>NC_049260.1:67604314-67922775 GCF_011100685.1 Canis lupus familiaris
CTGTAAGGGTGATTCAATATTCACAAATCAATCAGCTTGATATGCTAAATTAATAAAAGAAAGGATAAGAATCAGCAATCCTTTCACTAGATGCCCAGAAAACATTTGACAAAATACAGTATCCATTCATGATAAAAAAATCTCAACAAGGTAGAGGTAGAGGGAACATACCTCATCACAATAAATGCTATGTACAAAAACCCCAGAGGTAATATCTCCCTCAAAAAAGGAGTTTTTTCTCTATGGTCTGGAACAAGACAGGTATGTCCACTCCACCATTGTTATTTAATGTAGCACCAGAAGTCCTAGCCACAACAGACAACAAAAAGAAATAAACAGCATTCAAAACAGCGAGAAGTAAAATGTTCACTATTTGTAGATGACGTGATAATCAATATAGAAACTCCAAAATAGTCCAATGAAAAATTGCTAGAATTGATTCTCTAATTCAGTAATGTAGCAGAATACAAAATCAACACACAGAAAAATGTTGTATTTCTATACACCTGTAATGAGGCAACAGAAAGAGAAATCAAAGAATCAATCCCATTTAAAATTGCATCCCAAACCATAAGATACCAAAAGATAAGCCTAACCAAATTGGTGAAAGACCTATACACTGAAAAGTTTGACACTGATGAAAGAAATTGAAGATGATACAAATAAATGGAAAAACATTCCATGCTCATATTTTGGAAGAATAAATATTGTTAAAATGTCTCCACCGCCCAAAGCAATCTGCATGTTTACTGCAGTCCCTATCAAAATTTGAGCAGCATTTCTCACAGACCTACAACATACAATCCTAAAATATGTACAGAACTACAAAACACGCTTAAGAGCTGAAGAAACCTTGAAAAAGGAAAGCAAATGTGTGGACATCACAATTCCAGACTTCCAAGCTATACTAAAAGCTGTAGTGATCAAGATAGTATGGTACTGACCACAAAATAGACAAATAGATCAATGAGACAGAATTGAAAGCCCATAAATGAACCCACAGCTATATGGTCAATTAATCATTGATAGAGCAAGAAGGAATACCAAGCAGAAAAAGACAATCTCTTCAACAAATGGTGTTGAGAAAATTGGACAACAACATGAAAAGTAATGAAAGTGGACAAATTTCTTTCTTTCACCATACACAAACATAAATTCAAAATGGATTAAGGACCTAAATATGAGACAGAAAACCATTAAAATCCTAGAGAACACAGGCAGTAACCCATTTGGCATCAGCCATAGCAATTTCTTACTTGCATATGTCTCCTGAGGCAAGGAAGAAATGGCAAAAATAAATTATTTGGGCTTCATCAAAGTAAAAGCCTTCTGCATATCAAGGGTAACAATCAACCAAACTAAAAGGCAATCTATGGAATGGATGAAGATATTTGCAAATAAAATATCTATTAAAAATTTGCATGTAAAATTTGTAAAAACTGATAAAACTCAACACCCAAAAAAACAATAATCCAATTAAGAATGGTCAGAAGTCATGAATGAATATTTTTCCAAGAAGACATACACATGACCAACAGAGACATGAAAAGTTGTTCATCATTATTTATCATCAGAGAAATACAAATCAAAATAACAATGACATAACACCTCACTCCTATCAGAAGGCTAAATTCAACAACACCAGAAACAGCAGGAGTTGGTAAGGATGCAGAGAAAGGGAACCCTCTTACACTGTTGGTGGGAATGAAAACTGGGGCACTCAGTCTGGAGAACTGTATGAAAGTTTCCCAAAAAGTTAAAAATAGAACTATTAGGCAATTTCATTAAGTACTAACTGAAATAATACAAAAATACTAATTCAAAGGGTGTATGCACCCTAATGTTTATAACAGCACTATCAACCATAGCCAGATTATGGAAAAAAACCTTAGTGTGCATTGACAGATAAATGGATACAGAAGATGTGTTGTATATATATATGCAATTGAATAGTACTCAGCCATAAAAAGATCATATCTTGTTATTTGCCATGACATGGATGGAGCTAGAGAGTGTTATGCTAAGTGAAATAAGTCATTTGGAGAAAGACAAATACCATATGTTTTCACTCTTATGTGGAATTTAAGAAACAAAATAAATGAGAAAAGGAGTGGGGAAGAGAGAGAAGTAAAACCAGAAACAGACTCTTGAGTAGAGTACAAATTGATGGTTACCAGAAGGGAGGTGGGTGGGGAATAAGTAAATATGTGATGGGGATTAAGGAATACAGTTGTGATGAGCAACAGGTGTTGTATGTAAGTGTTGAATCACTAAATTTTACACTTGAAACTAATATTACACTGTAGGATAACATTCTGGAATTTAAAAATTTTAAAAATTAAACATAAAAAATAAAAATATAAAATAAAATAATCATATTTTTTGTTCTCTTTTTGAATGGCTTTATCACATTATATGATTTGTGAATATTGACCCACCCTTTCATCCCTGGAATAAATCCTCCTTGATTGTAGTGAATGGTTTTGTAATTTATTGTTGGATTCAGTTTGTTAATAGTTTGGTGATGATTTCTGCATCTATGTTCATCAAAGATATTGGCCTGCATTTTCCTTTTTTATAGTGTATTTAACTGATTTTATTATCAATGTAATACTGGACTCCTAGAATGAATTTGAAAGCTTTCCTTCCTCTTCTGTTACTTAGAATAGTTTGTGAAGAATAGTTATTACCTCTTCTTTAAATGTTGATAGAATATATCATTGATACTTTTTGATCCCAGAATTTTGTTTCTTGGAGGCTTTTTTTTAATTACCAATTCAATTTCATTGCTGGTAATTGGCTGGCTCAAATTTCCCATTTTTAAATTCAGTTTTGGAAGATTATGCATTTCTAAGACATCATTTTTCATAATATTTTCTCACAATCCTTTGTATTTCTGTGGTGTTGGTGTTGTCTGTCCTCTTTCATTTTTTATTTTATTCACTTAAGTCCACTCTCCTTTTTATGCTTTATGATGAGTCTAGTTAAAGGTTTATAAATTTTGTTGATATTTTCAAAAAAAAACATTTCTGAATTTTATTGATTTATTGTTCTTTAGCTTCTATTTCATTTATTTTTGCTCTGATATTTATTATTCACTTCCTTCTACAGGCTTTGGACTTTCTTTGTTCTCTTTTTAGCTACTTTAGGTGTTAAATTAGGTTGTTTATTTGAGATTTCTCTTGCTTCTTGAGATAGACTTCTATTGCTATATAGACTGACACAGTGTTTTAACTTTTGTCTCCAAGTAATTTTGTAATTTCTTCTTTGATTTTTTTGATTGACCCTCTCATTGATTAGTAGCATGTAATTCATCTTCCATGCATTTTTGTTCTTTCCAGAGTTTTTCTTGTGATTGATTTCTAGTTTCATACCTTCGTATTCAGAGAGGATGCATGCTATGATTTTAATCTTTTTGAATTTGTTGGGACTTATTTTGTAGCCAAAAGTGATCTCAGGAGAATGTTCCATTTGAACTTGAAGAGAATATGTATTGTGCTATTTTTGGATGGAATGTTTTAAATATATCTATTAGAGCCTTTTGGTCCCGTGTGTCACACAAAACCATTATTCTCTTGTTGATTTTCTGTCTGGATCATCTATCCATTGATGTAAGTTGAGTGTTCAAGTCCTCTACTATTAATGTATGACTATTTTCTTCCTTCATGTCTGCTAATAGTTGCAGTATGTATTTCGGTGCTCCTGTATTGGGTCTATAAATATTTAGAACCATTATCTCTTCTTGTTGGGTTGTTGCTTTGTAATTATTTAGTGTCCTTTGAATCTTGCCACAGTCTTTATTTTAAAGTCTATTTTCTCCATATAAGTATTGCTACTTCAATTTTCATTTTGCTTTCATTTTAATAAATATTGTTCCATGTTTCTACTTTTAATGTGTATATGTCTTTACATCTGAAGTGAGCCTTTGTATGCAGCATATGAATGTGTTTTGCTTTTTTATCCATTCAGTACTTGGTAACTTTTTATTGGAATACTTAGTCCATTTACATTCAGAGTAATTTTTGGATGGTTATATATTTTTTGCCAGTTGGTTATTTGTTTTACTGTACTTTTGCTACACGTCTCTGTTCCTTTTTCCTTCTGCTTTCTTCCCTTGTGGATTGATAGCTTTCTTTTGTGATATACTTGGCTTTCATTTTCCTTATTTTATTTAATTTTTTTAAATTGGAGTTCAATTTGCCAACATATAGCATAACACCCAGAACTCATCCCCTCAAATGCCCCCCTCAGTGCCCGTCACCCAGTAACCCCCACCACCCACCCACCTCCCTTTCCACCTCCCCTTATTCGTTTCCCAGAGTTAGGAGTCTCTCATGTTCTGTCTCCCTCTCTGATATTTCCCACTATTTTTCTCTCCTTTCCCCTTTATTCTCTTTCACTATTTTTTATATTCTCCAAATGAATGAGACCATACAATGTTTGTCCTTCTCAGATTGACTTATTTCACTCAGCATAGTACCCTCCAGTTGTATCCACCTCAAAGCAAATGGTGGGTGTTCATCGTTTCTAATGGATGAGTAATATTCCATTGTATACATAGACCACATCTTCTTTATCCATTCATCTTTCAATGGACACCAAGGCTCCTTCCACAGTTTGTCTCTTGTGGACATTGCTGCTATAAACATCAGGATGCAGGTATCCTGGTGTTACACTGCATCTGTATCTTTGGGGTAAATCCCCAGCAGTGCAATTGCTGGGTCATAGGGCATATCTATTTTTAACTCTTTGAGGAACCTCCACACAGTTTTCCAGAGTGGCTACACCACTTCACATTCCCACCAACAGTGCAGGAGGGTTGCCCTTTGCCACATCCTCTTCAATATTTGTGGTTTCCTATCTTGTTAATTTTCTCCAATCTCACTGGTGTGAGGTGGTATCTCATTGTGGTTCTCATTTGTATTTCCCTGATGGCCAGTGATGCAGAGCATTTTCTCATGTGCTTGTTGACCATGTCTATGTCTTCCTCTGTGAAATTTCTGTTCATGTCTTTTGCCCATTTCATGACTGGATTGTTTGTTTCTTTGCTGTTGAGTTTAATAAGATCTTTATAGATCTTGGATACTAGCCCTTTATCTGATAGGTCATTTGCAAATATCTTCTCCCATTCTGTAGGTTGTCTTTTAGTTTTGTTGACTGTTTCTTTTGCTGTGCAAAAGCTTCTTATCTTGATGAAGTCCCCAATAGTTGATTTTTGCTTTTGTTTCCCTTGCCTTCATGGATGTATCTTGCAAGAAGTTGCTGTGGCCGAGTTCAAAAAGGGTGTTGCCTGTGTTCTTCTCTAGGATTTTCATGGAATCTTGTCTCACATTTAGATCTTTCATCCATTTTGAGTTTATTTTTGTGTATGGTGCAAGAGAGTGGTCTAGTTTCATTCTTCTGCATGTGGATGTCCAATTTTCCCAGCACCATTTATTGAAGAGACTGTCTCTTTTCCAGTGGATAGTCTTTCCTGCTTTGTCGAATATTAGTTGACCATAAAGTTGAGGGTCTATTTCTGGAGTCTCTATTCTGTTCCATTGATCTATGTGTCTGTTTTTGTGCCAGTACCACACAGTCTTGAGGAACACAGCTTTGTAGTACAACCTGAAATCTGGCATTGTGATGCCCCCAGATATGGTTTTCTTTTTTAAAATTCCCCTGGCTATTCGGGGTCTTTTCTGAATCCACACAAATCTTAAAATAATTTGTTCCAACTCTCTGAAGAAAGTCCACAGTATTTTAATAAGGATTGCATTAAACATGTAAATTGCCCTGGGTAACATTGAAATTTTCACTATATTAATTCTGCCAATCCATGAGTATGGAATATTTTTCCATCTCTTCGTGTCTTCCTCAATTTCTTTCAGAAGTGTTCTGTAGTTTTTAGGGTATAGATCCTTTACCTCTTTGGTTAGGTTTATTCCTGGGTATCTTATGCTTTTGGGTGCAATTGTCAATGGGATTGACTCCTTAATTTCTCTTTCATCAGTCTCATTTTTAGTGTATAGAAATGCCACTGATTTCTGGGCATTGATTTTGCATCCTACCACACTGCCAAATTGCTGTATGAGTTCTAGCAATCTCGGCGAGGGGGGGGAGTATTTTGGGTTTTCTATATACAGTATCATGTCATCAGTGAGGAGGGAGAGTTTGACTTCTTCTTTGCCCATTTGAATGCCTTTTTATTTCTTTTTGTCGTCTGATTGCTGAGGCTGGGACTTCTAGTACTATGTTGAGTAGCAGTGGTAAGAGTGGACATCGCTGTCTTGTTCCTGATCTTAGGGGAAAGACTCCCAGTGTTTCCCCATGGGAATGATATTTGCTGTGGGCTTTTCGTAGACGGCTTTGAAGATGCTGAGGAATGTTCCCTCTATCCCTACACTCTGAAGAGTTTTGATCAGGAATGGATGCTGTATTTTGTCAAATGCTTTCTCTGCATCTATTGAGAGGATCATATAGTTCTTGTTTTTTCTCTTGCTGATATGATGAATCACATTGATTGTTTTATGAGTGTTGAACGAGCCTTGCATCCCAGAGATAAATCCCACTTGGTCATGGTGAATAATCTTCTTAATGTATTGTTGGATCCTATTGGCTAGTATCTGGTTGAGAATTTTTGCTTCCGTGTTCATCAGGGATATTGGTCTATAATTGTCCTTTTTGGTGGGGTCTTTGTCTGGTTTTGGAATTAAGGTGAGGCTGCCCTTTCTGGCCTGCCAGGTCTCTGTGGAGAGGTCTGCTATTAGCCTAATACTTCTCCTCATAAAGATTTCTTGTCTCTTGCTGCTTTAAAGATCTTCTCTTTATCTTTGGAATTTGCAAGTTTCACTATGAAATGTCGAGGTGTTGAGCGGTTTTTATTGATTTTAGAGGGGGGAAATCTCTCTATTTCCTGGATCTGAATGCCTGTTTCCCTTCCCAAGTTAGGAAAGTTCTCAGCTATGGTTTGTTCAAATACATTTTCTGGTCCTCTGTCACTTTCAGCGCCCTTGGGAACCCCAATTAAACGTAGATTTTTCCTTCTGACGCTGTCATTTATTTCCCTTAACCTATTCTCATGATCTTTTAATTGTTTTTCTTTTTTCCTCAGTTTCCCTCCATGCCATCAACTTGTCTTCTATGTCACTCACGTGTTCTTCTACATCGTTAACCCTCATCATTAGGACCTCCAGTTTGGATTACATCTCATTTAATTGATTTTTAATTTTGTTCTGATTAGATCTAAATTCTGCAGTCATGAAGTCTCTTGAATCCTTTATTCTAGAGGCACCAGGAGCTTTATAATTGTGCTTCTGAATTGGCTTTGTGACATTGAATTGTAATCCAAGTTCTGTAACTCTGTGGGAAAGAGGACTGTTTCTGATTCTTTCTTTTGAGGTGAGTTTTTCCTTCTAGTCATTTTGCTCAGTGCAGAGTGCCCCCCAAAAAGTTGTACTGGATAAAGGAGAAAAAGAGAGAAGAGGAAAAAGAGAAAAAAAGAAGAAGAAAAGAAAGGGGGGTAAGCAAACAGAAAATAAAAAACAGGGGGGAGGAATATCCTCTGATTCTATATACTCTGAATCCCTCGACTTCTCCCGAAACTTTCCATTGCTGCTTGGTCAGTAACTTGCTTTTCCCCTGTACTTCTAGCTGGTCTTCTGGGTGAGGGACCTGCTGTGCTGATTTTCAGGTGTGTGCACCTGGGGGACCTGCTCAGCCCCCTGCCTGGTGCAGGGCTCAGTAGGAGTTGTTTATCCTGTTTATCCTGTGAGGCCACTGTGACGCTCAGTGGGAGTTGTTTATCCTGTGAGGCCCCAGGAGGAGCAACAACAGTGGGGGCAGCCAGCTCTCCAGCCCTGGAGTCAGCTCCAGTAGTAACTACCGCAGCTCCCAGTCAGCAAGTACCTGGATGCCCCGGCGGGTGGGGGGCACGGATCTACACAGCTCAGGCCGCCCAGCGGCAGGACCATCGGTGCTGTCCTGTGTGCTCCTGGCCTCTGCGTGTCCTAGGGGGAGCACCGGATCTTTAGCTGTGTTCCTCAGCGCCCTGGGCTCCGGGGCCTGCGCCACTGGAATCGCGCTCTGGGGCGTGCAGCCCCCTCCCGTGGAGCTGCAGCCAGAGCTGCTCCCGGCCGCTGGGTGCGCACTGCAGCCCTTTAGGGAGCTCGGCTGCGGGGTGTGGCGTGCTCTCCCCCTGGGCGCTGTTTCTCTGTTAGTGCCCCTGGGAGCCTGAGGGTATCCCCGCCCCTCCTGGGATCCTGCTCCAACTCCCTGTGGGCGCCTTTCCGTCCAGGAAGATTGGTGAAGCTCCTGCTTCTCTGGACAGGGATTTGCTGTGCTGGGGGCACTCCCCGTGGCCTTAGCCTGGCTCCTCGTGGGGGGCTCCTCCCCCTTGGATGTTTTTTTATTTCTTTATTATTTTTTTTCCTGTCTTCCTACCTTGATAGAAGCGCAAACTCTTCTCACTGCAGCATTCCAGCTGTTCTCTCTTTAAATCTCAGACCAAATTCGTAGGTTTTCAGGATGATTTGAAAGTTGTCTAGGTAATTTGGTGGGGACAGGTGACTTGGGGACCCTACTCTTCCGCCATCTTGCCCCCTCCTCCCATTTTCCTTATTTTTGCATATCTATTAAAAGCTTTTGATTTTTCACTACCATTTAATTTTCTAAATTTTTAATTTTTTTTAAGAAGGGAACTTGTGATAAACCCAGTGTTTTATGGAAGTGTTGATTCACTAAATTCTATACTTGCAACTAATATTACGTGGTATGTTAACTGGGTTTAAATAAAAACTTGGGGAAAAATAATTTATAAATAGGATTCTCTACATAAAGCAATCTATATCAGGTTGATGGGGACATAAATTTGAACCCATTCTAGCACTAGTTTTTGCTCTCACCCCATTTTTATGTATATATATTATTTATATCCTTCTATTAATCACTTGGATGACTTTTTAAGTTTTTAATTTCAATTCCAATATAGTTAACACCCTACGATATTAGTTTCAGGTATACAATATAGTTATTCAACAATTCTGCACATTGCCCACTACTCTTCATAATAACTGTACTCTTTAATCCCTATCCTTTGTTTAACCCATTCCCTACCTACCTCCCCTCTGGAAATCATCATTTGTTCTCTATATTTAAGTGTCTTTTTCTTGGTTTGCCTCTGTCTTATGCTTTTCCTTGTTCATTAGTTTCTTAAATTCTATGTATGAGTGAAATCATATGGCATTTGTCTTTCACTTAACTGATTTTGCTTAACATCATACTCTTTAACTTCATCCATGTTGTTACAAATGGCAAGATTTCATTTTGTTCATGGCTGAATAATATTCCATTGTGTGGAATAAACTAAAATAGGGTTGAACATATTTTTTGGATTAGTGTTTTCATATTCTTTCAGTATATAGTAGTGAAATGACTGAATTGCAGGTTAGTTTGAGTTTTTAAAATAGAGAGTATAATGTATTTTTTTAAGTTTGTATTAAAATTAAATTAATTAACATACAGTATAATAGTTTCAGATGTACAATATGGTGACTTAATACTTCCACACAACACCTGGTGCTCATCACAACAAGTGTACTCCTTAATCTCTATCACCTATTTAACCCATTCCCCCATTCAACAGCCCTCTGGTAACCATCAGTTTGTTCTCTATAGTTAAGAGTCTATTTCTTGGTTTGCCTCCCTCTTTTTCCCCCCTTTTTTCTTTTCTTTTGTTTTTTAAATTCCACATATAAGTGAAATAATACGCTATTTATCTTTATCTCACATATTTCACTTATTATTACTCTCTAGCTCCATCCATGTTACTGGAAATGGCAAGATTTCATTATTTTTCATGGCTGAGTACTACTATTCCATTGCATATATATGCCACATATTTTTTACCCATTTATCAGTTAATGCTCACATGGGTTTTTTTCCATAATTTGACTATGATTGATAATGCTGCTATAAACATGAGGTGCATGTTTCCCTTTAAATTAGTATTTTTGTATTCTTTGTGCAAATACCTAGTAGTGTAATTGCTGAATCATGGGGTAGTTCTATTTTTAACTTTTTGGGGAATCTCCATACTGTTTCCAGAGTGGCTGCCCAGTTTGCATTGCCCCTGATGGTGAAAGCGAACTTCCCTTCCTCAACATCCTTGCCAATACAGAATAGAAAACTCAGAATTAAGCTGATAGCTATATGGTCAAGTAATGTTTGAAAAAGCAGGAAAGAATATCCAAGGTGTAAAAGATAGTCTCTTCAAAAAATAGTATAGGGAAAACTGGACAGCTACATGCAAAGGAATGAAATTAGGCCACTTACTTACACCATACACAAATATAAATTCAAAATGGATTAAAGACTTAAATGTGAGAAAGGAAGCCATAAAAATCCTAGAGCACAGGCAGTAACCTCTTTGACATCAGCTATAGAGACTTATTTCTCAATATGTCTCCTGAAGAAATTAATAGAAAAGCAAAACTTAACTATTGGGACTACATCCAAATAAAAAACTTCTGCACAGCTGAGGGAACAATCACCAAACTAAAAAGCAACCCATAGCATGGGAGAAGATATTTGCAAATGACATATCTGATAAGGTGTTTGCATCCAAAATATAAAGAACTTATAAGACGCGACTTATAGTTTAAAAATGGGCAGAAGACATGAATAGACTTTTTCTCAAAGAAGACATACAGATGGCCAACAAACCCATGAAAAGATGTTCAACACTGCTGATCATCAGAGAAGTACAAATCAAAACTACAGAGTCATTACCAAACACCCATGAAAATAGCTAAATAAACAACACAAGCTTAGTTCTATTTTTATCTTTTTGAAGAACTTCCATAGTGTTTTCCAGAGTGGCTGCACCAGTTTGCATTCCCAACAACAGTGCACAAAGGCTTCTTTTTCTCCACATCCTCATCAACAGTAGTTGTTTCTTGTGTTTTTTATTTTAGCCATTTTGACATGTATAGTTTTGATTTGTATTTGCTTGTCAGTGATTGATGCTGAGCATCTTTTCATGTGTCTATTGGCCATCTGGATGTCTTCTTTGGAAAAATATCTGTTCATGTCTTCTGCTCAATTTTTAATTGGATTATTTTTGGGTGTTGAATTCTATATATTTTAATATATATTTTGAATAGTAACCTTTTATCAGATATATAATTTGCAAATATATTTTCCCATTTGGCAGTTTGTCCTTTAGTTTTGTAGATTGTTTTTTGTTTCTTTTGAGTTTCTTTGTTTGTTTTGCTGTGCAGAAACTTTTTATTTGGATGTATTCTCATTATTTTATTTTTGCTTTTCTTTCGTTTACCAAAAGAGACATATCAAAAAAAATGTTGCTATGGCCAATGTCAGAGAAATTATTTCTTGTGTTCTTTTCAAGGATATTTAACATTTCCAGTCTCACATTTACTTTTTTAGTCCATTTTGAATTTATTTTTGTATATGGTGTAAGAGAGTGATCCAGTTTTTTTTAATGTATCTGTCCAGTTTTCCCAATATTATTTGCAGAAGAGGCTGTCTTTTCCTCATTGTATATTATTGCCTCCTTTGTTGAAGATTAATTGACCATAGAAACATGGGTTTCTTTCTTGGCTTTCTATTCTTTTCTATTGATCTATGTGTTTGTATTTCTGCCAGTGCAATATTGTTTTTATTATCATAGCTTTGTAATATAACTTGAAGTCTGGAATTGTGATACATCCAGCTTTGTGTTTCGTTAGTTTGTTTGTTTAAGCTTGCTTTGACTATTCATGGTCTTTGTGCTTTCAAACAAATTTAGTATTTTCTTGTTGTGTCAGAAATGTTGTTGGTATTTTCAAAAAGATTGTATTAACTCTTTGGATCGTTCCAGGTAATATGTACATTTTAGAAGTCTTGGTTTTCCCAATCCATGAACATGGAATGTTTTCCATTTGTTTGCATCATCTTCAGTATCTTTCAGCAGTTTTATATTTTTCAGACTACAGATTTTGCCTCCTTGGTTCATTTATTCCCATCTATTTTTTTGTATATTTCTTTTACTGGAGTTCAATTCGCTATAGTATAACACTCAGTGCTCATCCTGTCAAGTGACCCCTTAGTGCCTGTCACTCCATCCCCCCTGCCCACCTCCCCTTTCACTACCCCTTGTTTGTTTCCCAGAGTTAGGAGTCTCTCATGCTCTATTTTGTATTGTATTTGCATTGTAAATGGAATTGCTGTCTTAATTTTTATTTCTGTTGCCTCATTATTAGAGTATAGAAATGCAACAGATTTGTTTACACTGAATTTGTATCCTGCAACCTTACTGAACCTATTTATCAATTCAAATAGGTTTTTGGTGGAATCATTCAAGTTTTCTATAAATATTGTCATTTCATCTGCAAATAGTGAAAGTTTTACTTCTTCCTTGATGAGTTGGATGCCCTTTATTTCTTCTTATTGTCTTATAGCTGTGGCTAGGACTTCCAGTTGTATGTTGAATAAAATTTGAAAGTGGAGACATCCTTGTCTTGCTCCTGAAATTTGAGGAAAAATTCATTTTTTTCTCAATTTAGGATGATATTAGCTGTGGGTTATTCATATATGGTCTTCTTAATCTTGAGGTATGTTCCCTTTAAACCTATTTTGTTGAGGGTTTTATCTCGAATTGATATTGTAGTTTGTCAAATGTTTTTCCTGGTCTATTGAAATGGTCATACAGTTCTTATCCTTTCTGTTATTGATGTGATATCACATTGATTGATTTGCAAATATTGAACCACCCTGGCAACCCAGAAATAAATCCCATTTGATTGTGGTGAATGATTCCTTTAATGTATTGTTGAATTTGGTTTGCTATTATTTTATTGATAATTTTTGCATCTATGTTTATCAGGAATATTGCTCTGTCCTCTTTTTTTTTTTAGGGGAGTCTTTACCTGATTTCAGTATCAGGGTAATTCTGGCCTCATAGAATGAATTTGGAAGTTTCCTTTCCTTTTGTATTTTTTTGGAATAGTTTGAGAAGTATAGATATTAAGTCCTCTTTAAGTGTGGTAGAGGGCAGCCCGGGTGGCTCAGCGGTTTAGCGCTGCCTTTGGCCCAGGGCATGATCCTGGAGACCCGGGATTGAGTCCCACGTCAGGCTCCCTGCATGGAGCCTGCTTCTCCCTCTGCCTGTGTCTCTACCTATTTCTCTCTCTCTCTCTCTCTTTCTCACAAATAAATAAATAAATAAAATCTTTTAAAAATTTTAAAAAATTAAATGTGTGGTAGAATTTGTCTTTGAATCCATCTGGTCCTGTACTTTTGTTTGTTGGGGATTTTTTGATTATTGATTCAATTTCTTTGCTATCAGTTTATTCAAATTTTCTTTCTTCCTGTTTCAGTTTTGGTAGTTTGTATGTTTCTAGGAATTTATCTGTTTCTTCTAGGTTGTTCAACTTGTTGGCATATAGTTTTTCATAATATTCTCTTATAGTTGTATTTTTGTGGTATTACTTGTTATTTCTCCTTTTCCAGTTGTGATTTTGAATATTTGAGCCAACTCCTCTCTCTATTGATAACTCTGGCTGGATATTTATAAATTTTGTTGGCTTTTTAAAAAATGAACTTCTCATTTCATTGATCTGTTCTGGATTTTTGTTTGTTTGTTTCTATATTATTTATTTCTGCTGTAATCTTTATCATTTCCTTCCTTCTACTGGTTTTATACTTTGATTGTTTTTTCTTTTCCTAGCTCCTTTAGGTGCAAGATTAGGTTGTTCATTTGAGATTTTTCATGCTTCTTGAGGTAGGCTTTTGCTGCTATTAACTCCCCTTATAAACACTTTTGATGCATTCCAGAGGTTTTGGACCATCATGGTTTCATTTTCATTTGTTTCCATGCACTTTTTCTCCTTTGATTTCCTGGTTGAGTCATTTATTGTTCAGTAGCATGTTATTTAATTTCCCTATATTTTTTCTTGTGATTGACTTGTAACTTCATAGTGGTGTAGTCAGAAAAGATAAGTAATATAAACTTTTATCTTTTTGAATTTGTTAAGGCAGGATTTATGGCCAAATATCAGCTCTATTCTGGAGAATGTTTCATGTGTACTGGAAAAGAATGTGTATTCTGCTTTTTTAGGATGTAATATTCTGAAAGTATCTGTTAATCCTCTTCATCCAGTGTGCCATTCAAAGTCATTGTTTCCATGTTGATCTTTTTAGATGATCTGTCCATTGGTTTAACTGGAGTGTTAAACTCTCCTACTATTATTGTGTTACTATTGATTAAATTCCTTTATTTTTGCTACTTACTGTTTTATGTATATGAGTGCTCCTATGTTGGATGCATAAATATTTATGATTGTTATATCCTCTTATTGGATTTTCACCTTTATTATCATAAGTGTACCTCTTTGGCTCTTATTGCTGTCTTCATTTAAACATCTTTTTATCTGATGAAAGTATTGCTACTTTGTTTTTTTTTGTTGTTGTTGTTGTTATCCATTTTGGTGATGGATGCTTTATTCTACTAATTTTCAGTCTGCTGGTGTCTTTATGTCTAAAATGAGTCTTTGTATATGGATGGATCTTGGGTTTTTTTTTTTTAAATCCATTCTGTCATCCTTTGTCTTTTTATTGGAACATTATCCATTTACATTCAAAGTAATTATTAGTAGATATGTATATATTGTCATTTTATTATTTGTTTTGTGGTTGTTTCTGGGGATTTTCTCTGATCCTTTCCTGTATTTTACTCGTGTTTTGCTGATTTTCTTTGGTGATATATTTGTATTTCTTTCCCTTTACTCTTTGAATATTTATAGTGGGTTTTGATACATGTTTACCATTGTTTGTTTATCTCTTCCTTATATAGCAGTCTATATTAAGTTCATGGTTGTTTATGTTTGAATGCATTGTTTTCTCCTCTCCTCCCCACTTTTTAAAAAGTATACATTTTGATATTTTATGTCCATTTTTTTGGCATAAGTACCTTGATGGAATTGTTTACAGAAATATTCACTTTCTCTTTTTTCTCTTCTACATTTATACTCTCATTTTTTCTTTCCTTTGTACTCAAAGAGTCCCCTTTAATATTTCTTGCAGGATGGCTTAGTGGTTAAAAACTCCTTCAGTTTTTGTTTGTCTAGGAAATGCTTTACCTCTCCTATTCTATAGCATTTTTGGATAGAGCATTCTTGGCTCCAAATTTTTCCCATTGAGCACTTTGAATATGTCATGCCCCTCGCTTCTGGCTTGCCAAGTGTCTGTTGAGAAATCACCAGCTACCCTTATGGGTTTTCCCTTGTAAGTTAAGGACTACTATTTTGTCATGACGTTTTAAAGTAAGATATTTTTCCTTTATCACTCTATTTTGCAGACTTAACTACAATATATCTTGATGCTGGCCTGATTTTGTTGATTTGGGTGGGAATTCTCTGTGCTCTATCAATCTGGATGTGTGTTTCCTTCTCCAGATTAAAGAAATCTTCAACTATTATTTATCTGAATAAATTTTCTGTCCCTTTTTTCTCTCTCTTCTTCTGGTACTCCCATAAAGCTAATGTTATTACATTTGATGGAATCACGGAATTCTATATTTCTATTCTTATTTTGTGTAATTCTTTTTTTCTCTCTCTTGTTTTTTTTTTTCTCTCTCTCTTGTTAAGCTTGATTACCTTCCATTTCTCTGACTTCTAGGTCACTAATTCGTTCTTCTGTTTCTTCCTTTCTGCTATTCATTCCTGTTATTCATTCATCAAGTGTGCTTGTCTTTTTGTTTATGGAATCCTTTATCTCTACTATGTTATTCCTTATATCTGTGCTAATGTTCTTGCTCATGTCTTCCACTCTTTTTGTCAAGTCTAGTGAGTAGTATTATGATCATTGCTTTAAATTCCCCATCAGGCATGTTATATCTGTTTTTCCTAGATCTCTGGCCATGGCCTTGTCATGTTCTTTTATTTGGTATAAATTTCTTTGTCTCCTCATTTTATCTGTCTCTCTGTATCTATTTCTGTGTGTCATGAAAGTCAGCTATGTCTTCTGATATTTAAGGTAGTGACTTCATGAGGAAGAGGTCCTGGATTCTCTTGCAATACAATGTCCTGTGTTCTCCAGAACCTGACACTTTGAAGAGTATCATATGGATGTTGCTTATGCCCTGTTGTGTCTAAGTCACTTTTCATTTTAGCATAATCATCTGCACTGACTCTTTGCCTATTGTGGGCTATGCCTACTGTCTGTGGTGTCAATGGGACCTAGGAATGCCAGGCCTTAGTGAACGTGCCCACTGGAGAACTTAAGAGCAGGGCAGCAGTGTTAAAAAAATTTGTTGGGAAAGTCCTATGTCAGATCCCCTAAGTGCTCTGATGGCTAAAGGCTGTGTCCTGAGGCTGCTGGGAATGCAAGGCTGGGCAGGGCATTGGCTTGGCACAGCTGTGCTAGGCACACAATGGTGGCTGCGGGGTTTGTGGTTGGATGTTGCACTTTGGCTGCATAGACCAAATGTGAAGCCTTAACAAAATTTTTCCTGAGCCTTAGGCTGAGGCCAAATGTGTCTCTTTAACCCTTCCTCCCACAGGTTCTGTGTTTATCCTGTGAGTGGTGGAGTGGAAAGTCACCTGCTAGCTCTTTCATTTTCAAAAAAGTCCCCCAACATGAGATGAAATCAAGATGGACAGATCTGTCTCCTGTTTTCCCCATCATTTTGTAAACTGCCATTTTCACGTTGCCTTTCCACAAAGGCTACTGTCCCTTAATGGGTGGCAGCCCAGCTATCACTCACCCTTCTAGATTATCTAGTGCTGAGGCACTGACTTTTTAAAACTCTAGGCTGCAAGTCCCACTGATTTTATAATCTCATGGAATTCAGCCCCTCTTGTTTTTATTGTTAAATGTTATGGAGATTAGTCTTCCCTATATAAACTCTCTGGTACAAGGGCCCATTTCTCTGCTCTTTCTGTGCATGCAACTCCATTCCTTTAGTGGGTAGCATCCCTCCTTAGAACTCTGATCATCCTCCCTCCATCTTTCTGATCTTCTTAACATTTCAGAAGCAGCATCTTTTCTATATTTAGTGGTGGAGGTTTGTTTTCCTCCCAGTCTGGATTGCTCTCTGATTTATTGACATGGATATGGATGATATCTATTTGTAAACGTGGGGTGGGGTGAGCTCATGTCCTCTTATTCTGCTGTCTTTCCACAATCCTCTCTCCTCATTAACTCTTATTTGAACTACTTCAGTACTTTAACAAATACATCCAGGTCCCATCACAAAACTTGGATATTGTTTCATATCTTCCTCTAAATACCTGAACTATGACAGCTTTCTGTGAAACTATTCCCTCATTTTTCAAAAGGAAGACATTGAACTAGGTAGCTCTTAAGTATATATGTAGGGCTATCATATTTTGATTCTTTACTACCTAATGTTACTTTCTGAATTTGCTCACTGATTTTTTTCTTCAGTGATATAACACAGATAGCATTTGGTTGAAAAAATGCATAGATATAGGAACTTTCTATGTTTTCTACGAATTAAAAATATAAGGGAACACTTGCTCACTAATTGTCTTAGTGCCATTATATGAGACACATCTTATCTGAAATTCTGTCTATAAAATATTTTGTTGACTTTGTTTTTACAGGGTACAAATACATATAGTTACAAAAATCCACTACTATACCTCAAATAATTAAACAACTACTAATTCAGTAATTATCATAGTTAAGATCCAGTTATGGATTGCTGGTCAGAGTAGCTATATAAATTCTTGAAACTTCCCTGATACATTTTTTGTCAAGAGGCACTCAGCCCTGGGAGTCCTAATCTGGGTCCTTTGGTTTAAATCACTACCATCATATTTTCTGTCCAGTTATTGTTTGATGTTAACCAGGTTATTGGGGGACTGAAAATTTGTAAAGCTAAATATAACAAGAAAACTTCTAGGATCATCTATACTATAAAAAGTACAAATGTATGTCATCAATTCTGAGACTAAAGCAATTTCTTTCAGATTCTTTTTTTGCCATGATTCATAGATAAGCTAATGTGGTGAAAATTTTACTTCATTTGGAGTTTTCCATGCATTGTAAAGAGTGCAGAGTGGCAAAACAGATTCTTCCAAACATACAGTTACATGTTCTAGGTTGTATTTTCTCTTACACCTTCTTTTCCTTGATTTGTATTTGCCTGGGAGAATAGATTTCCCTGAATTCTAAAACACTGTATTTTAAGTCTGCCAGTTTTCCCCCCCTTTTTGCCCATGGCACCAGTGCACCAATAGATGGCTATAAATTTAGATAGTATATAATAATTAAGTTGACTTCATTAGACATTTTGGATGGCATTGTTGGAACATGGCTTGTTCTATTTTTAGTACCCATCTCCTTATATCTTTATGGTACTGCCTGAGATATACTTCCTAGGAGAAATAATTTCAAGCTTAAGCACTCACATTTTCTCTTTTAATCTTTTTTATTTCTACCTCTTTGTACCATTATATATAGTTTTAAAAGTAATTGCCTTATATATATTTTAAAATTATTTAAATTCAATTCAATTAACATATAGTATATTGTTCGTTTCAGGGGTAGAATTGAGCAATTCACCAGTTGCATAAAACATCCCTATATAATGATATGTATATCATGATATCATATATAGAGAGAATATATATATAGAATACACATATTCTTCACTATATATATGTGTATATATATATACATATATATATTCATCTCATCTTCTTTATCCATTCATCTCTTGATGGACATATCCTTTGGTATTTTGTCTATTGTGGGCATTGCTGTTATAAAAATTGGGGTGCATTACTTATATTAATACAAAAGAATGTAATTATACTATGGGGGCTGGCCTGCTTTCAGAGGTTGCATGCCATGTTTTCATTTGTTTGGTCCCTCAGTGTATAAGCATGAGAAGAGTAAAAGGTAGAAAGACGATGTGAAATCATTTTCTCCCTCCTCTCTTCCCCTCCCTGCTAAGGTGATTCTCACAGTGAAGACAGCTCATACTTTAGCAGAAGTCCCAACAACACATTTATTAGAAAGTAATTCCTTTAAGTATTTCACAGTCCTTCCTCTGACAATGTTATTTTAGATAGAATTTAACGTACATTTAATGATTTTTAGAGGTTTAAACAGTCTGTTGTAAGATGAGGTCAAAACAAGAGTTGAAAATTACTTTGTCAAAGAATATTATGTATAAATTAGACATGAGTTTTATTTTAGCTTGTGCCATGTAGCATAGGTCTGTTAAAGAAATGTATCCAACTTTCAATTACATTAGAAATGGTCCCCATTTTAAAAGGTATGGTTCTGGTTTTAGGTATAACAGCTGCAGCAATGGCTGAAGCAATGAAACTGCAGAAGATGAAGCTTATGGTAATGAACACTCTTCAGGGAAATGGAAACCAAAATGGAAATGAATCAGAGCCTGATGATCTTAATTCTAATATTGGTAAGTGTCTTCAGGACTACAAGGCAGGTGACTCTTACTAATGTATTCTGAGATTGGAGAGAAGAGGGATGAGGGCTAGAATAGAGAATAATTTGTATACTTTGATCATAAGCAGTTATTGCAGAAGGATGCTTAACTCATCCTCTAAGTAGTACATTGAAACTAGAAAAAACATTACAAGTCAGAATTAAATTTCAGGAAACATTCAGTTATCTTCATTACTTTTTTTGTAGTGGAATTAATTACTAATTTTATAGTGTTAGCTATTTTACCTTCTGCCTGTGAAAAATTGTCCCCTTCAGTTTCACTCCAGAATTCTTTCTTCAACTTTCAAAAATTTACCACTGAGAGGCAGTTCTGAAATTCCACCTTGGCCCATCTGCAGTCATTTTAGGACCAATACCTCCTTAGCTAATTAAAGGTGCTGGCATACTCAGGGCATTGGCAGGGGCTAATGAAAAGAAGTAGAACAAGGAGAAAGCAAAGAAGAAAAGACAGAAGAAAATAAGAGAAGAGGAAGATGTCTGTGAAGTGAAATATCCCTTCCCTTCTTGATAGTTGTATTTCCTCCTTTACCCTGTGATAATTTTAGTTTGGTTTTGATCATAAGACCACCTGTAAGATGTCTTTTGGCAGTAACTTGGATCACAGCTATCAACATACATTAATGGATGTGCAAATGATTAAATAAATAAATATGGTTTAATTTTATTGCAAAATAAGAAAGGGTAACCAAACATGGTCTTAAGGAGCCATAGGTTTCTGATCTAATTTTTCAGCTAAACTTAATATATTGTGATAGGCAGATTCGTAGCAGCCTTATCTTTCTTCTTTTAGGCTCCTAGGAGTTCAAATATGATGGGACCTTATTTTAGAGGAAAAAAAGGGAATAATTAAAGAGGGAAATAACTGATGCCAATCAGTATAATAAGCCGCTCCGACTTTAATACAATGTATTTCTCCTCATCTAAAATTGAAATGTTTATGGTGAATTCCAGAGTGAGAGTTGGGCTTCAACTAGTGCTCACAGCAGGGAATCAATGAACAAATGCATTCTTTAATTGAATTTGTGGTAGCTGTAAGCAACACATAGAAAATACTAAAGTAATACTAAACAAAGAATAACAACAATATGAAGTTACCAATTATTATGTACTAAGTATGTCCAACGTTTTTATTTAGTTACAAGCATTTTTTATTTTGATATGATTGATATATAACATTGTGTAAGTATAAAATGTACAATGTATTGATTTGTTACACTTATCTATTACAATATGATACCACCATAGTGTTAACTAACACTGCCATCACATCTCATTATTACTTTTTTTTTTGTAGTAAGAACCTATAAGATCTAGTCTCCTGGCATCTTTCAAGTATATAATACAGTATTTTAAACTTTAATTTCAGTGTTGTGCAGCATTTACTCATCTATCTCCTGTGTTAATCCATTTAATTCTCACCAAATTTGATAAGAGTATTTTCAATACTTCCATTTTGCAGATCAGGAAACAGAGGTGCAGTGTGGTTCGGCTTTGCTCATAGCCCCAAAGCTAGTAAGTGTCAGAGGTATATTTCAATCCCATGTCTGGTTAAGTCCAAAGGCTGTTTCAGTCACATTCTTCCTCCTCTTTAATATTGTTTTGAAGCAGAGATTTTATTCTATCAAACCCTTCAAATAAAAGTTGTTTTTATATGAGGTTGCACTGATAAACTCATGATCAGTTTCCTAGTCCTAACACCTTTTATTTCATATTGGCTTTCAAATCTTCTGGTGTCTTAGAATGACCATTATTTGACAGGAAACCACTTGTATATAGAAATAATTGTTAAAAAATAATTGCTGTGCTAATAAAAATTAATGGGAGTTCAAGCAGTAATTTTTGTCATGTTTTTCTTAGGCATACTAGTTTATGAAAAAAACTGTACAAAATTTGTAGGTTATTCCTTTATAATAAGTCAATAAAGACATTGGAGAGATGTACCGGTGACCTAATTTCTAACTTAGAAGTAGTTAATTTTCCTGGCTAAATATGATCTGTCCTAACTCCGTATACCCATAATTGTGATAAAATAAAGTATTAGGTTTTCATTTGTGTATAATATTATACTTGATGCTATAGAAATGAAATTAGAGTAGTCATAGTGCATGACCTTGCAGAGATTGTAATCTATCTGCATCTTGATGTAATGAAGGTAAGCAGATATAAAAAATAATTATAATGATGATAATAAGAATAATATGTATTTAAATGAAGAAGTCCCTGAGGTTTTCAAAGTCTATAAATGAACACTGCTACCATGTCTGTACATGCATACATACTAGATTCTGTTACAAGGAGGGATCCCCTCAGCCGTAACTTTCCCCCATGAGGTATTAGAGAGCCGGTAGCCCTCAGCAATCTTTGCCACTGAAGACTGCAGCTGCTCTCACTGCCACCACAGACAACCACAGATTTGTCTGTCAAAGAACTTCACAGTCTTTGCCAATGGTGATCTCAGCTGATGGAATTGCACAAAGACAACACTGCTCTGCCCTCCCCATTCCTAGATCTGGAGCTGCCATTGTGCTTTCCTGGAGCCAGAGCTGCCACAATCCATTTAGTCAATGTCTTTGCACCCACCTGCCTGTGAAGGTCTTTCCCTATTGAAGTGAGTCCATAGAGTCTGAAAGAGGTGCCTACTGCTTCAAATGTGCAGACAGCAATGCAAAGTCATATGGAATATGAAAAATCAATAAAACACCACTGAAAAGGAACAAAATAGCGTTTTGTTTTGTTTTGTTTTGTTTACTAAAATAGCCCTAAAGAAGTGGATATGTGTGGTTAATTGCCTGACAAATAATTCAAATAGTAGTTGTATAATAATTTCTTTAAGGAAGCTGAGTGAATTATAAGAGAACACAAGTAAGTAATAAAGAAATCAGGAAAACAATACATAAACAAAATGAGAATTTTAACAAAGAGATAGAAATCAATAAGGGAATCTGGCAGAAATTCTGCAGTTGAAAAATACAATGAAAGAAACAGGAAATACAGTATAAACATCAATATCAGGCACAATCAATCAGAAGAAAGAAACTGAACTTGAAGATAGGTCATTTGAAATTTTCTAGTCAGAGGAGAAAAGGAAAAAAAATAAAGGGGAAAATAAAACTACAGGATTTATAGAATACCAGGATGTATTGTTTCTTTCATGCTAATATATGCTTTATGGGGGTTCCAGGAGGAGAAAATAGAGAAAAAAGGGGAGATAAAACTTTTTTAAAGAAATAATTATTGAAAAGTTTCTAAAACTGGGGAGGGAAATTCACATTCATGTTAATGAAGCTCAAAAATATGATCAGTCCCAAATGACCACACTGAGATACATTATAATCAAATTGTCAGAGATCAAGGGCAGAGAGAAAGAGTTCAAAAGTATCAAGGGAAAAATAAATTTGCTACATATGAAGGAACCACCATAAGACTGTAAGTATTTCTGAGCAGAAACTTTGCAAGTGAAGATGACAGAAGAGTATGATCCCCAAGTCACCTGTCCCCACCAACTTACTTGATAACTTTCAAATCATCGGCCATCATACGGATTCGGCCTGAGATTTAAAGAGAGAACAGCTGGAATGCTACAGAGAGAAGAGTTTGCGCTTCTATCAATGTAGGAAGACAGAAAAAAAATAAAGAAATAAAAAGGCATCCAAGGGGGAGGGGGCCCCGCCAAGGAGCTGGGCTAAGGCCTGATGGCAAGAGCCCCCAGGACAGGAAAGCCCAGTTCCAGAGAAGCAGAAACTTTGCCAGTCTTCCTGGACAGAAAGGCGCTCACAGGGAGCTCTGGCAGGATCCCAGGAGGGGAAGTGGAGCCCCCAGGTTCCCGGGGTCACTACAGAGGAAGTGCACCCAAGAGGAGAGCACACCACTCACCGTGGGCCGAGCTCCCTAAAGGGCTGGGGCGCACGCCCAGCGAGGCCCCAGGAGCAGCTCAGGTGGCAGCTCAGGTGGTGGCTCTGCCCAGAGGGGGCTGGGCACCTCGGGTGTGCGATTCCAGTGGTGCAGGTCCCAGAGCACAGGGCGCCTGGGGACACAGCCCAGGATCCTCCCCGGGACAGGGGGAGGCCGGCAGGACACAGGGCAGCAAGGACGCTCCTGCTGACGGGTGGCCCCGAGCTGTGCAGATCGGCACCCCCCGCCCGCTCCTGGAGCATCCAGGCCCCTTGCGGACTGGGAAAATGCAGTAGTTACTGTGGGAGCTGACTCCAGAGCTCTAGAACTGGCCGCTGCCACTGTTGTTGTTCCTCCTGGTGTCACCTTGTACCTGGGACTGAGCAGGGCCACCAGGAAGCAGGGGCCTCACAGGATGAACAGCTCCCACTTCTGCATGTGGATGTCCAATTTTCCCAGCACCATTTATTGAAGAGACTGTCTTTCTTCCAGTGGATAGTCTTTCCTGCTTTGTTGAATATTAATTGACCATAAAGTTGAGGGTCCACTTCTGGAGTCTCTATTCTTTTCCATTGATCTATGTGTCTATTTTTGTGCCAGTACCACACTGTATTGATGACCACATTTTTGTAGTACAACCTCAAATCTGGCATTGTCATGCCCCCGGCTCTGGTTTTCTTTTTTAATATTCTCCTGGCTATTCAGGGTCTTTTCTGATTCTACACAAATCCTATGATTATTTGTTCCAATTCTGTGAATTACATCCATGGTATTTTGATAAGGATTGCATTAAATGTGTACATTGTCCCGGGTGCATTGACATTTTCACAATATTAATTCTTCCAATCCATGAGTATGGAATATTTTTCCATCTCTTTGTGCCTTCCTCAATATCTTTCAGAAGTGTTCTGTAGTTTTTAGGGTATAGAAGATGCTCTGCATCACTTGCCATCAGGGAAATACAAATAAAAACCACAATGAGATACCATCTCATACCAGTAAGACAAGTGAAAATTAACAAGACAGGAAACAACAAATTTTGGAGAGGATGTGGAGAAAGGGTGACACTCTTGCACTATTGGTGGGACTGTGAACTGGTGCAGCCACTCTGGAAAGCTGTGTGGAGGTTCCTCAAATAGTTAAAAATAGAACTGCCCTACCACCCAGCAATTGCACTACTGGGGATTTACCCCAAAGATACAGATGCAGTGAAATGGCAGGACACCTGCACCCAATGTTTATAGCAACAATATCCACAATAGCTAAACTGTGGAAGGAGCCTTGGTGTCCACTGGAAGATGAATGGATAAAGAAGATGTGGTATATGTATACAATGGAATATTACTCAGCCATTAGAAATGATGAACACCCACCATTTGCTTTAATGTAGAAGAAACTGGAGGGTAGTATGCTGAGGAAGTAAGTCAATCATAGAAGGACAAACATATGGTTTTATTCATTCGGGGAATATAAAAAATAGTGAATGGGATTATAGGAGAAAGGAGAGAAAATGAGTGGGAAATATCAGAGGGGGTAACAAAACATGAGAGACTTCTAAGTCCGGGAAATGAAAAAGGGATAGTGGAAGGAGAGGTGGGCAGGAGGATGGGGTGACTGGGTGATGGGCACTGAGGGGGGTACTTGATGGGATGAGCACTGAGTGCTATATGTTGGCAAACCAAATTCCAATAAAAAATGTACAAAAAAATGTCTAGTCAAGTGGCATTTACTCCAGGTATGCAAGCGTTGTTCAATACTAACAAATCAACCATTGTGGTACATCATATTAACTACAACAAAAAAGGATAAGACCCATATGACTGTTTCAATAGATGCACAAAAGGCACATGGCAAACTACAATATCCATTCATGATAATAACCCTCAAGAAAGTCAGTTTAAAGGGAACATATCTCAACATAATAAAGGCCATATATGAAAACCCACAGCTAACACCTTACTCAATTGTGAAAAACAGAGCTTTTCTTCTAAGATCAGGAGCAACACAAGGTTATCCACTCTCCATTTTTATTCAGTGTATTATTGGAAGTCATGATACCATATATAGAAAACTCTAAAGATTCCACTTAAAGAAAACTTCTAGAACTTACAGTTTAATTCAGTAAAGTGGTAGTACACAGTAATAAACAGAAATCTGTGCATTTCTATACATTAATAATAATGTAGCGGAAAGAAATGAAGAAATAATCCCATATAAAATTGCTCCGAAAATAATAAAATATCTGGGGATAAACTTAACCTCCTTAGGTGAAAGATCTATACTCTGGTATGTTGACAAATTGAATTTAAATTAAAAAATGAAATATCTGTACTCCAAAAGCTAGAAAACATTGATGAAAGATATTGAAGATGACACAAGTAAATGGAAAGTTATTCCATGTTCATGGATAGGAAGAATCAATACTGTCCATTAAAATGTCCATACTACCCAAGGCAGTCTACACATTTAATGCAAACCCTATCAAAATGCCAACAGCATTTTTGACAGAAGTAGAACGTATAGAGTTCTGTGAAAAATGGTGGAGGAGGAGGAACCTAAGCTTAATATTGTCCCTTGAATACAACTAGATAACACCCACATCAGTATAAATAACCCAGAGAACAACATGAGGACTGGCCGAACAAGCTCCACAACCAAATGTAGAGAAGAGACCACATCAAAGAGGATAGAAAGGGTGGAGACACAGTGGGGAGCTAAATGAACTTGTGGGTTATTTCTGGGAGGTAGCCATGGATTCAGAGAGGGGAGAAAAATTCCTCCCTGTGTGAGGAAAATTCCCATAGTATTGGCTCTGACAACCAGAGGGACCAAATTTCATGAGTTCTTACAACAGCAGGAATTAAAGCCTGGGATGTTAAAAATCAGCAGGCTTGGCTCTCGGAGAGCCAGAGAAAACTGAATTCCTGCCTCTAAAGGAGCACAAAAAACTTTGTGAGATACAGCATAGAAATAGCAATTTGAAAAATACCTGGAATATATGGAAGTGTTAGTTGCTAATAACAGAGCATGTCCCAGAGTGACAGTTTTCATTGGGAGACTCCTCCAGGAATGAAGGAGTTGGCAGGCTCCACTCCTTTCCCCACCTCCCAGCATATACACCCTAGCATAAGCATTCATGTTGTAATTTAGTTACACAGAACCCCACCCCCTCTAGGTGGGCCTGGCTCAGTGCCTGTGTTATGGGCCCCCTCACCTGTGAGACCCATGAAAACATTGTCATGCCACATCTCTCAATTGCACAGTTTGTCGGCCTTCAACCTCATGCCAGTGGTCAGTCACCTTCTGCTGCTGATGCCACAACTTGCTAAAATTGTGAGCCCCATTCATGTACTTTGTGAATCAGACCCCAGCTATTCCTGGTCTTGACAGTGGTGACATGATCCCCGTAGAACAAGACTGGTGCAGAAAACTTGCAGGCGTTGTGTGACCCACCCACATTCAATTTGCAGATCATCCCTCAGCTATTCTAGGGTCAGCAGCACATGCATAGCCTCTGTGGAAGAGGACAGATGCACAAAATGCATAGACACTATGTGCCCTGCCTGAGTGGCCCCAGCTGGCCCTAGTCTACATGTACAGCATCTGTTAGTCCCCTGTGGAAGAGGACCAGTGCACAAAACTAGCTGGCACAGTGACCTCCATCTGTGTGCACTTTGCAAAGCAGACCAGGCTGGCCCTGGTATCCAAAGCAGAGACACACCCTCTCTGACAAAAGACCAGCACCATCTTGTTAAAAGTGTAAATCACACCCACTACTTTCAAGAGCAGGAGATATAGCTGACTTTCCTAACATAGAGAAACAGACACAGAGAGATAGACAAAATGAAAAGACAGAGGAACATTTTCCAAATGAAAGAACAGAACAAAACCACAGCAAGATACCTAAGTGAGATATAGATAAGTAATATGTCTGATAGAGGATTTAAAATAATGATTATAAGAGAGGGGGAAGAGAGATGATGGTAGAGCAGTAGGAAGAACCTAGGCTTATCTTGTCCCATGAACACAGTAACTATCAAACCATTCTAAATACCCCAGAAAGTAGTTTAAAGACTGACAGAACAAACTCCATTCTAAAGGGAGAGCAGAAGACACATCGAAGAAAGTAGGAAATATGGAGACACGGTTTAGGGAAGAAACAGTATGTGCTGAGGAGGAGTGGGAGCCTTGGTCACAGAGAGGGGTGAGAGACAGAGGAGCACACAGGGGAACACACAAGAAGAACATTTTCCCAAAGCCATTGGCTGGGAAAAGAAGGGCTTATTTTTGTGAGTTCTTGCAGCCACAAGGGCTTAAAGAGTAGAGTTTTAAATGTAAGAAGGCATGGATGGGATATAGCCCTGAGGGCACTACCATATTCCTGGAGAGATAAAGAACCTGTGGCCAGAAGCCATGGAAACAGTTATCTGAAGTATGTCTGGGACACATAGTGGGGACACTATTCCCTCTGTTGGAATGCAACCCTGAGAGGAAGCATCCCAGATGTCTCTCTAAGGACAAAGGGAGATGGCCATTATCATTTTCCTGCCTCCCCCCTCAGCATAAAGTGGGAGCCACCTGACAGAACCAATGGAGCACCCTCAGTGACTGCCTAATTTGACTAAACCAAGTATGACACCCCTTTGCTCTGGGTAGACTTTCTTAGTCAAGACTGCTTCATTCCCAGTGTGTGGGTCCTATCACCAAAGACCAGCAGAAACTACTGCCTACACCACGTATCCTGACCAGGGAGTTCTACAGGGCTTCAGTTCTAGTGAAAGTAATATCAGTTCTTATTCCACAAGCAGACAAAAGTACACTTAATTAAAATTCTCCAGGGATCCCTGGGTGGCGCAGCGGTTTGGCGCCTGCCTTTGGCCCAGGGCGCGATCCTGGAGACCCGGGATCGAATCCCACGTCGGGCTTCCGGTGCATGGAGCCTGCTTCTCCCTCTGCCTGTGTCTCTGCCTCTCTCTCTCTCTCACTGTGTGCCTATCATAAATAAATAAAAATTTAAAAAAAATTCTCCATATTCTAGCCAAAGACCAAGCACTGCCCACTGCAGTCAATGAGAAACTCTGCAAACAACTGACCTGAAGGATAGAGCAGCCTGAACACAGCAGCAGTATGCATGCAAAACATAACTAAGACAATCCCTGAAGCACCAGCCTCTGGAAACTATATGACCTTTTTTTCATAAAGACATTACTCTCACAAGAAGGACATATAATGGGATTTTCTGACACAAGGAACACAAGACACAATGCCAAGATGGAGAAATTCATCCCAAATGAAACAAGAGATCTAAATGAAATAGATATAAGTAACATGCCCGATGGAGAATTTAAAGCAACAATCATAAGGATGGATACTCACTGGGATTGAGAAAAGAATGGAGACTTCAGGGAGGTCCTTATGACAGAGATAAAAGAGTTAAAAATAAATATTCAGAAATGATAAATGTGATAACTGAGTTTGGAAACAGGCTTAGTGCAAAGGACACAAGGCTGGTAGAATTAGAGGAATGAATAGTGATATGGAAGTTAATAAAACTGAACAATAGAGAAAGAGAAATATAGAACACAAGAATAGCCTTAGGGAACTCAGTGACTCCATCAAACACAACAACATTCGTATTATAGGAGTCCTAGAGGAAGAAGAGAGAGATGAGGGGACATAAAACATATCTGAGGAAATAATAGCTGAAAATTTCCCTAATCTGGGGTAGGAAACAGACATGCAAATCCAAGTGGCAAAGAGAACTCCCATCAAAATTTAGAAAAGCAAACTCATATCAAGACATATGGAAATTACATTTGCAAAATATACTGATAAGAAAGTATCTTAAAATCAGCAAGACAAAGAAATCCTTAACTTACAAGGGAAGATGCATAAGGCTAGCTGGGGATTTCTCAACAGAAACTTGGCAAGCCAGATGGGAGTGGCATAATATATTCAAAGTGCTGAATGGAAAAATCTGCCGCCAAGAATATCCTGTTCATAAAAGCTATTATTCAGAATAAAAAGGAGAGATCAAGAATTTTCCATACACACAAACACAAAAGGAGTTTGTCATCACTAAACCAGGCCTGTAGGAGATATTAAAGGGTCTCTTTGAGTGGAAAGTAGAGACCAAAAGTGACAAAGGCAAAAAAAGAACAGAGAAAATCTCCAGAAACAATTATAAAACAAATAATAAAATGTCATTAAATACATATCTATCAATAATTACTTTAAATATTGGGCCTCTGGGTGGTTCATTCATTTAAGCATCCAGCTCTTGATTTTGGCTCAGGTCATGATCTCAGGGTCATGGGATTGAGCCCTGTGTTGGGCTCTGTGCTGAGTTTGGAGTCTGCTTAAGATTCTCACTCTTGGGATCCCTGGGTGGCGCAGTGGTTTAGCGCCTGCCTTTGGCCCAGGGCACGATCCTTGGAGACCCAGGATCGAATCCCACGTCGGGCTCCCGGTGCATGGAGCCTGCTTCTCCCTCTGCCTGTGTCTCTGCCTCTCTCTCTATCTCTCTGTGACTATCATAAATAAATTTAAAAAAGGAAAAGATTCTCACTCTTCCTCTCCCTCTGCTGCTCCCCAACTCGTAATCTCTCTCTTAAAAAAATAATTACTTTGAACGTTAATAGACTTAATGTTTCAATTAAAAGACATAGAGTATTAGAATGGATAAATAAAAAACAAGAACCATCTATATGCTACCTATAAAATATTCATTTTAGGCCTAAAGACACTTGCAAATAGCAGTGAAGGGGTGGAGAAACATTTATCATGCAAATGAGCATCAAAAGAAAGCTACAGTAGCCATATTTGTATCAGAAAAAATAGACTTTAAACCAAAGACTGTAAAAAGAAGTGAAGAAGGGTACTATATCATAATAAAGGGCATTATCCAACAAGAAATTTTAACTGTTGTAAATGTTTATGCACTCAACATGGGAGTAGCCAAATATATAAATCAATTAGTAACAAATGTAAAATAACTCATTGATAATAATATAATAATAGGAGAGAGCATTAAGGCACACTTACTTCAATAGATCACCTAAAGAGAAAATCAACAAGGAAATGATGGCTTTTAATGACACACTGGACAATATGGACTTCACAGATATATTTAGAACATTCCATCCTAAAATAGCAGAATACACATTCTTTTCCAGTGCACATGGGACATTCTCCAGAATAGATTACATACTAAATCACAAATCAGGCCACAATAAGTACAAAAAGATTAAGATCACACCATGCATATTTTGGTCCACAAAGCTATGTAACTTGAGGTCAACCACAAGAAAAACTGGAAATACTACAATACATGGAAGTTAAATAACATGCTATTAAACAATGAATGTGCCAAACAGGAAATGAGAGATGAAATTTAAAAAAAATAGAAACAAATGAAAATGGAGCAAAACATTTGGGATGCAGCAAAAGCAGTCATAAGAAGGACATAGAGAGGGACACCTGGGTGGCTCAGCGGTTGAGCATTTGCCTTCAGCTCAGGTGTGATCCCAGAGTCCTGGGATCGAGTCCCACATCGGGTTCCCTGCATGGAGCCTGCTTCTCCTTCTGCCTATGTCTATACCTCTCTCTGTGTGTGTCTCTCATGAGTAAATAAATAAGATCTTAAAAAAAGAGGGACGTATATAGCAATATAGGTATATGTTAAAAATGAAGAAAAATATCAAACATCCTAACTTGCACCTAAAGGAGCTAGAAAAAAATGAAGCCTAAAGCTATAAGAAGGAGGAAATTATTTTTTAAATGGAGCATAAGTAAATGCTCTAGAAACAAACAAAAAAGCAATAAAAAAGATCACTGAAAGGAGGAGCTGGTTACTTGAAAAAAAATAATGAAATTGATAAATCCCTAGCCAGACTTGTAAGAAAGAATAAAGGATCCAAATACATAAAATTACAAGTGAGAGGAGAAATAACAACAAATACCACAGAAATACAATTATAAGAGGATATTATGAAAAATTATATACCCCAAAATCGGACAACCTGGAAGAAACAGAAAAATTCCTAAAAACATATAAACTACCAAAATTTAAACAGAAAGAAATAGAAAACTTGAATAGACCTATAACCAGCAAAGAAATTGAATCAGTAATCAAAACCCCCCAAAATCATAAGTCCAGAGCTTAATGGTTTCAAAAGTTAATTCTAGCAAACGTTTAAGGAAGACTTACTGTTCTCAAACAGTTCCAAAAAAGTAGGAAATAAAGGAAACTTCCAAATTCCTTCTATGAAACCAGCGTTACTATGATACAAAAATCATATGAAGATTCCACTAAAAAAAGAAATTATAGGTCAATATCCCTGATGAATGTAAATGCAAAAATTCTTAATAACATACTAGCAAAGTGAATCTAATATTACATTAAAAGAATCTTTCACCACAACCAAATGGGATTTATTCCTGGGCTGCAAGTGTGGTTCAATATTTAAAAATCAATCAATGTGATATATCATATTAAAAAAAGAAAGGAAAAGAACCATATGAACCTTTTAATAGGTGCAGAAAAAGTATTTGACAAAGAACAGCAACCACTCATGATAAAAACCCTCAACAAATCGGGTTGGAGTAAACATATTTTAAAATAATGTAGACCATAAACAAAAAATCCACAGCTCATATCATTCTCAATGGGGAAAAACTAATTTTTTCCTCTACAGTGAGGAACAAGAAAGGGATGCTCACTCTCACCACTGTTTTTTACATAGTAGTGGAGTCCTAGCCACAGCAATTCCACAGCAAAAACAAATAAAAGACATTTAAAATGACAAGGAATAAGGAAAATTTTCACTATTCACAGAAAACTCAATACTCTATAGAAAACCAAAAAGTCTCCACCAGAAATTGCTAGAACTGATATGCGAATTCAGTAACATTGCAGGATAAAAGTCAATTTACAGAAATAGGTTGCATTTCTATATACTAATAATGATGCATTTGAAAGAGAAATCAAAGAAATACCATTTGCAATTGAGCCAAAAACAACGAGATATGTAAGTATAAACCTTAGCAAAGAGGTAAAAGACCTACAACATGGAAAGTCTAAAACACTGATGAAAGAAATTGAAGATGATACAAAGAACTGGAAAAATATTCCTTGCTCAAGGTTCTTGTGATTAGAAGAACAAATACTGTTAAAATGTCTGTATTACCCAAAACATTCTACACATTTAAAGCAATCCCTATCAAAATACCAACAGAATTTTTTACATTGCTAGAACAAACAATCCTAAAATTCTTATGGATGCACAAAAGACCTTGCATAGCAAAAGCAATCTTGAAAAAGAAAAGAACAGCTGGAAGCATCACAATTGCAGACTTCAGGTGATATTACAAAGCCGCAATGACCAAGACAGTATGATACTGGCACAAAAATAGACACAGGTTAATGGAACAGCATAGAAAATCCAGAAATGAACCAACTATATGTTCAATTAATATTCAATAGAGCAGGAAATGAGATCCAATGGGAAAAAGGCAGTCTCTTCAAGAAATGGTGTTGGGAAAACTGGATAGCAATATGCAAAAGAATGAAACTGGGCTACCTTCTTACACCATACAGAAAAATAAATTTAAGATGGATGAAAGATAAATGTGACATAGGAAACCATTAAAATTCTAGAGGAGAACACGGGCAGTAATGTCTTTGACATTGATTGCAGCAGTTTCTTTCTAGATATGTCTCCTGAGGAAAGGGAAACAAAAGCAAAAATAGACTACTGGGACTTCATCAAAATAAAAACTACTGTACAGTGAAGAAAACAATGAGCAAAACTAGAATCTACCTATGGAATGGGAGAAGATATTTGCAACTGACATATCTGGTAAAGGATTCTTATCTTAAATATATAAAGACATTCTAAAACTCAACACCCAAAATACAAATAATCCAATTAAAAATAGGCAGAAGGCATGAATGGATATTTTTCAAAAGAAGATAAACAGATGGCCACCAGACATATGAAAACATGCTCAACATCATTCGTCATCAGGGAAATGCACATCCAAACTACAGCAAGGTATTACCTCACCCCTGTCACAGTGGCTAAAAACATTCAGGAATACAAAAAAACAATATCTCTTGTCAAGGATGTGGAGAAAAGGGAAGGGTGCACTTTTGGTGGGAAATGAAACTGGTGCATCACAGATGTTGCTCAAAAAGTTAAATATAGAGCTACCCCATGATCCAACAATTGCACTGCTAGATATTTACCCAAAGAATACAAAATTCTAAATTGAAGGAATAAATGAACCCTGATGCTTATAGAAACATTATTTACAGTAGCCAAAATCTAGAAAAAGCCCAAGTGTCCATTGACTAATGAATGAATAAAGAGGAAACAGTAAAAAAAAAAAAAAAAGAGGAAACGGTATATATACCCAATGGAATATTACTCAGCCACAAAAAAGATAATATCTTGCCATTTGCAATGACATGGATGGAGCTAGAGAGTATTATGCTAAGCAAAGTAAGTCAGTAAGAGAAAGACAAATACTATATGATATCACTCATATGTGGCATGTAAGAAACAAAAGAAAATGAGCATATGAAAAAGGAGAGATACAAACCAAGAAATAGGCTCTTAGCTATAGAGAAAAAACTCATGGTTTCCAGATGGGAGGTGGGTGGAAAGGTGTATTAAATATGTGTTGGAAATTAAGGAGGGACCTTGTTATGATGATGACCAAGTGTTCTATATATTCAATTGCTAAATTCTATATATGAAACAAGTCTTACATTGTATGTTAGCTAGCTGGAATTTAAATAAAAACTTAAAAAAAGAGAAAATAACAATCATAAGAATACTTGTTGGACTTAAGCTAAAAATGGAGAACTTCAACAAGACCCTCAACAAAGAGTTAGAAAACAAATAGTATAACAAACCAGAGATGGAAAACACACTAAATAAAAATTAAAATATGCTAGTTGGAATAAAGAGCAGTATAGAGGTAACATAAGAATGAATTAGCAACCTGCAGGACAGAGTAATGGAATGTAATCAAGTCATAACATTCACATTATAGTTTTCCAATAGAAGAATATAAAAAATGGGGCCGAAAATATTTTTATAAAGATAGAAGCTGAAAACTTCCCTAATCTGGTGAAGGAAAAAGAAATCAAGTTCCAGAAGGCACAGAGACTCCCCAAGAAATCATCCCAAGTAATTCCACACCACAACACATAGTAATTAAAATGGTAAATGTAGAGGTAAAGAGAGGATTTTAAAAACAGCAGAAAAAAGATTTACATAAAAAGGAAACCCATAAGGCTATCAGCATACTTCTCAACAGATATTTTGCAGATCAGAAGGCAGTGGCATGATATGCTCAAGGTGTTGAATGAAAAAAAAATCTGCAGCCAAAAGAATGCTCTATCCAGCAAGGCTATTATTCAGAATAAAGGGAGATATAAGAGTGCTTCAGACAGACAAAAAGTAAAGGAGTACATGACCACTAAACCAACACTGGAAGAAATATTCAAGGGGACTTTCAGTAGAAAGACCATAAATAAGAATAATAAAAAAGGCAAGAAGCACAAAAGCAATAAAGTAAGTATATCTGTAAAATTCAGTCAATGGACTCACATAAAAAATGAAATAAAGTATGACACCATATACCTAAAAGGTAGGGAGAAGAAACCTAAAATATTGTTTCAAATTTAAGTGAGCATCATCTTAATATAAACAGCTATATGCAGAATATGTTGTATACAAACCTAATGGTAACCACATATTTAAAACCAGTAATAGATATTGTAAACATGAAGAGAAAGGAATCCAAGTATATCACTAAAGAAAGCCAATTTATGGTGAGAGAAGAGAGCAAGAGAAGAAAGCAACAGGGAAGTTCTATAAAACAAACCACAAAAATCCCACAAATTTTCAATAAATTCATACTTATAAATATTTACTTTGAATTTAAATTGATCAAATGTTCCTATCAAAACACAAAGAGTGATGGAATGGATATAAAAATGACCTATCTATATGACACCTAGAAGAGCCTCATTTCAGACCTAAAGACACCTGCAGATTGAAAGGATGGAGAAGCATTTATCATGCAAATAGATGTCAAAAGGAATCTGGAATACTTATATTGGATAAACTATAATTTAAAACAAAGACTATAACAAGAGACAGGGAAGGGCACTATATAATAATAAAGGGAACAATCCAAGAAAATATAACAATTATAAATTTTTATGCTTCCAACATGGGAGTACCCAAATACATAAAACCCAAATACATAACAACAAATGTAAAGGAACTAATTTGATAGTAACACAATCATAGTAGGGGACTTTAGCACCCCACTTACATCAATGGACAGATTATCCAAACAGAAAACCAACAAGAAACAGTGGCTTTGAATGACACACTAGACCAGGTGGATTTAATAAATATATTCAGAATATTCCATTCCATTTTCTTTTATTTTTTATTTTATTTTATTTATTTTATTTTATTTATTTTATTTTATTTATTTTATTTTATTTTATTTTATTTTATTTTATTTTATTTTATTTTATTTTTTGGACAAAGAAATCTAGTTTATTCCTCTTTGCACAGAGCAGTCTATGAATGTGGCTATCTCTTGACTCTATAAATCTGACAAAAAATGCCCCCTCAAATATGCCCAGTTATTCGCCCCACTTCTGTCTTGGAGAACTGGCAGTGGGTGGGATGGAAGGCTTAAGTCTCAAGAATGTCTTTTTGAGATATTTTTGTGGGAAGTTTTGGGTCAAGAGGAAAGATTAGACTCAAGAGTGGGTGTTACATCCTCCATCTTACTGGGGAAATCCAAATCCCAAAGGTTTTCTGAAGAAAGGCATTTCTCTCAGTGACCTAAGGAAGAAAAGAGCCCAGATCTGCTACCTGGATGTAAGACTAAGGCAGAGAGAAGACAAGGTTAAGTGGCAGAGATTGCAGACCCAAGACAGAGGAGTGAAATGCATGTGGGGGAACAAAGTAGACAGAGCCCAGAGGACCCATTCGTAAGTCCCACCTCCTCCCCAGTTCTGAGCAAAAACTTCTTCTCAAGACTAAAATGGAGTTTTAGTTCATGGACTGGCTTTGCTCCGGGCACAATAAGGACAAGCCAGGCAAAGATCTTATGGGTAGTGAAGGTGGAGAGTCAAGGTAGTGGACCAGGAGACAGACACTCACACAATGAACACTCACAAACCATAGTGGTTTTGAAGCTTTAAGGCAGATTCAGGGTAAAGAATGCAGCTGTGACTGAAATACAAAGTCTTATAAGCCCTATCCAACAAAATGTAAATCCTGCTTCTACTCTGTCCCCTGCCCATGAGCTATTTCCGATCTTTTTTCCAAGGCTGGAGGACAGGGCAGTAAGAAGGAATGGGAGGAGATGCTGAGGCTGCAAGTGGGGCTGTGGCTGAGATTGGATATGCCACCCCTACTCATCCTATAGAAAAGAATTCTCTCTCTCCCTCCCCTTGCTAACATATGGGCTGTTGTGATGAAGGGCCAGTAAAGGCAAAGGGAGGAAAACACTCAGCACATTTTTTTCTCCTGCTTTAATCTCAAGTGTAACTGCAGCAACATGAGTTGAGAAGAAAATGTGAGGGGTAGGAGAGCATGAGAGTATAATCCAGTGTAAAAAGGAAAAGGGTGCTTCCCCTACCCTATATTTGAATCTGCTGGGAGCTTTACTCTCAGACTGAGAGTAGATAAAGTGAGATAGAATAGAAAGCATACATGGGGACTTGGAGGAACAATCACAGACAGAATGGAGATTTAAGGATCCCTTATGATCCCTGAGATGATCCTGAGAGCATAAGTTGGGGGACTGGATGAGAAGTCATAACAACATGTGGATTTTTTGAAGAGGTAAGGAGCCAGGAACAGTGAGGTTTTCACTAAAGGAGTGACCACTTGATCTATTCTTTGGCTGATTGAAGCACCTGAGACATGGTCTGCTCTGTAAGGGGGACATCTTCAACCCTTACTGCCATCCGGTGTACCACTTGCTGGGAATCACTCTCTACGATCACCCTTCCATCTATGATTTCATCCACAGCCAAGAAGAGCCCCTCTAAGTTCTCCAGCAGAGCTTGCTTTTCTACATTTTAGCTCAGCATCTGGCTCAATTACTCAAGGGGCAATTCATAACAGCCATGAGCATCAGCTCATATTCATAGAAGCTGCCAATCACATAGAAATAAAAATTGATACTGCTTTTGTATATTACTGTCAGGCCTTCCAAGAGGATGATTTCGCTGTCAGTCTGACGGGTCTTGTTGAAAATGTTCTTCTCAAAGGCCTTTTGCTCCTTGAAAATGGTGTAGGTAGAATGTGGCAAAAACTTGATCTCCATCATTTTCCAGAATCAGAATGGCTTTGGAGTATACAGGGAAGGTTCCAAAATCAATGCTTCCATCTTATCCCACAGCTGGACTGAACATTCCATTCTAAAACAGAAGAATGCACATTATTTTCAAGTGCACAGAGAACATTCTCCAGAATAGATCATATAATAGGCCACAAAACAAGTCTCAACAAATTAAAAAAATCAAAGTTATATCATGTGTCTTTTCTAACCATAATATTACCATGAAAGAATCTATAAGACATGAACAGAAATTTCCCCAAAGATACATACACACAGCCAACAAGCTCATGAGAAAATGCTCCACAACACTTGCTATCAGGGAAATACAAATCAAAATCACAATGAGATACCACCTCACACCAGTGAGAATGGTGAAAGTTAACAAGACAGGAAACAACAAATATTGGAGGAGATGTGGAGAAGGGGGAACCCTCTTACACTGTTGGTGGGAATGTGAACTGGTGCAGCCACTCTGGAAAACTGTGTGGAGGTTCCTCAAAGAGTTAAAAATAGATCTTCCCTATGACCCAGCAATTGCACTGTTGGGGATTTACCCCAAGGATTCAGATGCAATGAAACGCCTGGACACCTGCACCCCGATGTTTATAGCAGCAATGTCCACAATAGCCAAACTGTGGAAGGAATGCAAACTGGTACAGGCACTCTGGAAAAGGACAATCATCATATGATTTCACTCATATGTGGAATATAAGAAACAGTGAAAGGGATTATAAAGGAAAGGTGGGGAACTGAGTGGGAAAAATTAGAGAGGGAGACAAACCATGAGAGACTCCCAACTCTGGGAAACAAACAAAGGATTACAAAGGGGAGGTGGTAGGGGAGGATGGGGTAACTGGGTGATGGGCACTGAGGAAAGCATGTGATGGGATGATCACTGGGTGTTTGTTATATGTTGGCAAATTGAAATCCAATAAAAATATACCAAAAAGGAACAATTTCATCTATAATAGCAACAGAAAGTATTAAATATTTAGGAATATACTTAATGAAAGAGAAAGTAAAATTACAAAATATTAGTGAAGAAAATTAAATAGGACACAGATAAATGGGAAAATATCTCATAGTCATATATCGGAAAATATTGTTAAAAAGTCCATATTGCCCAATGTGATCTACAAAATCAATTTTGATTCTATTTTTAAATTTTTTATTTATTATTTATGATAGTCACACACAGAGAGAGAGAGAGAGAGGCAGAGACATAGGCAGAGGGAGAAGCAGGCTCCATGCACCGGGAGCCCGATGTGGGATTCGATCCCGGGTTTCCAGGATCGCGCCCTGGGCCAAAGGCAGGCGCTAAACCGCTGCGCCACCCGGGGATCCCCTCAATTTTGATTCTTATCAAAATTCCATGGCATTTTTCATGAAAATAAAACAAGAAATTCTAAAATTTTTATATAACCACAAAATATCCAGAATATCCAAAGTATGGTTGAGAAAGAAGAAGAAAGCTAGTGGCAGCACAGTGCTTGATTTTAAAATATAATATAAATCTTTCAGAATCAAAAAGTGTGGTACTGGCATAAAATCAGACCCATAGACCAATGGAGCATAAGAGCACAGAAATCAATCTATGTATTTACAATAAACTGACCTTTAGCAGAAGTTCTGCGAACACAAAATGGGGAGAGGATAATCTCCAATAAATATGCTGGTAAAATGAGTTATCCATATGAAAAATCATGAAATTGAACCATTATTTCACATGATATACAAAAATCAACTCAAAATGGATGAAGACTAAAATGTAAGACCTGAAAAAAATAAAACAACTAGAAGAAAATATAAGAAAAAAAGCTTCTTGACATTGATCGGGGCAATGACTTTTTTGGTTATGATACCAAAAACACAAGCAACAAAAATAAAAATAGACAAATGGGATTTCCTAAACCTCTAAATCTTCTATATAGCAGAGGAAATAATTAACAGAGTAAAAATGCAACCTATGGGATGGGAGAAAATATTTGTAAATTATATATCTAATTAGGGGCTAAAATTCAAAATATATAAGGAACTCAATTCAATAGCTAAAAGAAACCCCAAACAATCCAGTTGACAAATGGGCAATGAACCTGAATAGCCATTTCTCAAATGAAGACATACAATCACCAACGGGTATTTTAAATGATGCCCTACTTCACTAATCATCACAGAAATGCAAATCAAAACCACAACATATCATCTCACACCTGTTAGAATTGCTATTATTAGAAAAAAAAAGATGATAAGTATTGACAAGGTCGTGGAGAGAGGGAACTCCTACACATTGTTGGTAATGTAAATTGGTAAAACCATTGTGGGAAAGAGTATAGTGTTTGTTTAAAAAATTCAAAATAAAACTACCTTATGATCTAACAATGTCACTACTGGGTATGTATCCAAAGAAAATGAAATCAAGACCTCAAAATGACATCTTCATTCCTGTGTACACTGTGGTATTGTTCATAATAGCTAAGGTGTGAAAGCATTTTAAATGTCTTTCTAAAGATGAATCAATAGAGAAAAATGTGATATATACTGGAATATTATTGAGCCATAAAAATGCAAATCCTTCCATTTCCAATAAATGAACTTGGAGGATGTCATACAAAGTGATAAAACTATAGGCAGAAAGGCAGGTACAACATGATCTTGCTCACATGTGGATTCCAAAATAGTGAACTCATGGAAGCAGAAAATAGTGCTTACAAAGGGTGGCAGGGTGGGGAAATGGGGAGATGTTGGTCAAAGTATACAATGCTTCAGTTATGCAAGATAAACTTTTTGAGATCTGATGTACAACAATGTGACTATAGTTAACAATACTGATTGTTAACTGTAATCAATACTGATTACAAAATTGAAATTTGCTAAGATCTTAAGTGTTTCACCACAAAACAAAGAAAATGCTAATTATGTGTGAGGTGACAGACATATTCATTCACTTGATTATAAATTATTTCATGATTTCAAAATGTATATGTACATCAAATTATCAAATCTTAAAGTATTACTAGATATATTTATTAATATGATAAATATATAATATTAAATATATATAATTGTATTTATCAATTATAATTCAATATATGTGAGAAAAGTCTGCATAAATGAAATCTCTACTCACTGAAAAATAATAAGCTACAGTTTCACAGGTGATCATTTCAAATGGAAATTCATATCAAGAATTTTGGATCTGAAATTGTTTTTGATAATCCAAGGACTAGTGTGTCTTTGAAACTCTTTGGGTATCTGTCTCAGGATGTAAATTGGTGATGTTATTTAATTTGTTTGAGATCAAATGCTATGATTGATTTTTCCTTTTGATTTCCATGGTTATAAACTTTTGATTTACTTTAGTGTCTTCCAAGAAGTGAAGGAAGCAGGTATGTATCAACAAGGGAGATATCAATTTGCAGCATTTAGGATCTGATTAATGTTACTGGGCATGGTCTTCCTGAATTTTTGTGGTTCAAGTAGAAATGGAAAATCAGACATTCAAACCAAAGGTAAGCTAGATATTAGAGAATCACTAAGGCTCTATTCATGAGATAAGTACTGGATCCAATTAGGGCAAGAAAAATCAGTCAATGCAGTAATAATATTCAATCAAGTGGGTTGTGAAGTATTATATAAGGAGAGCATATTGAATGTTTTATGTGATTTGTGTGGTGACCTAGATGCTGAGCATTAGATTATGATCTATGGTGGTTATCTTCAGCTTCAGTTGCACATAATTCCAGTGATGTCTTTGACGTGACTTGTAAATGATAGACATGTCATAAGAATCCAGTATGTGAGTGAAATGAACAGTGTGGATAATGACCATTAATAAGACTCCCTATAAGAGATTATTCTTGAATATAATTCTTTACTAAATTCAGTTTTAATCCATAATGTATAACGTTCCAATAATAAAAAGTCAATATGTTAATACAATGGGGAGAAAAGACAAAAATGACTGGCTTTCAAATGCTTATGATCTAGGAAAATAAATATAAAAATGAATCAATGTATATAGTCAATGGAATGTATTAAAAGCAATGAGACGTACAAAGTACTATGTGAAAATAGAGAAAAGGGAAATTCTTTATGAATAACAGATTCAGAAAGAAAATCCAAGAGTAGTGTGTGACATTAGAAGTGGTCTTTGAAGGATCTGAAAGTAAAAATGAGAAAAATGGATGGCCTTGAATGATGTAAGGAGATTTTACAATAAATTCCCCAAGGCAGTCATTTTACAATAGTGGTTCTCAGAACTCTCAGCCTGTCTCTAGGAATTGGGTGAGAGTTGAGGATTTGGCTTGAGGAAATATTATGTTTAATAACTGGAAATTTTGGATTAATTACATTCCTAGATTAACTATAAAGCACATGTTATTTACAATCTACTGGCAAGTATTTTTTAAAATTAAATTTTAGAGTACTAAGTGGTTTGAAATAATTAAGTGCCACACCTTCACACTACAGATGATGTAGTGTGACAGGAAACTGTCCTTAATTTGGCCCATCCAAAGTTCTATTTACAATGTAAATACTAGGTCTCAGGTCAGACTTGACCTGACCTCAGGATCTACTGTAGACATTACTATTTTGATTATATCTCTGATGAGTTTTCTTTTTGATAATATATTCTTTCTCCTAAATTAAGTGTGTTATAGAAAAGAAATGTTTGAAGTTCTGAAATTGGATCCAATTAATGAAGCCTTAAACTATGCTAGACCTGCAAATAATGAAAATGATTGAAAATGATTTAGAACTTTCATTTTTTAAGTATGATTTTGGCTCTCAATTAAATCTGACTGAATCTTTCTTATTTTTCCCTAATGGGCAGCATTTGTTATTATAAGGTAAATTTTTAAACAAAAGTAAATAATCTCTCTTCCCATTTATCTGTATTCATGTGAATATTTTATTTTAGAAAAAGATTTTTGGCACTGAAGAACCATTTTCACAGTGACCCATATAACCAGAAGACTCAAAAAAGGGGGAAGTTTTTTTTCTTTTCTAATTTCAGAAGATCCTTCTGAAAGGATCAAATAAAAAAACATGCTATTTTTTTAAAATGCCATATTGTGGCAAGCTTGCTATCCAATTTCATCATTGATATTAGCTGCTAAATCCCCAGAAAGCAAAGTATGGCAGCTGTAAAAATATTCAATATTCAATTAAAATGCTGTGTTGGTGTTATCTAGTTATTTTAATAAGTCATAATTTATTTTCTCTGCACATTTCTCATAACTTCTAATTCCAATCCTCCCATTGACTGCTTGACTACAGCCATTTAATTGTGGAATTCTTGGCTTTTATTTATTTGTGATAGGTTTTATCAAAATGTGGAGTGAAATATCATCTTCTTCATACAGAAATGTAACATTTTCCAAATGGATATGAGATCAGTCATTGCATATTATGCTCTTCAAAGCACAACTAGGTATTCACAGAAAACATATTCCAAGACCCAAGGTAATTTCCAAATCTATTGATGTATCTTGAAATAAGCAGGACAAAAAGCCTGTATTTAGTTGAGATGTTTGAATGTGAGTGAATAGGAATTTCCCTTCTGTGAATTCTTATATCTCCTGTTTGGTTAAAATTGGTATTTTTAGATGACTCTGTAAGAGAAGGAAAAGAAAAAGGGAGCAGTGATAATAAAATTAATAAGATGAGACATAAAAAGGAAAAAAAAGCCTAGGTGTTAGAAAAATCTTAGGCAAAAGCAGTAGTTTCTCTTCTGAAGACAGACCTATACTTTCTTTGATTTGAGATTTTGTTTAATAGCTTCTCTAATGGCTGCACCATGACTCTGCATCAAGATTTCAGCATGAATAACAACCTGTTCGTGTTTCATTTAGCTCCAAATGAGAAATTCTGTCTTTTATTGTTTTAGGAAATTAGTCTGTGTATTATTGCTCCTAGAGCTTTATAATTAATCACTAAAGGTTATGGCTGTGGAGAGTTGGTGGGAAATAGATGCCTGAATGATTATAATTGTAGCTGTCAAATCAGAAATATAGTTATACAGCAGCAGGTCATTTTTTTCCATAACAAAGACGTTGAGTGTTGCCCATTTAGAAATAAATGGAAGTAGAAATAAGCAGAGTATTTTTCAATTACATTGCTTATTTCAGGAAGAAATGTGCACAGTGACTTCACTTCCTCTGGAAAATCCAAGATGATAATCATGTAAATCTTTATCCTCTAAGTCCCTGATTATTCTTTTTTTTTAAAGATTTTATTTATTTATTCATGAGAATACACAGAGAGGAGAGAGAGAGAGAGGCAGAGACACAGGGAGAGGGAGAAGCAGGCTCCATGCAGGGAGCCTGCCGTGGGACTCGATCCCAAGTCTCCAGGATCACGCCCTGAGCTGTAGGCGACACTAAACCGCTGAGCCACCGGGGTTGCCCGATTATTCTGACTTTTGTGTTGGTTTAGGTTCTGAGCAGATGTTGAATATTTTACCTTTTAGGGAACATATTTTATAGTGGAAAGAGTCAAAGTATATATGGTGGATTAACTTGCAAAGTTGAATTAGAAAATCCCGAAGTTACCTTCATTTTCTATGTTATCCAAACACCTCTTTAGATACGGAGCAAGATGGTTCTAGAAAGTCAAGTGAAGCATGTTTGTTATTAGATCCTGATACCAAGAACTGGTTTTAGATGGCTTTTCTCATAGAATTGTAAACTTTGGGTACTTTATCAATCTTACTTTGATGCCTATGGCCCAGTAAAAGGAATACAAGCCAGAGGACCCATTGTTTCTTATTTGTTTGTTTTCCCATTATTTAAATTTAAATTCAATTAGCCAACATACATCATTAGTTTCAGATGTAGAGTTCAATAATTCATCAGTTGCTTGTAACACCCAGTGCTCATCACACCACTTGCTGTCCTTAATGCCCATCACTCCCTTACCCAATCTCCCCATCCACCTTCTCTCCAGCAACCCTCAGTTTGTTTTCTATTAGTTAAGAGTCTCTACACTCAACGTGGGTCTAGGACTCACAATCCCCAAGATTAAGAGTCACATGCTTTACTAAATAAGCTAGCCAGATGTCTCCAGAACCAATTGTATTTTTTAAAACCCTTCTAAAAACTTATTCCAGGAATAAGCAACTCTGACTAATGGAGGATTATTTATTATGTCTACTCTTAATAACTCAGGTAGTGGATTAAGAACTTGTTCTGTCAGTGTTAAGGCAGTCTGTATAAAAACACCTTCAAATTAAGCCTAATCATTATCTCTTTTTAACAATGAATAATTTGAAATGATGTGATCTTTTAGAACTTTTTTTTTGGCAGGGTATAATCATACTTTGTCATTATTCTTAATACTTCTCTTTCCTCCTGCCCCCAACTAGACCATTAATTAGATCAAAGGGCAGAATTCCACCTCTGAGGAAGAATCTAGCCAGTGTTGGATCTACTGTCTTAATTCTTACATGTTATGCTCTTTAAGCATTTTTGTGTTTTTGTACATTAATTCTGAATATGTATTTCTGCTACAGTTTTGTTCTGTGATTTGAACAAGCCCTCTTCTATTTTTGTGCCTAAGTGACAATGAAGGAGTTTGAGATAATAATTATTGTTTTTGAATTCTAATCTTAATTTCCATGATACTTGATCATCTTTCTGTTTCCATTATCTGTATTGTTTTTATGTTATAGGTACTCTCCTGAATCCAGTGCTCTGAAATTCCATACCATATATTTATTGTGTCTTCCATTTAGCAATGTCACTTCAGATTCTGAACCCATTGTCAGAAGTTTTATTCTAGTGTCACTTGATCAAAATGTCCTATGTTTGTGTTCAGGACACTGACAAAAATGTTGGACCACCCTTGGGATCTAGGAGATATTTTGTATCATTGCCCAAAACTGATACTAATTCATGAGTGACCACTCTTTGAGTGCTCCTCTCCTGCCTTCTGGGTACTCTAACTAGCCATGTGACCTGCCTGGGTTTTCACACATTATTGATGAGCCAATTGTTTAGACTGGTCACAAAATCTTGATAAAGTCAAAATAAATTACATCTATTGCTTCCCCTCTATCCTCAGGCTGTCATACTGTCACAGAGGAGATAAGATTCATCTGACAAGTCTTGATCTTTAGGAAGTTATGCTGGATATTACCCACCATACTATTCTCTTCCACATATTTGCAAATTGATTTGCAGTATCTTCTAAGAAACACAGGTGTTCCTTACAGATTAAAGACAAACAGGCGACAACATAAAACAAAAATCTAAGCAATAGCTCTTAAAATAGACCAAGAAAAATAGAATTTTAATTCCTTTTTTTGAAACCTTTGGGGATATTATTGGAAATGGGTTGTCATATGTATGTTACTTGGGAGATTGTTTTCATAAATGGGGTTTACAATAGCTGAATATTGGTATATTTTATTTTTAAAAAGGTCATTTGTAAATGAATTGGAACTTGAAAAAAATCAATAGTGATTTGCTTAGCTTATTACCATGCCAGATTTCAAAAGCTGATTTACAGGACATATCTGACTCTTAAGAGTGTATGTGTATGTAAAAAATTAAAATAATAGTAATCATGTATTGTTATTTTATATTTTTATTTCCATTATAAAGGGCAGTTTATTTTTTAATTTAAATTCAATTTGCCAACATATAATTAGTTGCCAACATTATTAGTTTAAGAAGTCAGTTCTATATAACACCCAGTGCTTATCATATCACATGCCCTCCTTAATGCTCATCAGCTAGGTACCCTTTCCTCCTACCCACCTCCCCTTCAGCAACCCTCAGTTTGCTTTCTAGAGTTGAGAGTCTCTCAGGGTTTGTCCCCCTCTCTGATTTTTCCTCATTCAGTTTCCCTGCCTTCCTTACGGTCCCTTACACTATTTTTTGTATTCCTCAAATGAGTGAAACCATACGATAATTGTTTTCCTCCAATTGACTTATTTCACTTAGCATAATACCCTCCAGTTCCATTCATGTTAACGTAAATGCTAGATATTCATGCTTTCTGATGGCTGAGTGATAGATGATAGATGATAGATAGATAGATAGATTTATATGGAATATATAAGCCTAATCATTATCTCTTTTTCACAAACTATTCTCTTAGTTTCAGGTGTAGAGTTCAATAATTCATCAGTTGCTTGTAACACCCAGTACTCATCACGCCACTTGCTATTCTTAATGACTATCACTCCATTTTATATATATATATATATATATATATGTATGATATATATAATATGTATTATATATGTGTATATATATTATATGTATTATTGGAAATGGGTTGTCATATATATATATATATATATATATATATATATATTCCATACAAATCTTAGGATTTGAGAGAAAGACAATTAACATTCCATTGTATATTGTAAATATGTACCACATCTTCTTTATCTATTGAAGGACATCTCAGCTCTTTCCAGTTTGGCTATTGTGGACATTACTGCTATGAACATTGGGGTGCAGGTGCCCTTATGTTTCATTACATCTGTATTTTGGTGGTAAATATCCAGTAATGCAATTGCTGGGTCATAGGGTATCTCTATTTTTAACTTCTTGAAGAACCTCCATACTGTTTTCCAGAGTGGCTGTAGCATCTTGAATTCCCACCAAAAGTGGAAGAGGGCTCCCCTTTCTCTGCATCCTCACCAACATTTGTTGCTTCCTGTCTTGTAAGTTTTAGTCATTTTAACTGGTGTAACATAGTATCACATTGTGGCTTTGATTTGTATTTCCCTGATGCTCAGTGATGTTGAGCATTTTTTCATATGTTTGTTGGACCTTTGTATGCCTTCTTTGGAAAAATGTCTTTTCATGTCTTCTGCCCATTTCTTGATTGGACTGTTTGTTTTTGGGTGTTGAGTTTGATAAATTCTTTATCGATCTTGGATACTAGATATGTCAATTGCAATTTAAAAAAAGTGAGGGTCAATTTCTGGTTCTCTGTTCTATTGACCTATGTGTCTGTTTTTGTGCCAGTACCATGCTGTCTTGATGATCACAGCTTTGCAATACAGCTTGAAGTCAGGCATTGTGATGCACCCAGCTTTGGTTTTCTTTTGTTCAACATTCCTCTGGCTCTTCAGGGACTTTTCTAGTTCCATACAAATATTAAGATTATTTGCTCCTACTCTGCGACAAATGTCAATGGTATTTTGATAGAGATTGCATTGAATGTATCGATTGCTCTGTGGGTAGCATAGATACTTTCAAAATATTTATTCATCCAATCCATGAGCATTAAATGTTTTTCCATCTCTTTGTGTCTTCCTCAATTTCTTCATAAGTAGAAAAAAACTGTGGTTTTTAGAGTACAGGTCTTTTATCTCTTTGATTAGGTTTATTCCTAGTTATCTTCTCTTTTTTTTTAGTATAATTGTAAATGGGATTGATTCCTTAATTTCTCTTTCTTCAGTCTCATTGTTAGTGTACAGAAATGCCACTGATTTCTGCACATCAATTTTGTATCATGCCACATTGCTGAATTGCTGTATGAGTGCTAGCAATTTTGGATTGGAGTCTTTTGGATTTGCATGTAAAATATGTTGTCATCTGTGAAGAGTGAGAGTTTGACTTCTTTGCTAATTTGAATGCCTTTTATTTCTTTTTGTTTTCTAATTACTGAGGCTAGTACTTCTATTACTGTTTTAAACAACAGTGTTGAGAGTCAGAATCCTTGTTGCATTCCTGACCTTAGGGGAAAAACTCTCACGTTTTCCCCATTAAGAATGATATTTGCTGTGGACGTTTCATAGATGGCTTTTATGATATTGAGGTATCTTTCTTCTATCTCAACACTTTGAAGAGTAAAGGATACTGTATTTTATTAAATGCTTTTTTCTGCTTCAGTTGACAGCATCATATGGTTCTTCTCTTTTTTTTTCGTTAATGAGATCCATCACGTTGATTGATTTGTGAATGTTTTTTTATAATAAATTTATTTTTTATTGGTGTTCAATTTGCCAACATACAGAATAACACCCAGTGCTCATCCCTTCAAGTGCCCCCCTCATGTTGAACCCATTTTGCATAACAGGAATGAATCCCACTTGGTTGTGGTGAAAATCCTTTTAATGTACTGTTGGATCCCATTGGCTAGCAATTTGGTGAATATTTTGACATTTATGTTCATCAGGGATTTTGGTTTGTAATTCTTTTTGATGAGGTCTTTTTCTGGATTTGGGTCAAGGTAGTGCTGACCTCATAGAATGAGTTTGGAAGTTTTCATAAAGGGCAGTTTAATCTGCATAAAGTTTTAGAGCTGGGCACATGAAATATTCTTCCACATTTAATGAATCTTTACATTTAGTGAACATATTAGTGTAAGGGACATGGGAATAAGCACTATTTTTTTCTAAACTGCAATTTTCTATTATTTTATGATACTTAGTGTCATTATTTCTGCAGTATGAATATTATCAGTGTATGTAATGACCTTTTGCATGAATTGAACTCAAGTTCAATAAATATTTGTGTCTCTATTAGAAAGTGAAAAAGGTTTTGAGCTTCCAAAGTGAAGGTTTTTTTGTCTTTAAGAATCAGCTTTTATTATACGCAAATCTTTGAAATTAATCATTCAGAAAGATTCTATTATTTTGTGACTCAGATTCATGTTAGTATATCAACTGCAAATATTCTTATGCACATTGGAACTAGAAAACAATTATATAACATTTCTTTGTCAAAATATAATTGACATATAACATTATATTAGCTTCATCTGTATAGCATAATGATTTGACATTTGTATATGTTGTGAGATCCCCACAAGAAATCTAGTTAACACCTGTCTTCATACATAGTTACAATAAATTTTTTTCTTGTGATGAGAACATTTAAAATTTACTCAGTTCACAACTTTCAATATACTGTTATCAGCTATAAGTACCATGTTGCACATTACATCATCATGACTTACTTATTTATAATTGAAAGTTTGTACCTTTTTTACGTCTTCATTGATTTTGTCCATCACTTAAACCCTGCCTCTGGCAAACCCCAGTCTGTTTTCTGTATATATAAGCTTAGGTGTTTTGTTTTGTTTTTTAGATTCCACATAATGTGGGGATCCCTGGGTGGCTCAGCAGTGTAGCGCCTGCCTTTGGCCTAGGGCATGATCCTGGAGTCCCAGGATCAAGTCCTGCATCAGGCTCCCTGCATGGAGCCTGTTTCTCCCTCTGCCTGTGTCTCTGCCTCTCTCTCTCTCTCTCTTTCTCTCTGTCTCTCATGAATAAATAAATAAAACCTTTAAAAAAAGATTCCATATAACATGAAATAACACAGTATTTGTCTTTCTCCATCTGACTTATTTCACATAGCATAATGCCATCAGAGTCCATCCATGTTGTCACAAAGTGAATTTTTATGAGAGTTTTATTAAAATACAATTCACATGTAACAAAATTTACTCTTTTAAAGTGTACAAGTCAGTGGTATTATTATATTCATAGATTTGTGTAACTATCACCATTATATAATTCCAGAAATTTTTCATTACCTTCAAAAAAAAAAAAAACCTGTAACCATTAGTTGTCACTCCCCAATTCTCCCCTAACTCCCCCACCCCTGGCAAACATTAATCTAATAATTCATTTACTGCATGAATTTGCCTATTTTAGTTATTTCTTATAAGTAGAATCATATAGTATGTGACCTCTTAGGTCTGGATTCTTTGACCTGACATAATGTTTTCTTTTCTTTCAGCTTTGTAAGTTTTTTTTTTTTAATTCCAGTTAATATACAGTGGTATATTAGTTTCAGGTGTGCAATATAGTGATTCAACAATTCTATATATAACCTGGTGCTCATTTTGACAAGTGTACTCCCTAAATATCATTGCTTATTTAACCCATATCCCATTTCTCTCCCCTCTGATAACCATTAGTTCTTTATAATTAAGAGTGTTTCTCGGTTTGCCTCTCTCTTTTTTCCCCTTTGCTCATTTGTTTTGTTTATTAAATTCACATATGAGTGAAATCATGTGGTATTTTTCTCTGACTGACTTACTTTGCTTAGCATCATATTGTACAGCTCCATTCCTGTTGTTGCAAATGTCAACAGTTTATGCTTTTTTTACAGCTGAATAATATTGCATTTTATATATATCTCACATCTTCTTTATCCATTCATCAATCAGTGGACACTCAGGCTGCTTCCATATCTTGGCTAGTGTAAATAATCCTGCTATAAATATAGGGGTGCATGTATGCCTTTGAATTAGTGCTTCTGTATTCTTTGGATAAATACCCAGTAATGCCATTGCTGGATCATAGGGTAGTTCTATTTTTAACTTTTTGAGAAAACTCCATACTGTTATCCAGAGTGACTGCACCAGTTCACATTCCCACCAAAGGTGCCAGAGTGTTCCCCTTACTCCACATCCTTGTCAACACACATCTTGTTTCTTGTGTTCCTGATTGCTGATTTTAATCATTGTGACAGGGATTTGATTTGCATTTCCTTGATGATAAGTGATGATGAACATCTTTTCTTTATTTTTATCTTTTTAATTTTTAAGTTCTAGTTACTTGACATACAGTTCAATATTTTTTCAGGAGTAGAATTCAGTGGTTCATCATTTACATGTAAAACCTAGGGCTCATCATAACAAGTGTCCTCTTTAATACCCATCACCCATATATCCAATCCCCCACCCACCTTCCTCCATGAAGCCTCAGTTTGTTCCTTATAGTTGAGTCTCATGATTTGTTTCCCTCTCTTTCTCTTTTCCCCCTTCTGAAATTTCATCCATTTTGTTTCTTAAATTCCACATATGAGTGAAATCATATGCTATTATGCTAAGGAAAATAAGTCAATCAGAGAAAGAAATACCAGATGAAAATCTTTACATGTGTTTATCACATTTGGATATTTTCTTTGTAAAAATGTGTCTACGTTTCCTGCCCATTTCTTAGTTGGGTTATTTGTATTTTGAATTTCCTAAGTTCTTAATAGATTTTGGATATTAACCCTTTATCAGATATGTAATTTGCAAATATCTTCTCCCATTCCCTATGTTGCCTTTTAGTTTTGTTGATTGTTTCTTTCACTGTACAGAAGCTTTTTATTGTGATGTACTCCCAATACTTTATTTTTTAGTTTTGTTTCACTTTTGTTTCTAGACATATCTAGAAAGTAGTTGCTATGGCCAATGTCAAAGAATTTACTGCCTGTGTTCTCTTCTAGGATTTCTAGGATTTCAGGTGTTACATTTAGGTCTTTAATCCATTTTGAATTTGTTTTTGTGTATTACATAAGAAAAGGGTTCAGTTTCTTTCTTTTGCATGTTGCTGTCTAGTTTTCCCAACACCATTTGTTGAAAAGACATCCTTTTATTCCCCATTGGATATTCTTTCCTTCTTTGTCAAAGGTTTCATCAGAGTTTTTTAGATATATTTCCTGAATACTCTGTACTCTATCCTTTTTCTGCAAATTTCATGATATTCCAACTTTATAATTCCCCTTTTTACAGAAAAGCTGATACTGCTGTATAGCAGTAACTCAGTGCCCCCAAAAATGTTGAGAAGAGCAAAGATTGTGACTTAAAGAGAAAGAGAATTTAAGAAGTGATATATATGCTAGTTTAGTTGATGTAGACAGAGGAACTGACCTTTGACTTTTTAAAATTTTATAGTTATCAATATGCAACAGAGAAATAAATCATATCACAAAGGGATTGTTATAGCAGTATCATAATCAAAACCAATGCTTTTGTATGATCTTTCTAGAATTAGCCTAGCCTTCCAACCCTTGCTTACTGTTCACAGCTGGAGGTCAGATTGTTTAAGGGACAAAAGGTTAGTTCAAGAAGAGTGCAAAGACTATTACTACCAGAGATAAACACATGACTATTTAACTCCAGGTAGGGGGAGGGTTGCACAAGGCTTTCCTGCTGAAATAGCATGAACATGAGCACAAGATAAGAAGAAATTACATACTGGGAAGTTTGCCAGTGTCTGAATGGTCTTAAAATACATTGTTCATCGATTCAGGTATGTCCTCAAGGGAATTATTACTCTCATAGGACTTTTCCTTTCTCTCCTGGCTTACAATATGGAGAGACAAAAAAGCCTCAATCTTAAGCCCTAAAATAGTTAAATAAGAGCCCTTTCAAGGGAATTATTACACCCAAAACTAAACTTTGTTTTTTGTGAGGCAAAGAACTTTATTAATCTTGTTTCAAACTTTATTCCCAGGCTTTTTCAGCTTAATTAGCTGCAAAGAATGAATTGTGTATAAGCAAAAAACTGAAAAGAGCTGTAGTGTCCAAGGGGCTTGTGCTTAAAAATATTAAAGATCTAGATTTTATCAGATCCAAGAACAAAATTTTAAAAAGCAGTCATAAAATAGCAGTTCCCAGTAACTTCTTAAAGTTTTATCTTGTTCTGAAGTTGACTCAATTCAGTTTACTTAATTCTTGGAAGTTTCATCAAAATTCTCCACAAGATCTCCAACTTAATCACCTTCCTCCTCTCTGATAGCAAGTGGTGCTTTTCCATCTGCACAGTATTTGGGCAGAGCTTCATCCAGTCTTCTTAAACTACTCGGACTGCCTGTATCATGTTGGTTTAAGATACTGGGTAGCATTTCGCTCAGCTGCTTTGTCTCAGCATGGCCTGTAATAGTGAAAGTGTTCACTGACTAGGATGCGTGAACTTTAGGACTGTTAAAGTGGATCGCTGTTTCTTGGTTTGTGAACATATTCACTTCTTCAATACCTAGAGATGTTCTTTACCTCTAACTTCTTTAAGAAGGACTGAAGTTTTTATTTGTTGTTTGTTTGCTTTTTATCATATGTTGTAGTTGTTCTATGAACCACCCCTCTTCTTTTGACAAGCAGTTCCTTTCCCACTAATACACACTTGTGCTTGCAGTTTTATGAGTTTCTCCTGGTTCAAGATAGTTTCTTTCATCTTCTTGGAGTGGAAAAGAGACCACATGGGTCACTAGTATTGGTGCTCAGGAGGTCTCAGGAGGACCAACTGAGATGAGGTGCACACACACACACGGGGACACAGATGGAAACCAGAGGGCATGCACATATATTTATATTTATGTGTTATACATGCATACATATATTCTTTATCTGTATATAAACATTTATATTATGTTAGTGATGAAAGGATAATACTTAACCATAAGTAATTATCAAAATGCTCTATATTTTTGCTTAAATTTTATTGACAATAAGCCGCAAAACACACGGACAAAAAATGAAAACCAACACCTGAGTACACACAGTGAAAATCAGTAGCTCTCCAGGAATAAAAGAATAGAATTGGAGAAACTTCCTAGAAATCTCAATTAAAGCCACTAGTTCTTTGTGTAGAAATGCAATATAGAAACTTAATGTAGGCACTCTGTAGAAAATTTCACTCATGTGTGAGAGCTTTGATTTCTGACTTACTGAGGGAAATTGATTGGGCATGGATTCTCAAAGGACACTTTTCCTTTAGCAAATCAGATTTAATTAATCAAGTAGTAGAACACACTTCACCAGAGCTTGCTTATCTGCAAATAATAGTTCCAGATAGATTCCATGGTCTCTGGGAATTCACAATGTTTCTGGCATTGCCAACTTTCTTAGTACCTGTGTAATGCAAAGCACAAAAGCTTAAATAATTTCCCTAGGGTATTGTAATTTTCACATTTATCAATTGTTTATATATTAGTGTGAATGAAATTGTGAGAGTTGGTGCTGGGGAAAGGAAGGAGTTCCCTGAGGAAAGCCTAATGGATAGAGATTGTGTAAAACTAAGAGAAAAGAGGAGGTTTGGGGGCCCAAATACTTAACTCTGCCTGTTTCACATTTTACTTCTTTTTTGAACCCATAACATTTTCTAAGGAAGGGTATTCCTCAATTTTCTTGAAGATGCTTGACTTCTCTTTCTTGCCGAGAAAATGAAAGTTATTTCACAAGAATTATTCTCATATGCAAATTGAGTCCACGTCTACTTTACCTAATGCATTACCAAACCAGGCTTCTATTCATGACCCAGCTAGAGAGGCTTGACAATCTGATTCAGATTTCAGTCATGAATAGCTACAAGTTCTTCCTCTAGGAGAGATCCTAGATCCTAATAAGATCCTAATATTTATCTTAAATGGCTTGCAGAAATTTGCAAAGAAACCTTTACAATACTGTAGGACTTATTTACATCTAAATAATTTGTTGCCACAAAGCAAAAGTTCTTTTCCAGATGCTCAGGATTTATATTTTTATGGGACAGCATCTTCTCTGAAAAACATATACCTTAATCTAAAAATAGAACACAAATGCTCTTCTTTTCAGATTTTCTGGCTTTAGACTGCCCTATACTGCTGGAACACAATCAATGAAGCATCAGCATCAGTGCATTGTTCTGGAGATCACACCTGATTTCATAAAGGACTAAGAAAGGAACAAAATGTTTTCCTTGTGTAAGCTCTGAAGTTAACATACATGATTTTTTAATGTATGTATTTTTGCTTTCCCAAGAGAAACACCAATCAGTACTACATAGTTCATTGGTATTTCCTTAGAAGTTTAAATATTTTGAGTGTAGACCTTTTGTTTTGTGGGGAGGAAGTAATTAGGGTGACTTTTGAGGAATCAAAACAATGGAGGATATAAATTTTTATTGTTTTGTATCCTTTTTTCTGACTGTATTTGCCATGGAGTTTTCTTATAAATGTTAATGTTTTAAAAAACCACAAATAAATCACTCAGAGGAATATTTAAGAAACCACCAAGAAGGAAAAAAACTCATTGATTTCATGGAATGCTGTCAAGTCAAATAAGCATCATGAATGACACGGGGGCAGAATTGATACTTTTGCACTGACATGTTAGAACAAAAGCCCATGCAATATTTAGAAAACTGAGAAATCTGTCAGCTGTATGATTGCTAAATTAGCAGAAGCAGGAGAATGCTGCTCAAGTTGAAAAGAAATGCGTAGGCACAGATCCATATTGTAACCTTTCATGTTCTACACCCACCATGAATAGTCAACTATTATGTGGTCAGCATTTTTGAGTTTTTTCTCTTTTAAATTTTCAAGTGCTTCAAAAGGCAAAAGAAGTTAAGTCTTTTATTCTAAAAAAGCAAAACGTCTAGTCTGTTATTTTAGTGTTAAAGATGACAGGATAAAAAAAAATACTGTTTTTTATCTTTGGGAGTGCTGTTCAGGTTTCCCAGGAATGTTTTGGGGTTGTTAAGGCATGTTTTATTTTTACACATTTATCCCATGAACAAAATATTTTCTTAACCATTTTCTTTCCAACAAACAGGAGAAAATGTTGTTTTAGTGCCATAACCACACTAGCATATCATTTATAAACATGGAAGGTTTTATTCTCTACTAATATAAAAATGATATGTACATATCAGCATTTAAATTATTTAAAAATACATATTGCCAAAATATAATTATTGACCTCCTCATGCCCTTGTATTGCTACTGTGAGGCAAGTAAGAAGCCAATACTCTTCCTATTATCATAGAAAACAAAGGCACAAACAATTCTAGTGCCTTCCTTAAAGTTACACAGTTTAACAATAGGAGAAAAATAGTGATAATAAAAACAAGACTTATGCTTTCAGTCTAGTATGTCTAGGATTTTCTATGCTATGGTTATACCCTGACTTTTCTGTGTATTTACAAATTTAATTGTCTCTACATCAGAAAATTTAATAAAAATCTTCCATTCCATATTAGCTTAATAAAATCTATTTTCATAAAATAGATTTCATTCCATTTTGGCTGATAATTTATAGTCAATGAAGGACAAAAAATCGCATAACTAGCTAACCAGGAATAATGGTATAAAATTGGAAAATAAGATTTTTGGTGTCACTAAATTTTGGAAAAGTCTCAAGGAGTTTGCAAAAGTTGAACTCTTAATAAGGTGGTCCAATTTAAAATCACATCTTACTTTGGTCGAAAATTATGAACTTTTTGATATTATCTCTGGAAATAGTGAAGATAATTGATTTTTTTAAAGATTTTATTTATTTGAGAAAGAGAGTGAGAGGGAGGGACAGAGGGAGAAGAAGAGAGAAAGAATCTCAAGCAGACTCTGCACTGAGTGCAGAGCCCAACATGGGACTTGATCTCATGACCCTGAGACTGTGACTTGAGCTGAAATAAAGAGTCATATGCCTAACTGACAGAGCCACCCAGGTGCCCCTAGGAGTTATTTATAAAACACAAGTTATCCTCTGATTTCTGGGTCTCTAGACTTTCTATGGAGAGAGATGTGCATACTTTGGCATATTGGTGTTTGAACTTTCTTTCTGTAAGTTCTTGTGGGTTTTGTGTTCCATAAAAGACTTCCTTGAAAGGAGTATCGGTTTACACTTTTTTTATTTTCAGAAAACTCATAATTATCACCATTATCTGGAAGTTCTACTGACAAAATCACAGTAATTGAAACACTCAGGGAGCTCAATTGATATTTTCAGTCTACCTGTGGAATGGTCTGAAGCCTAACTAACACTTGTGCCTAGCTTCTTTGTTTCTTAATGATGTTTCCAACTCTATCCTCTACTTTTGTTTTTCACTAACCTCTTTTTACTGAATTTCCGAGCTGTGTATACTTTAGGAATTAATTACTGAATATATTAATAGTATTTCATATACTGCAATAATGTTTCTGGAAGTGTGTGAGTCAGAGAAATAGAAAAGAGAAAAGGAAGAGAGACATGTCCTTCCTAGGCAAAATCTTCCTGACTATTTCTGGTTATCTTCCATTTTGTATGTTATCAATATCTGTTATAGTTACTTATAAAAATGTGTTTGGTACATACTTCATTTTATAAAGTATTTGTGTGGATTGTAGGTAATTGGATTACATTGATAAGGCTGAAACCTGCCTTCAAGTGAGAAATAAAAACCATCAGGATGGTTTAGAAATAAGGAAAAATAAGAGAATGCATTTGAAATTAAGGTGCAAGGTTGGAGAGGAAGCCAAATGATTACTGGATGTTAGTTGGTTAGGAAACCTGACTTCTAGAACAATGTCTGCCAAGAAGCAATTATCTTCCTGTACCTGACCCTCTGTTTTTTTTATTTTTATTTATTTATGATAGTCACACAGAGAGAGGTGAGAGAGAGGCAGAGACACAGGCAGAGGGAGAAGCAGGCTCCATGCACCGGGAGCCCGACCTGGGATTCGATCCCGGGTCTCCAGGATCACGCCCTGGGCCAAAGGAGGGCGCCAAACTGCTGCGCCACCCAGGGATCCCTGACCCTCTGTTTTTTGATATATAAAAACAGAAAGTGGAACTAGATGACATTTAAGGTCAATATCAGCTATAGTAATTCTATCTTTGGGTATAGGGTAACTGGTTATTCTGGAGCTCTAAATTCAGAAGGGAGCAAGAGAAGTATTCTATACATATGTAAAGGTGGCCATTTAGTTCTGAGACTGCTTTTATTTGTTTATTTTTTGTTTTTTATATAAATTTATTTTTTATTGGTGTTCAATTTGCCAACATATAAAATAACACCCAGTGTTCATCCCATCAAGTGCCCCCTCAGTGCCCATCACCCAGTCACCCCCACCCCCCACCCACCTCCCCTTCCACCCCCCCCCAGTTCATTTCTCAGAGTTAGGAGTGAGACTGCTTTTAAATAAATTTTAGAAAACTAGTAATTCAGATATGCTTTGTCAGTCCTCTGTTTCTTTTCTACAATTCTAGTGTAGAACTAACATCTTCTTAATAAATATTAGGTAATACTGATTTGCTATGTAATACATCTCAAAAGCACATGGAAAATAATAGCCCTGGTCTAAAGCCCCCTGTCTTCACAATAAAAGGGTAAAATAATTAATATAATATATGATAGAAGAATAATTTGGCTTATTATTCTTAAAAGAGTTAAAACTAAAATGAGAAGACTTCTCTCTTCTTTGCATATAGGACCAGATCAATTATATATATATATATATATATATATATATATATATATTCCTTCAGTTTAGAAAAGCTCTCATCTCTTTGAACTATATGGCTTAAAATACTATAAATAGCCAAAATTAAAAGTCTCTTTGATCTATATAAACTGACTTTCCATTAGAAAAGCTGTATCTAAATAAAATGCTATTGATTGTGTATTTCAGTCATTCAGCAATACTTTAAGGGTATAGTTTTCCCCAGAAGCATTAAAGTTAATGGGCATGGCACACATTCATTGAAGGAAACTATATATACCTCTTAGTTTGTATTTCAGACATTTAGGCATAGTCTATGATCTACTTTACTTGATTTATCTAGTCTATAACCTTTCTTGCATTCTAAAAACTGGCACTGAGTTTTAATAGCAGAAAAACTTTGTCTCATTGAATCAAAATTACCTACTTGCAAGTAATCCATTTTCATATGTAAGCTTTGTTATACTAAATTTACTTTGAAGTATGTGGAACATGTCTTTGTAGAGCACAAGAAAATACCTCTAGGTACCTCCCAAGTAATAGGGAAGGAACCTTTCCGTTTCTTGCTATTTTTACTATATAAATGCAATGGAACAAAAACTAATGACAAAATGCAAGTAGCACAGTTAAACTGTTTAGAATGAAGCATTTTTACACGTCGGTCATCTTGTTGACCTTCCACAAATTTATGGTGTCTGAATACCGAGGTCTAAATCTTCAAAGCTTGAAAACCAGAGGTGCAACATAAACTAATCTTCATTTTTTTCTCTATCCTCTTACAGCAGCACTAATGGAAATGTATTTTGTTTAATGACTCTGAAATCCTCCTTGTAATTAGATGTGGGAATTGGTCTTACTTTGTAACAGATGATACTGGAATAATAATATGAGAGATGCTATACTGAGACCACGATCCTTCTAAATCTATATCATTTTTCATTTTATTGACAGGAGATGTGTGCAAGAACAAAGAAATTGATTTTTAAAAGGAGGAAAATAGGATCTAATAAAAACTTCCAATTCAAATATTTTAGTATTGCTTTCAATACACTAACTGTAGTGGGGAAGGAAAGGGCATGCACTTTGTGTTTAATTTTAGGAAACAAGGGTTTTAGACTTGTTGCTTTATTCCTGATAATGATCTTTGAATGTTATTGCAAATACTAAATAGTGAAGTTTAAATGCCAGAGACCATATTACTGAAGCATGCATTATACATTAGTATGATCACACAAAATGGTATCTTCTATTAAAGAACAATTTTATCTTCAAACAAAGAATTTAAAGAGTGGACAGACTGAGTACAACAGCTATTCTGTACATCATGTTTTTCAATGTCAGTAAATGCTATAGCCACAAATTATTGTGGTCACTAAAGATTTAGTAATGTTTGTAGGTCTCAGATCTTTTTCCATTTAATGCTAATGAACTCCAGGAGCCACAAAAAATTTTACAAAGAAATGCATTATGGCTAAGTTTCATCTTTCCTTCATTTTTTTGTATATTTTTTATTGGAGTTTGATTTGCCAACATATAGCATAACATCCAGTGCTCATCCCGTCAAGTGCCCCCCTCAGTGCCCATCACCCAGTCACCCCATTCCCTGCCCACCTCCCCTTGTACTAACACTTGCTCATTTCCCAGAGTTAGGAGTCTTTCATGTTTTGTCACCCTCTCTGATTTTTCCCACTCATTATCTCTCCTTTCCCCTATAATCCCTTTCACTATGTTTTTATATTCCCCATATGACTGAAACCATATAATGATTATGCTTCTCCAATTGACTTACTTCACTCAGCATAATACCCTCCAGTTCCATCCATATTGAAGCAAATGGTGGGTATTTGTCATTTTAATGGCTGAGTAATATTCATTGTATACATATACACATCATCTTTATCCATTCATCTTTTGATAGACACTGAGGCTCCTTCCACGGTTTGGCTATTGTTGACATTGCTGCTATAAGCATTGTGTTGCAGGTGTTGCAGTTTTTCACTGCATCTGTATCTTTGGGGTAAATCCCCAGCAGTGAAATTGCTGGTTCATAGGATAGCTCTATTTTTAACTCTTTGAGGAACCTCCACACAGTTTTCCAGAGTGGCTGCACCAGTTAACATTCCCACTAACAGTGCAAGAAGGTTCCCCTTTCTCCACATCCTCTCCAACATTTGTTGTTTCCTGTCTTGTTAATTTTCACCAAGATACAAGGCAATAGAATCCAACAAAACATTAAGAAGATTATTCACCATAACCAAGTGGGATTTATCCCCAGGATACAAGATTGGTTCAATACTCCAAAGACAATCAACTTGATAGATCACATCAGCAAGAGAAAAAAACAAGAACGATATGATCCTCTCAATAGATACAGAGAAAGCATTTGACAAAATACAGCATCCATTCCTGATCCCAACTCTTCAGAGTGTAGGGATAGGGAACATTCCTCAGCATCTTAAAATCCAACTATGAAAAGCCGACAGCAAATATTATTCTCAATGGAGAAACCCTGGGAGCCTTTCCCCTAAGATCAGGAACACAAAAGGAATGTCCACTCTCATCCCTGCTATTCAACATAGTACTAGAAATTCTAGCCTCAGCAATCAGACAACAAAAAGAAATAAAAGGCATTCAAATTGGCAAAGAAGAAGTCAAACTCTCCCTCTTCCAGACGACATGATACTGTACATAGAAAACCCAAAAGACTCTACCCCAAGATTGCTAGAACTCATACAGCAATTCGGCAGTGTGGCAGGATACAAAACCAATGTCCAGAAATCAGTGGCATTTCATCTATCCCTCAAAACACATGCATTATTGATATTTATGGTAGTAAGAATGTTTGGACAATTTCTTGGAGATTTCAATTAATACATACTTAATAGTATATGATGATCAATTGTTATTGCATTCCTTTGCTTTCTAATTCATGTATTGGGCTCTTAGTGGATCCAAGGCTTGGCAAAAGAGAGAAAAACTACTGTGAGGAACTTCCTTGGAAGCTCAAATTTGTTTAGTAATTAAGCTCACAAAGCAGGTTCATACCTCTTTATTTCCTTTAATTATCAAAAAACCCTGTAAAGTAAGTAGAACAGGTATCATTATCTTTTTCGTAGTTGAAGAAACCAAAGCCCAAAGAGGATCAGCAATTTGGCTAAGTTCTAAAAGATAGTATATAATCAAATACATCACTTTAAACTTCAAAGATGACATTCTTTCATGGAAAAATACCTCATGGTGAAGAAATTAAAGCAAGAAAACATATGGTTTCATCAATACACAAGTCAATAGATTTTTGTGACTTCCTAATGGGTAGGAACACAATGTAATTAGACAGGAAATTTCCCCAAATGGTGAGTTCATAACTCTGCTCATATTGCAAAGCAATGGAGTATATTTCAATTTGATAATAGTGAACAGAATCTTTTATTTGTTATGAAAACTAGTCTTTTTTTTTTCAGGAAATATTAGGCCATCTCTACTCTTTCCTTGCAAAAGAAATCAAAGATAATATTAGTGACAAAACAACAATTATAAAATCCTTGTTTCTTAAGATTAAAAACAAGGGATGTGCAGTTTACCCCCCTTCTTGCAATATATTGCAAACACCAACATATTTATATTGGAGATTATCATTAGCTTTTCTTTTTCTACCTCTTAAAAACAATGTCTTTGTTATTGGCACACATGTTATCTATAAGAGCTAGTGAAATGACCTGTTTGAATTCAAAAGACTAGGTATTTTAGCTGCTTCATTATGAGATACCAGAAAGCTCCTTATACTTATTCAGCAATGTGATAATTGTCTAATTTTCCTGTTTATATTCTTTAGCATAAAAAGTCTCATATATAAAGTTGGTATGATAAATATATAAAGGATAGATAAATTATATCAACTTTAGTAGATATTTCTGACACATAGTTGGTAGTCAATAAATATTTACTGGATACTGATTATGTAGTATGCCATTTCATTACATATATATATAATGCTGAAAGTCCTATGGATTAATATATTGTAGGACATATTGTAATTCTAGCTCTTTCTTCGTTATTGACAAAGATTCTTTTGTCAACTAAAAACAAAGAACCACAATTCACTGCAATGTCCAAAATAAATACATAAATGGAAATTTTATAACTAACATTGTTTCGTATTCTAAACAGCCTACAGGAATGTATGCTTAAAGATAAAATAGGTAAAAAGAACAATTCTTTAAATAATGAAAGAAGGGAAACTGAGTGCAGAAAAATTAGAAGAAGGTAAACCATGAGAGACTCCTAACTCTGGGAAACAAAGGGTTGCAGAAGGGGAAGAGCATGGGGGGATGGGGTAGCTGGGTGATGGGCTCTAAAGTGGGCACTAGATGAGATGACCACTGGGTGTTATACTGGACGTTGACAAATTGAATTTTAATAAAATAGTTTTAAAAAGAACATTTTTAAATACGTTTTGATTTAGAAACTTCAAAGGAAAACAAATTTGTTGTGATTTATTGCTGCAGGAAAAGTCAATCAGTCTATTACAGTAATTCTTAACAATGGATTATTTGGGGATGCTCCAATTTGAAAAATAGGCTTTGTCTTAATGATGGGAACATTAGTACAGGGAACTTCAGGTATTAGGCATGGTAGGTAATATAAAAGAGTGATCATAGTGAATTTGGAGAAAATTCAAAAATCAGAAAGTACTAGAGTATAAGATATATTTTATATTACAATTTTTATTTAAATTCATAGTTGATAGTGTGATACTAGTTCAGGAGTAGAAATTAGTGATTCTTCACTTACATGAAATATCCAATGCTCATCAGAAGTACCCTCCTTAATATTGATCATCCATTTAGCCCACTCTCCTACTTCCTCCACCTCCTCACCAGCAGCCCTCAGTTTGTTTTCTACACTTAAGAGTCTCTTTTATGGTGTGCTTGCCTCTCTTTTTTCCCCCTTTCCCTTATGTTCATCTGTTTTATATCTTAAATTTCACATATGAGTGAAATCATATGATATTTATTTTCTCTGATTTATTTCACTTAGCATAATACACTGTAGCTCCATACATATCACTGCAAATGAAAGATTTCATTCTTTTTAAAAAGATTTTATTTATTTATTCACAAAAGACAGACAGACAGAGAGAGAGAGAGAGAGAGAGAGAGAGAGAGGTAGAGACACAGGTAGAGGGAGAAGCAGGCTCCATGCAGGGAGCCTGATGTAGGACTTGATCATGGGACTCCAGGATTATGGGCCAAAGGCAGGCACTAAACCGCTGAGCCACCCAGGGATCCCAAGATTTCATTCTTTTTGATGACTGAGTAATACTCCATTGTATATTTGTAAATCTTCTTTATCCATTCATCTGTCGATGAGCACTTGGGCTCTTTCTATAATTTGGCTATTGTTGACAGTGTTGCTGTGGTGTATGTGCCCCTTCAAATCAGTATTTTGTATCCTCTTGGTAGATACCTAGTAGTACAATTACTGGGTCATGCAGTAATTCTGTTTTTAACTTTTTGAGGACTCTGCATGCCATGCACCAGTTTGCATCGGTTTGCATTCCCACCAATGGTACAAGGGGGTTCCCCTTTCTCCACATCCTCATGAACACCTATTGTTTTTTGTGTTGTTGATTTTAGCCATTCTAACAAGTATGAGGTGATACCTCATTGTGGTTTTGACTTGTGTTTTATTGCTGATGAGTGGTGTGCATCTTTTTATGTATCTGTTGGCCATCTGGATGTCTTCTTTGGAAAAAAGTATATTCTTGGCTTCTGCCCATTTATATTAGATTGTTCAATTTTTAGGGATTGAATTTTATAAGTTCTTTATATATTTTGGATACTAACCCTTTATCAAATATGTCATTTTCAATCATTTTCTCTGATTCCTTAGTTAGCCTTTTAGCTTTCTTGATTGTTTCCTTAGCTGTCTAAAAGCTATTTATTTTGATGTACTCCCAATAGTTCAATTTGCTTTTGTTTCCATTGCTTTCTACAATGTGTCTAATAAGATGTTGCTACAGCCCATGTTGAACAGGTTGTTGCCTATGTTCTCCTCTAGGATTTTGATAGATTCCTCTATCAGATTTAATTCTTCCATTCATATTAAATTTGTTTTTGCCTGTTGTGTAAGAAAGTGGTCCAGTTTCATTCTTCTGTATGTAGCTGTCCAGTTTTCCCAACACAATCTGTTGAAGAGGCTGTCTTTTCCATTGGATATTCTTTCCTGGTTTGTTAAAGAATAGTTGACTATAGAATTGTGGGTCTGTTTCTAGGTTATTCTGATCTATTGATCTGTGTGTTTGCTTTTGTGCTAATACCATACTGTCTTGATAACTACAGCTTTGTAAAATAACTTGTGCTGCCTCCAGCTTTGTTTCTCTTTTTCAAGATTGCTTAAGCTGTTTGAGGTTTTTGTTGTTCCATACAAATTTTAGGATTGTTTCTTACAGCTCTGTGAAAAATGCTGGTTTTATTCTGATAGGTATTACATTAAATGTGTAGATTGCTTTGAGTAGTATAGACATTTTAATATTTATTCTTCCAATCCATGAGCATGGAATGTTTTTCCATTTCTCTGTGTCATTTCCAATTTATTTCATAAATGTTCTATAGTTTTTAGAGTACAGATTTTTTACCTCTTTGGTTGGGTTTATTCCTAAGTATCTTATGTGTTTTGGTGCAATTATACATGGGATGGATTCCTTGATCTCTCTCTTCCTACTGATTTATTATAAGTGTATAGAAATGCAACATATTTCTGTACACTGATCTTCTATTCAGTGGCTTTGCCGAATTCATGTTTCAGTTATAGCAATTTCTTGGTAGAGTATCATGTTGTCTGTAAATAATGAAAGTTTGAGGGAAGTATGGGGGGACTCAGTTAAGTGTCCAACTCTTGATTTCAGCTTAGGCCATGATCTCAGGGTAGTGAGATCAAGCACCATGTTAGATCACACTCAGCAAGAAGTTTACTTGGGTTTCTTTCTCCCTCTCCCTAATTCTCTCTTGCTTGTGCTCTTTCTGAAAGAAAGAAAGAAAGAAAGAAAGAAAGAAAGAAAGAAAGAAAGAAAAGAAAGAAAGAAAAACTTTGAATACTTCCTTGCTAATTGGGATGCCTTATTTTTTTCTTTTTGTTGTCTGACTGCTGAAGCTAGAATTTCCAGTATATTGTTAAATAACAATGGTAAGAGTGAACATGCCTGTCTTTCCTGACGGTAGAAGAGAAACTAATATTTCCCCATTAAGGATATTAGCTGTGAATCTTTTGTATATGGCCTTTATGGTGTTGTATATATTCCTTCTATCCCTCCTTGTTTGCAGGTATTCATCAAGAATGAATATTGTGTTTTCAAATGCTTTTTCTGCAACTATTGAGAGGATCATTTGGTTTTTATCCTTTCTTTCATTAATGTAGTGTAGTATCATGTTGATTGATTTGCAAATATCGAATTGCCCTTGCAGCCCAGGAATAAATCCTACTTGGTCATGATGAATGATTCTTTTAATGAACTGTTGAATTCGATTTGCTAGTATTCTGCTGAGAATTTTTGCATACATATACATCCAGGTTATTGACCTGCACTGCTCCTTTTTAGTGGGGTCTTTGTTTGGTTTTGAAATCAAGGTGATGCCAGCCATGTAGACTGAGTTTGGAAGTTTTCTTTCCTTTTCTAGTTTTTGGAACAGCTTGTGAGGGATAGATATTAAGTCTTCTTTAAATGTTTGGTAGAATTATTCACCTTTGAGTCCATCTGGCCCTGGAGTTTTATTTCATGGGAGTTTTTAGATTACTGACTCACTCTCTTTGCTGGTTATCAGTTTGTTCAAATTTTCTAATACTTCCTGTTTCATTTTGGTAGTTTAATTGTTTATTTTTTTCTATTTTTTAAATGTCTTTTTTATTGGAGTTCAACTTGCCAACATATACTATAACACCCACTGCATATCCTGTCTAGTGCCCATCACCCAATCCACTGCCCACCTCACCTTCCACTAACCATTGTTGGTTTCTCAGAGTTAGGAGTCTTTCATGTTTTGTCACCCTCTCTGATTTTTTCCCACTCATTATCTTCCCTTTCCCCTATAATCCCTTTCACTACTGTATGAGTGAAACCATATAATGATTGTGCTTCTCCAATTGACTTACTTCACTCAGCATAATACCCTCCAGCTCCATCCACATTGAAGCAAATGGTGGGTATTTGTCGTTTCTAATGGCTGAGTAATATTCCATTGTATACATAGACCACATCTTCTTTATCCATTCATCTTTCGATGGACACGGAGGCTCCTTCCACAATTTGGCTATGGTGGACACTGCTGCTATAAACTTTGGGGTCCAGGTGTCCCAGTGTTTCACTGCATCTGTATCTGTGGGGTAAATCCCCAGCAGTGCAATTGCTGGGTGGGAAGGTAGTTCTATTTTTAGCTCTTTGAGGAAACTTCACACAGTTTCCCAGAGTAGCTGTACCAGTTGACATCCCACCAACAGTGCAAGAAGGTTCCCCTTTCTCCACATCCTCTGCAACATTTGTTGTCTCCTGTCTTGTTAGTTTTCTCCATTCTCACTGGTGTGAGGAGTAATCTCATTGTGCTTTTGATTTGTATTTCTCTGATGGCAAGTGATGCAGAGCATTTTCTCATGTGCTTGTTGGCCATATCTATGTCTTCCTCTGTGAGATTTCTGTCATGTCTTTTGCCCATTTCATGACTGGATTGTTTGTTTCTTGGGTGTTGAGTTTAATAAGTTTGTTATAGATCTTGGATACTAGCCCTTTATCTGATATGTCATTGCAAATATCTTCTCCCATTCTGTAGGTTGTCTTTTACTTCTGTTGACTGTTTCTTTTGCTGGGCAGAAGCTTTCAATCTTGATGAAGTCCCAATAGTTCATTTTTACCTTTGTTTCTCTTGCCTTCATAGATGTATCTTGCAAGAAGCTGCTGTGGCCAAGTTCAAAAAAGGTATTGCCTATGTTTTCCTCTAGAATTTTGATGGATTCTTGTCTCCCATTTAGATCGTTCATCCATTTTGAGTTTATCTTTGTATATGGTGTAAGAGTATGGTCTAGTTTCATTCTTCTTCACGTGGCTGAACAATTTTCTCAGCACCATTTATTAAAGAGACTGTTCTTTTTCCAGTGGATAGTCTTTCCTGCTTTGTCGAATATTAGTTGACCCTAGAGTTGAAGGCCCATTTCTGGGTTCTCTATTTTGTTCCATTAATCTAGGTGTCTGATATTGTGCCAGTACCACACTGTCTTGATGATCACACCTTTGGAGTACAGCTTGAAATCCGGCATTGTGATGGGCCCGGCTCTAGTTTTCTTTTTTCAATATTCCCCTGGCTATTCGGGTCCTTTCTGATACCACACAAAACTTAAGATGATTTGTTCCAACTCTCTGAAGAAAGTCCATAGTATTTTGATAGGGATTGCATTGAATATGTACATTGCCCTAGGTAGCATAGACATTTTCACTATATTAATTTTTCCAATCCATGAGCATGGAATATTTTTCCATCTCTTTGTGTCTTCCTCAATTTCTTTCTGAAGTGTTCTGTAATTTTTAGGGTATAGATCCTTTATCTCTCTGGTTAGGTTTATTCCTACTTATCTTATGCTTTTGGGTGCAATTGTAAATGGGATTGACTCCTTAATTTCTCTTTCTTCAGTCTCATTGTTAGTGTATAGAAATACCACTGATTTCTGGGCATTGATTTTTGCATCCTGTCCCATTGCCGAATTGCTGTATGAGTTCTAGCAATCTTGGGGTGGAGTCTTTTGGGTTTTCTACATAGAGTATCATGTCATCCATGAAGAGGGAGAGTTTGACTTCTTCTTTGCCAATTTGAATACCTTTTTTGTTGTTGTTGTCTGATTGCTGAGGCTAAGACTTCTAGTGCTATTTGAGTAGCAGTGGTGAGAGTAGACATCCCTGTCGTTTTACTGATCTTAGGGGAAAGGCTCTAAGTTTTTCCCCATTGAGACTGATATTTGTTGTGGGCTTTTCATATAATCGTGAATGAAAGAGGAGAGATCACAATTATTGCCAAGGAAATACAAACGATTTTAAAATGTATTATGAGCAGCTATACACCAATAAATTAGGCAATCTAGAAGAAATGGATGCATTTCTGGAAAAACACAAATTACCAAAACTGGAACAGGAAGAAATAGAAAATCTGAACAGGCCAATAACCAGTGAGGATACTGAAGCAGTAATCAAAACCCTCCCAAGACACAAAAGTCCAGGGCCAGATAGCTTCCCAGGGGAATTCTATTAAACTTTTAAAGAAGAAATAATACCGATTTTACTAAAGCTGCTCCGAAAGATAAAAAGGGATGGAATACTTGTATGAGGCCAGCATCACCTCAATTCCAAAACCAGACAAAGACGCCACCAAAAAGGAGAATTACAGACCAATATCCCTGATGAACATGGATGCAAAAATTCTCAACAAGATACTAGCCAATAGGATCCAACAGCACATTAAGAAGATTATTGACCATGACCAATTGGGATTTATCTGCAGGATGCAAGGTTGGTTCAACACTTGTAAAATAATCAATGTGATAGATCACATCAACAAGAGAAAAAACAAGAAGCATATGATCCTCTCAATAGATGCAGAGAAAGCATTTGACGAAATACAGCATCCATTACTGATCAAAACTCTTCGGAGTGTAGGGATGAGGGAACATTTGTCAGCATTTTAAAAGCATTTTAAAACAAAAATATGTTTGTTTCTAAGAATATATCTGTTTCTTCCAGGTTCTCTGATTTGTTGACGTATAGTTTTTCATAATATTTTCTTACAACTGTTTGTATTTCTGTGGTATTTCTTGATATTTCTTCTTTTTAACTTGTGATTTTATTTATTTCAGTCGTTTCTCTTTTTTGGAAAGCCTAATTATACGTTTTCATTTTAATGATTTTTTCAGAGAACCAGCTCCTTGTTTCATTTATCTGTTCTATTGGCTTTTATTTTTGCTTGTTTTTGTTTCTATCTTTTATATCTGTGATGTTGGTTGTGATCTCTACTATCTCATTTATGATTTTATTTATTTGGGTCCTTTCTCTCTTTTTTTGACAAGTCTGGCTATGGATTAATAAATTTTATTAATTCAAAGAGCCAAGTTCTAGTTTCATTGATCTATCCTACTTTTTTTCTGTATCATTTATTTCTGCTATAATCTTTATGATTTCCCTCCTTCTGTTGGCTTTAGCTTCATTTTTTTTCCTAGCTTCTTTAGGTGTAAGTTGTGTTTTTTAGACTTCTTGCTTCTTGAGATACACCTGTATTGCTATAGCCTTCCTTTTAGGACCACTTTTGCTGCATCTGAAAGGATTTTGGACCATTGTGTCTGCATTTTAATTTGTTTTCATGTCTTTTTAAAATTTCTTTTAATTCCTGGTTAACCCATTCATTCTTTAGTAGGATGTTCCCTACCCTCCATGTATTTGTGGTCTTTCCAAATATTTTCTTGTGACTGACCTCATATTCATAGCATTGTGGTTGGAAATATGCATGACATGATCTCAATCTTTTTGTATTTGTGGAAGCCTGATTTGTGAACCAGTATGTGATCTATTCTGGAGAATTCCCATGTGCACTCAAAAAAGAATGTGCATTCTGCTGCTTTAAGATGAAATATTCTTAATATATCTAATAAATGCATCTGGTCAAGCATGTGATTCCAAGCCCTTGTTTCCTTGTTGATTTTCTCTTTAGATGATCTGTCCATTTAAATAAGTGGGCTTTTAAGGTCCTCTACTATTATTGTATTATTATCAATGAGTTTCTTTGTTATTAATTGTTTTATATATTTTGGTGTTCCCAATTTAGGAGCATAAACATTTACAATTGTTAGATCTTGTTAGATAGATCCTTTTATTATGATATAATGCCCTTCTTCATCTCTTGTTACACTCTTTGGCTTAAAATATAGTTTGTCTTATATAAGTATTGGTGCTTCAGGTTTCTTTTGAGGTTCATATGCAAGTTCACTTTCAATCTGTGGTGTTTTTGAATCTAGTATGAATTCCTTGAACCATGTAGGTGGTTCTTATATTTTTAATCCATTCTGATACCCTATGCTTTTTTAGAGATTTTATTTTTCTATTCATGAGAGACACATGGTGGGGGAGAGAGCGAGAGAGAGAGAGAGAGAGAGAGAGACACAGGCAGAGGGAGAAGCAGGCTCCATGCAGGGAGCCCTAAGTGGGACTTGATCCCCGGCACTCTAGGACCATGCCCTGGGCTGAAGGCAGTGCTAATTCACCTGGGCTGCCCTACCCTATGCTTTTTGATTGGAGCATTTAGTAGATTTATTTTCAGAGTGGTTATTGATAGATATGAATTTATTGCCATTGTACTACTGTAAAGTCAATGTTTCTGGAGATTTTCTCTGTTCCTTTCTTGTATTTGTTGCTTTTGGTCTCTGCCATTCAAAGAGCTAACTTCTATATTTCTTGCAGGGCTCGTTTAGTGATCACAAACTCCTTTACTTTTTGTTTGAGAAATTCTTTATGTCTTCTTTTGTTATGAATGTTAAACTTGTTGGAGAGAATATTCTTGTCTGAATATTTTTCCCATTCAGCATGCTGAATATATCGTGCCACTCTCTTCTTGCCTGCCAGGTCTCTGTGGTGAGATCTTCTGAGTTTCAAAACTCAAACCTTATTTGTGTTTCCTAATAATTTAGGCATTTCCTTTCCCTTGCTGCTTTTTGGAGTTTATTCTTATCTCTGTATTTTGAAAATTTTACTATGATATGTCTTGGTATTGGCCTGCTTTTGTTGATTTTGATGGGAGCTCTCTCTGACTCCTGAATTTGAATGTCTGTTGTCTTCCCCAGATATGGATTTTTTTTTGCTATAATTTGTTAAACTAAACCTTCTACCTCCTATTCCCACCCTTCCTGTTCTGAGACTCCTTGATCTAATTGTTATTACTCTTTATGGAGTCACTGAGTTCTATAAATCTACACTTGTGATCCAATATTTTTCTTTCCCTTTTCATTTCTGTTTCATTATTTTCCATAATTTTATCTTCTGTAACAGTTATTTTTTCTCTGTTTTTTCCATCACTGTGGTTATTACATCCAGTCAGTTTCACATTGCATTTATAACATTTTTTACTTTGGCCTGACTACTTTTTAGGTCTTCTCTCTCTCTCTCTCTCTCTCTCTCTCTCTCTGTCTGTCTTTTCTTTCTATGGTATGGGACTCTCTTGTGTTTCCTATGCTTTTCTCATGCCAAACTAGTATCCTTATGATTGCCGCTTTAAATTTTGGATCAGGAATATTACTTATAGCTGTTTTGATTAGATCCCTGGCTATGACCTTTTCTTCTTCTTTTTTTTTTTTTTTTTTGAGATAATCCCTCAATCTCGGCATTTTTTCTAGGTCTTTGTCTTCTTCTGTATGTTAGAAAAGCCTATTGTTTCATGCTCCTGAGAGTAATGGCTTTATTAAGAAGAGGTTGTATACTGTTTAGGGCCTTGTGTTTCAAAAAGTGCCTCTGGTGTATGCTGTGCACACTCTGCTGCTGTTTTGACTTCCTTTTCATTCAAGTCAGTTCTCTATATAGTTCCTACTTGCCTACCATGGAGAGTGTTTGAACCTTGTCCAGAGTGTGGTAAGTTTCAAATATGTGTGCTCTGATCTGCTTTTTAAAAGAGGTCTGATCCTATTTCCACTAGTGCTCTGTGGTCAGTAATCCTTGTGTGTGGGGGTGTTTGTGCTGTTCTGGGGGAGGGCCTGATGCTCTGGTTCTCAGGCACACTTGCCCTAGTAAAGAAGCACCTGCAGCGTACAGATGTGTGGCTCAGACCACCACTGTTGGCTCTGTTCTGCTCACCGAAGTCAGTCCATTATGATGAGTAAGGGAGGAAAATGGCACCAGTCCTCTCTCTTGTCACTTTCTTCTATGTGCTGTCCAGAAAACCCTCACAGAAGATCAAATAACCTTCCCTCATGTGTCCCGGGTGTCCCTCAGATCCCTGCCTTTACCCTTTCTGTGTCAGGGCCATATGCCCACCCAGCATCACTGTGCATCTGTGTTGTATCTCAAAAACACAAACTGAGTTTCAAAACTCAACCTTTAGGGACCCAGTGCAGTGAGGATCCATGCTGGTTTTCTAGGGAAGGGACTCCTCACACTGGGGCTCTTGCAGTTTGTTCCAGAAGGGCAGTTGCACCAATGTGCAGGTGCTTCGAGTTTAGAGTAAAGCACAGCAAAAACCTGAGTCCAGGTTAGCTGCCCTTGTCAGGTGTCTCTACCCCTAAGCTTAAGTGGTACCATCTACTCTGAGGCCTCTGCCTTCCTCCACAGGATCGTTGCAGTGTTCACCAAGCTCTACACCAGCCATGGTGCAGACTTCTAAACCTCCAGTTTTTGTGGCCCACTGATTGTAAAAACTCACAATAGTTAGCTGTTTGTTTTCCTAGTCAATGGCTTTGGGGAAGTGTTTTCCCTGTGCAACCCCCTGTGCACTGCTCTCTCTCTCCCTTTCTCTGCCTCTCTCTCTTGCCTTTTCTCTGTATCAGGGATTCCTCCCTTCTGCAGCACCTGAGATTCTTTTCTCTCCTAAATCACATCTCTGCACCTACTGTCTTCCTCTTCTCTCCCTTTAGTTGTGTGTTTGTTATGTGAGTTCTCATATTGATTTATTAGGTGTTCAGAAGGATTTGATATTTACCTAGCTATATTTGAGGGATGAAGCAAGGATAGGGTACTCCTCCTACTCCACCATCTTAACTCCCCCTTTTGAGTATAAGATACTTTGATATGTTGCTAACAATTTTGATAGCATATGTCAGGATTAATGAAAGAGAGCAGTGGTGGGTGTTGGTCAGTAGACATAAAGCTAGAAGAAAATGGAACAACATAAACCAAACCAATGGGGACCTAGATATCTAAAAGCAAAAGTCGAGTATTGGTTGTAATGGAGTCCTTGGAAATCTGTGAAAAATCATGATAGCAAATATAAAAGAGACTAAAATAAAATAAAATTCAGAAATGTCAGATTAGAATGGTCAGTAAAATAAGCAATTAAAAATATCCAAGAATAAGCCTAAGCATATCTACATTTTTTCACCTATTTGTGGAAGTACTCAGAGAATTTCCTCATGTTCAGTTGAAGTTAGTTATACAAACTATACTGAATTCGAATATTCCTAAAGATAAAAATGTAATGTAAATCAGAAAGGAAACAACCTTAAAACTCTAATACTAAGGAAGTATAAGTGTGAGATTATACTCTTAGCCATCTAAGACATCATAACAAATTTAAAATTTTAAAGGCATTATAAATATATTGCCAAAAATACCTTAAAAATAAGTAACAGAATTGTTATTTTTGCTCAGGTATAGATCCACCCAACCCATCTATTCTTTTTTCCTTTAATTCATGTATTCATTCAATAAACATTTATTGATTGCCTACTCTGTGGTACTGATGTTAAGGACAATAAGATGCAGTCTTTTCCCTGGAGATACTCATAAAACTGTTGTGAAGATAAAATGAAATAATTGGTTCAAAAGTGCTTTCAAAAGTTAAAAGTACTTTACAAATGCTAGGCATTTTTATTGTAAACTCCCAGTATGTGTGATGATTATTTAATAAGCTTAAATAGTGTTTACAGATAGCTCATTTGAGTTAATTAGGCCTTGTGACCATCTTTTTCTTAATTTTTAAGTTAATTTTGGGAAATAAGTATGGGAAAAGTCTTAGTAGCAAGACTTTTATAATTATAATAATATAGTTATCTAGACTCTATGGAACTTTTTGTTTATTTCTCTCTCTTTTTAAAATATTTTATTTATTTATTCATGAGAAAGGCAGAGACATAGGCAGAGGGAGAATAAGGTTCCTTGTGGGGACCCTGATGTGGGACTCGATCCCAGGACCCCAGGGTCATGCCCTGAGTCAAAGGTAGATGCTTAACCACTGAGCAACCCAAGTGTCCCTGGAATTTATGTTTCAAAGCAGTTTTATATCCTTTTATCATATTTCATGCTGTGAAAATCATATGTGAGGGGTAATTATTTACTTATTTTAAGAATGGAGATTGCTTTTCTCTCAGAGAGGTGCATCCTTTATATCCCCTGTAAAATCTAGTTTCCAATTGGAGCTTGATCCCTATCCTGGCCCTGTGTCCTAGTGAGGATGCACCTCTCTACCTATATTTTTGACTGATGAATAGAAACAGATTTTAGCAGGTCAGTAACTGATAGAATGATCTCAACTCTCATCTATGTGAACCTTAGTTTCCTTCATCTAAAAAATGATCATTTAGTGGATGATAACACTTCATCCACTAAATGCTGATGCTTTAAGCTCCTGAGTGTGCAAGGGGGGAGTCAACCTTGAAGAGCTAAGCATGTGGGGGAGGGGAAACATTCATTTAAAGAGTTCCAGCTGAAATATACTGCTAGTATAAGTGCAAATTAGAATTTGTTTATCTTCTTATCTATTACATGAAGGAATAAGGTATGGACAATACTATGACTGAACTAACCAGAATATTTTCACATACCACTTTTGTGGTTAAGTTGTCTTTTCTTTGGAGTCAGTGCTATCTAAACATTTGGTACAGATGCAATTGCTGGTGACAGAAATAAATGGGAATAGGGCATTTTCAAAAAGATATATTAAAGATGTCAATAGTAACAGCCTCACAATCCAAATGCCTAATGCATTGAATGTTTTAGTGATATAATTGAATTTTATTTAATGCAGTGACAAAAAATCCTATGCTATATATATTATGTGAGTATAAAATGGATTAGATAAAGCTAGAAATAAATATAATTATTTTCTAGCACTACAATCCTCAGTGCTCCTAATTGTATATATATGATAGCTTCTAATTCAGTTAGGATCAACTATATTCCACATTAGCTTGTCTGTTTAAATCCATGCATTGTACTAGAAAAAAGCCCATTAACTTAATAATATCAATTTAGTTAGTTCTAGCTCATTAACACTGACACCAAAAGTGTTGTAGAAGAAGACTTTGGATAATTTTGTTCCTTACATAATTCGTTAGAGCCTTAAAGACCTCTTGCCACCATCTACTCTTTCCTTTACACTCTCAGTCACAGCCAAAATTCATCACTGGTTCATTTTTACATGTACATTCAGAAGGCATCATTTATTGCTGTTGTTTGAAAGTCAGCTTTTCAGACTAAAAGAGAAATCACTTGACCTTTCCTAGCCACAATCTCTCATTTGACAACTTTGAAAGTCACAATTCACTATAAATGTCCAAATATTCTACCAGAAAAGAAGCCTGTAAAGGTTTCACTGTTGAGCTTTTCCTATCTTGAATTAATTTTTACTGATGTATACATATGTCATTTTTTAAAGATTTATTTATTTATTTGAGAGAGAGAGTGTGTGTAAGTGGGGCGATGGGCAGATGGAGAGTATCTTCAAGCAGACTCTCCCCTGAGCATGGAGTTGTTTGTGGGGCTCAATCCCACAACTCATGAGATCATGATATGAGTTGAAACCTGACACTTAACTGATTGAGCCACTCAGGTGTCCCTGTATGGTTGGTTTTCATCTTGTACAGCTGAATGGTCAAAAGAGCAGACTAGAATGATGTTCAATATAAATCAAGACCACTCATTAAGATGTTGAGATTATTAAGGATAAATAACATCCTTATGTTATTTATGAATAGAACATATGAATAGAAACATATGTTTTTAAATATTTTATTTATTTATTCATCAGAGACACACACAGAGAGGCAGAGCATAGGCAGAGGGAGAAGCAGGTTCCCTACAGGGAGCTTGATGCAGGACTTGATCCCGGGACCCCAGGATCACAACCTGAGCCAAAGGCAGGCGCTCAACCACTGAGCCACCCAGGTTCCACTAAAGGGAATATTTTGAGTATCCAGTACCTATTTTTTCTGGCTTAGGAATGGCTTATTACACAAAGTACAAATGAGCTACTTTTTTCTTATTTAAAAATACAAGATTGCTAAAAAATCTTTAGGAATTTTTATTCCTAAAAAATAACAGTTTCAAGCTAGTTTTGTACACTCTGAGCAATCTGGACACATCATGTACTTTTGTCCCATCAGTATTTGCTTAAAAGAAGTCTTTCCCTACAAATTAGTGTTTCACATCCTACTGTTAAATAATTTGCTTCTTAGAACCAAATGCAGTATCCAAAGGCTATTGTGTATATTTTCTCCCTTATTATCTTTTAAAAAATATTTCAAATATAAAAATATGTAATATATATGTAAATTATAAAGTATAATATGTCAGTGAACCCACTATCCAACTCAATAACTGAAACATTACCAAAAACTTGCATCTATTTATGTGCTTATCCCTTTACCTATACTTCTGCCTCCCCACCAAATGTAAGCACTCTCCAAAATTTTGTGTTTAACTTCTTCTTGTTTTCTATACTGCTTATTTGAAAATAAATATTTATTTATTTATTTATTTATTTATTTATTTATTTTATTGGTGTTCAGTTTACTAACATACAGAATAACCCCCAGTGCCCGTCACCCATTCACTCCCACCCCCCGCCCTCCTCCCCTTCCAACACCCCTAGTTTGTTTCCCAGAGTTAGCAGTCTTTACGTTCTGTCTCCCTTTCTGATATTTCCCACACATTTCTTCCCCCTTCCCTTATATTCCCTTTCACTATTATTTATATTCCCCAAATGAATGAGAACATATAATGTTTGTCCTTCTCCGACTGGCTTACTTCACTCAGCATAATACCCTCCAGTTCCATCCACGTTGAAGCAAATGGTGGGTATTTGTCATTTCTAATAGCTGAGTAATATTCCATTGTATACATAAACCACATCTTCTTTATCCATTCATCTTTCGTTGGACACCTTTCGAGGACATCTTTCGAGGTTGTGGAGAAAAGGGAACCCTCATACACTGTTGGTGGGAATGTGAACTGGTGCAGCCACTCTGGAAAACTGTGTGGAGGTTCCTCAAACAGTTAAAAATATATCTGCCCTACGACCCAGCAATTGCACTGCTGGGGATTTACCCCAAAGAAAATAAATATTTAATTTTAGAAACAATTTATAGAATTATAGAATGTCACAGCTGGAAATAACCTGTGAGATCATCCAGCTTGACTCTGTCACTTTACATAAAGGGAAACTGAGATCCCTGGCAGGTAGAATGAGGCTATCTGGCCATTGGGTAGAAATTTATTCATCATTTGGGAGGTTGGAAATACATTAATGTTCTATGAGTCTACTATCTATTCAGTAATGACTGCAATCATAATAATTGATATTCAAATACTTAGCAATAAAACTAGGTGCTGTAGTTTTTAAATAGGAAGTCTTTGTAACTTAAAAATGTAAAAATTATATAAAAACATATTTACAGAAAAATTGCCTATAAATCATAATTACATATATTGTATTTTAGTCTCTGAATTCTATTATAAACCCAGAACATCATTTCCATTAAAAACTTTAACATACGCAGTAAATTCTTCTAAAGGGCACATCTCAATAAAATGATTTCTGATGAAAATCTGCTCTGATTTTCTTTGGAATTATATTACTGCATACATTATATATATAATAAACTATATATAATATTATATATATTTATATATAATATAAATACATATAATAGTTACATATATAACTATTATATATTACATATATTATAACTATATATAACTAATATTTATATATAATATAAATACATATAATAGTTTCAGACCAGCTAAGCAGATTAATTTCCAAAATAGTCTCTAGAAATTATAGCATATTATTCTTTTGATATCACAGTCATCTCCTTATAGAATTGATAACCTAAGACTTCTTTCTGATGGCTCGTCATTGTCACACTCCATATGTTGGTTAATGGACTCATTTGAGGGGAATTGTGAATAAAATGGTATTGATTTAGCTAAGGAACATTACAATGGAATATTACACAGCCATAAAAAGGATGAGATCTTGTTATTTGTGACAACATGGATGAACCTAAGGGTATTATGCTAAGTGAAATAAGTCAGACTGAAAGAAAGAAATACCATATGATTTCACTCATATGTAGAATCTTAAAAAAAATGAATAGACAAACAAACAAAAAGCACAATCAGACCTGTGAAAAGAACAAACTAATGGTTGTCGGGGGGAATGAGCAAAATTTGGGAAGGGGAGAGAGAGATACAGGTTTCCAGTTATTGAATGAACAAATCATGGGAATAAAAGGCACAGCATAAGGGGAAAAAAGGAATAACATTTAGCAAAGGTTTCATGCTTTGTAAACACAGTATCATGTATCCCTAATTGTTTACTAACTAAGGCTATTTAAGCTGGAGCTTCATACCTTCCTACTGAGGAAATTAAAGGAATTCTGAAGTCTTTTTTTAAGATTTTATTTTTTTACTTATTTTATTTTTTTGTATTTTTTATTGGAGGTCAGTTTGCCAACATATAGCATAACATCCAGTGCTCATCCCATCTTTTTTAAAAAAGATTTTATTTATTTGAAAGAAAGGGGGAGGAGCAGAGGGAGAGGGACAAGCAGACTCTGTGCTGAGCATGGAGCCAGGTGCAGGTCCAATCCCATGACCCTGAGATCATGAGCAAAATTAAGAGTCAGATGCTTAATCAACTGATCCAACCAGGCACCCCTTGAACTCTTATAAATTGAATATTCAGTATTTATCTGTTCTTAAATTCATAGTTTTGTCCACAGTTGAATCTCACTAATTTGTGTTAATGGGGAAGTAGTTAAGTCTGAAATGTAGATAGGCACTGACTAATAGAACTTCCTATAATGATGAAAATAATTTTCCATGATGTCCAATATGATAACTACTATCCACATGTGACTTACATAGCACTTGAAATATGGCTAGTGTGATTGAGTAATTGAATTATTAGTTTTATTTACTTTAATAATTTAAATAGCAACATTTGACTAATGGCTACCATTTTGGGCAGCTCAGATAGAAACTATCAAAAGGTTAATTTGGTGATATTCAAGAAATAAGTATATAACTGTAAAGATTCATCCTATTAGACACATTTGCCTGAGTTGATAAGCATTTGTAATTAGTATGCTGTTTGTTTTGACATAAATAATTTTAGGCTAGTTTCTTATGTGAGTGAAACAAATCAAAATTGAGAAAGTGTTTATTTTCTTGATACATCCTTTTTTATAATGTGGGGAGAAATCCATCACCCTACACTCTATTAGTGCAGCTACATATTCTAAATTTATTAGTGTAGATATATTGTTTTCTCACAAGGACTAACAATAGAGAGGCACACAGTGATACAATTTTTTTTATTAAACATAAGGTATAATAATAATTTCAACATCAAAATAGAACAAAACCTACCAATCAAAATACTAGACCTCAAAATATTTAGTTCCTATGATAGAGTCTTAACTACATACCTGGTGTAACCATTTCTGTGACTAGGAAAAGGGATCTTAGAATTAAGTTAATCAGTGCCTAAACATTATCTGTGGTTTTTTACTGAGGTGCCATTTTCATTTAGGAAGCATAATAATGACCTTAATATGAATATGTAGGTTTCATCCATGAAAATATTGGTTTTTACAGTCTCTAAAGATCCATTAGAACTGGTTTGTAGGGGGACCTGGGTGGCTTTGTGGTTGAGTGTCTGCCTTTGGCTCAGGTTGTGATCCTGGGGTCCTGGGATCTAGTTCCACATCAGGGTCCTTGCAGGGAACCTGCTTCTCCCTCTGCCTACATTTCTGTCTCTCTCTGTGTCTCTCATGAATAAATGAATAAAATCTTTAAAAAACAACTGGTTTGTAAAGCAGGCCCTACATTTTCATTGAAAACTCTCAAAAAGAATGGTTATTTGTCGCTATATTCCTAAAATCAAAAGAGAATCTTTTTTCATTTACTGTTGGCTTCTAATCATGTGAAAAAGGAAACATTACCATTCTGTCCTAAACATTGGGCCACAATTAAGGCAAAATAGGTTTAGATCCTCAGTGTACTCAGGTTGTAAACAGTAGCCTGACATCAACTGAAAACAAGGAAATAGGGTGTAGGTTGGATTATTCCTACAGTGTAACAAGTGTAGTAGTCATGTATGATGTGGACATTAAAAGACCATGTTAAAACAACTTTACCAAAAAACCAAAACAGTTATCAGAAATGAAAAGTGAATTATCAAGTTTTAAAATGTTCAAGAGCTTTGGGAAGTGTGTATTTGTCATTATGTTTAATTTGCACATACTTCACTGAGGAAAAAGCCAGGGGAGCTAGGCTGAGAACACAGCTGTACAGGCAGCTCAACTAATTGCCTCTCCATCCTCAACCTCATTTATCTTCATTTCTTCCCAATTATATCAAATTATCAATAGTCTCTGTTGTATCAGTCTTAATCCCCTTTATTCAGGCAGCATTAGATAGTGGCAGATGAATTCTTGGAGGCAGTCAGAGTAAATAACCATGAAATGCCACCTCTGGCAGATGGCATTGCTCACAAGAAATGTGACAAAACATTAGGAATTTATAACTGGGCATTGGTATGAGGATGCAAGCTGTTAATATTTTTTTAAAGATATCAAGGTGGTACATGGTAAAAATGTACTGCATATTTCAAAGAAAAAATACAAAGGTGTAGGTGTTCATATCTCAAAAGATTAATACATTTTTAGATGGTATGTTCCCATTGAACACTGTAACCATGATATCCTTTCATGCCATATTTTATGATAATAAATGGCCTATTTTCATATGAAGCAAGGAATACACATTCTGCATTTAAAGATAGAATATCATTTATTTTTCTTTCTTATCAACAGACTGTGCAATATTTATTGTGTCTATTTCCAAATTGAAAATATGCTTTAAAATTGTAAAAAAAAGAAATGTCAATAAGAAAACAGTGTTTGGAAACATTTAAATTCTTTATTTGGAAAAGTAAGACAGAATAAAAATCATATTTGTGTCGTTTACAAAATAGAAGTAATAGAAATCTAAAGCGTTTCTCTTCAACAAATGTGTTGATTTGCCAAAATAATTACATAACACATTGTTTTTATGAATTTAATCTTCAGAATCATATGATCTTTAGATGTTATTACAAAGATGCAACAGTTGAAATAATAACGATCTTTAAAATGAAATATAAAATAATAAAATAGGACACTTATTGTATCTTATTATCAAGTCAAAGATCTTTTAGTAAGAGCTAGTGGATTTATATTTGACCTTTTCTATGACACAACCCTGGTTAGGGAGTGGGTGTCTCTGACATATTAACACTAGATGCTAAATTCAATGGAATGATGAAAAATTGGAATGATGACCCCTTTCTTCAGTGACAGAGAAGGGGTAAAGGGGACAAAACTATGAAGCTGCCTGCTTCCATGGCATCCCAAGGTACCAAATCTCTAAGCCCTTTTATCTTCTCCTTTTTAGGCTACTCTTGGGTAACTGTATCTTACATCGTCGTCTGTCTCCTGCATTGTCTTATCCAAGTTAAATCTCAGAAATATTCTTTCTCATCTCAGTTTCTTCAGTAGTTTAAATTTTGCATATTTTCTGTATAAAATGTATCTAAGCTGCATGAAGTAAACATGTATGAATTGAGTTGTTAATTGAGCTCAGAAAATAATAATTTCTAGCTTTTTTTCCCCCATACTTACTCTTGAGGCTTCTTAATTCGAAACCGAAATTTCAAGGCTACTTTTATATTGTGCAGCATTAGGTTGGGACAGTTTAGGAAATTTTCATGAAATCATAGGCTAAGTTGTCCCCACACTGATGTATCAACTGTTCATCTCACTTTTATTTAGAGTTTGAATCCGTGCTGTTTTTTTGCTCTACAACCTGGACAAAACATATTATTACCATTGACAACTTAATGCAAAAACATATTATAGACAAATCCAAACTTTTAAGATGTCTATGGTATTGTAATGTCAATAGCTCTAGAGCTACTAATATTTTATAACACTTTGAAAAGTTACTTTTAAAATGTAACATACTTTGCTTTCAGTGTGAGGCATAGGTGATATTATTTTTTCTAAATGTATTTATTATGTCAGATTGTCAACCTTGGAAACAAAAGTTTGTAAATTGGCCAAAAGTACCAGACATCTTTTGCTATTTTTGCTTCACTGCCAGTGCTAAAAAGCTGAGGTGTGTGGTGTGTCAGTGCATATTTAACTTTTCATTCTTACAGGAATGAGTCTGAGCTTAATGGTGTTTATGTGTTGGGATATAGTAGACTGAGAACAATAAATATATTATAAATAATAAATTGAATTATGCAACTGAATGGGCAAAATAGACTCATTTGTTTAAATTCTATTCCTCTTTTATTAGCATATCATATATACCATGAAGAGGCAAATTTAAATAATTCAATAATGTAAAAATTCAATTTTTATAAATTTTTAAAAAATTTTTTATTTATTTATGATAGTCACACACAGAGAGAGAGAGAGAGAGAGAGGCAGAGACACAGGCAGAGGGAGAAGCAAGCTCCATGCACCGGGAGCCCGACGTGGGATTCGATCCAGGGTCTCCCGGATCGCGCCCTGGGCCAAAGGCAGGCGCTAAACCGCTGCGCCACCCAGGGATCCCATAAAAATTCAATTTTTAATTAAAAATTTCAAACATTAAATTGTATTATTTTTAATATTAATTTTGCACCTCCATATTTGCTGAATTTTGAAAATGAATATTGAAACATAACCAAGAGGTTCTTAAACTTTTATAACTATTGCACTGCTCTTGACAAAATAAAACTTGTTAAAGATAACCAAGGATCATCTCATTGCAGAATATATAATCATATTTTGAAACATTTGCCTAATATGTATAAATGTGTGTATATGTATGTGTATTAAAAATTGCAGCTAAATGATTAACACATTAAGTATTTTTACACAATATTTTATTTCTTTCTTTGAAAAATGTATTCAAAGGAATAATCTGGAGTCAAACTATCAGACAATTTTTTTTTACCTTCCTGCCTATGGTGCATTGAATGGAAATTTGGAAAGCAAATAAATAATGCTTCTCCTTGATCACTAAAAAAATTAGGATATCTGAACTGCATTCACCACTATTTTCATTTAAAAAATCTTAGTGGCTTTTCCAACAAGTAAATTTATTTTATTTATTTAATTCATTATGACTTGATTTTAAAATGGTATTTCTTTATCTAGGACTCGGCTCACAGACAGTTGAAATCATGTGTTTCACACTCATAAATCTGTATGTATGTCTGACTCCATTCCATCATGCTTAATATGATTTTCTTGAATTTGTTTCTTTACGATATGGTAAGCATATAATATCAAAAGAATGCCACTATGAAAAGTATGTGCTCTTTTTTCCCCCATCTATCTATATCACTATATACTTCTCTCGACTTAAGGTATTTCTATTGTATTTTGAATTAGATATATTTTCATAACTTTAAGCCCATGGCTTTTGGCATCTTTTTCTGAAGATGCTTTCTCAGTTTTCTTCACAAAGTGTCTCATTTTGCTCCTCAGAGTCTAAACAGTATCATGCACATTCACAGTCAAAGCTTCAGTTAAAAGTATTAGTGTCAATATGCCTTGTATAAACACTATTGATAATAGTAGCTTGATGTGTGTGTTCTAGAGTCTGTTTTGATTCAACTCCTTACTGGCTGTGTGAGCTTGGACAAATTAATCTTTTTGAGTTAAGGTTTTTTTCTATAAAGTGTAACTGATTATAGTACCTACCATATAGGGCTGTTGTAAGGATTAGATGAATAGTTTCTGGAACATATCAAGTGCTCAATGTGCTTTGAACATTTTTCTGGAACAATTTAGGGTCTCAATAAATATGATTCCCATTGATATTAGATTTATATAATTTTTTCTAAGTAGTGACTCACAACGACTAATTGTAGTTTTAATTACTCAACATAGTTGAGTAAATAAATTGCATTTATTAACCGCTTTGATACCATCAGCAGTAAGTCATAAGTCCTTTCATATTAGAAGTGAAAGACTCATTCCATATATCCATAGGCACACTGAATGCAGGCCTAGTAAAATTTTCTTGTCAATTCTATAATTGTTACATGTTGTTTTGTTAATTGTTATATATTGTTATTGTTATTTTCATTCTATAATTATTTATTTCCATCTTCTGTACCATTTCCTTCTTTTTTTCCTTTTCATTTTTTAAAAGTTATGTTGCTCTACACTCTCTTTTATTCCATCTAAAGTTGTTTGATTTATTTAATGCTTTAGCTTAACAAAATATATGTCTCTTTCCCTTTGTATATTATGCTAGGCTCCTGCCTTATATTTCAATTCATTAACTTTTCCTCAGCTTTATAGATTTTAATGAATTTGAGTCTTCAGCTAAAAACATTAAAATGTAATCTGTCTCTCTAAAATAAATAAATGAGGGGCAAATGGGTGACTCAGTGGTTGAGTGTGTCTTTGGCTCAGATCGTGATCCCGGGGTCCTGGGATTGAGTTTCACATCTTCTTCTGCCTATGTCTCTGCCTCTCTATGTGTGTCTCTCATGAATATATAAATAAATAAATAAATAAATAAATAAATAAATAAATAAATAATCTTTGAAAATAAAAATCTTTTTTAAAAAAATGGGGCTCCTAGGTGACTTAGTCAGTTAAGCATCTGACTTTGGCTTAGGTCATGATCTCAGGATCCCAGGATCCAGCACCATGTGGAGCCCCTGGTGGAGCCCCATCAGGCTCCATACTCAGTGGGGAATTGCTTCTCCCTCTGCCCTGCCCATTGTTCTGCCCCCTTCTCATGTTCTCTCTCTCAAATAAATGAAAAATCTTTTATAAAATAAAATAAAATGTAATCTTGTTTCTCTAGTGTAGATTTTGGTCTTTATTTGAGTAAAATGACTTTTTTTTCTCCTGAAGTTCTCTTTTCCTCTGTATTTTGCACTTTCACATTGTCTGCTTCTTTCTTCTATATTTTATTATATCTTGCATTTGTTTTAGAGTGACATAAATTTTTTTTGAAAAAAGTTGTAATCCATTTTCTCTACCAAATTTCTTCTCATTTTAGTATGTATTCCATCTTATTAAATATGTTGCTTTTTCTGATGGTTCTTCTTTTGAGAAATACTAAGATTAATACCTACTGTATGCCAGCCAAATTCAATCTCCTTTGTACAGGGAGAAAGAGAAAAAAGAATCATCTCTTTTTGCTTTACCAAGAGGATATCAACATACATTGTTGTTTAGATCTCATGTACCCTCTTTAATACACAGTTTTTTTAAATGAAAAAAAATACATATATACACTTTCTGAAATGCCCAATATTTTTGTACCTTCTTTTATCTGCTTCTGAAATGAAGTTTGATTTAGCTAATATATCTTTCAAGAAAAAAATGTAATACACATTTCAATATTCAAAGGAGCTGGCTGGCACCATTTCCCTCCATCATCCCTCAGCATAAACACAGAACCAACTTCAGTAAAAAGCACATCCCTGACCCTGGCTGCTTAACCAGCTTACACCAGGTGCAACACCTCTGCACTCTGTTGGTATTGCCCTTCTCAGTCAAGTATGTCTCAGTCCCAACACAGTGGGCCCTTTCCCCAGAAGACAGCAGAAACCCCTGTCCACACCACTTCCCCCAACCAGAGACTTATGCAAGGCTTCATTTCTAGTGGAATTAACACCAGGTTTTATTTAACAAGCACACCAGAGCGCACTTAGTTAAAACTTGCAACACTCTGGCCAAGGACCAAACACTGCCCATGACAGACAAGGAGATCCTCTGCAGGCAACAGGCCTGAATGACAGAGCAACTTAAACACAGAAGCAGAGTGCATGCAGCACACACAAGAGACACTCCCTGAAGTGCCAGATCCTGGACACTATATGACGTTTTCTTCATAAAGCCATTACTCTCAGGAGCAGGAAACATAACAGGCTTTCTAACACAGAGAAGACAGAGACTTAGACAAAATACCAACATAGGGGAATTCATCCCAGAATGAAACAACAAGATAAGGTCATGGCCATAGATCTAAACAATACATATATACCTAATATGTCTGATGGATAATTTAAAGGTGTAATCATAAGGACACTCATTCAGCTTTAGAAAAGAATGGGAAACTTCAGGGAGGCCCTTACTACAGAAAGAAAAGAGCTAAAAAAACAATCATTCAGAAATGAAAATTGCAATAACTGAGATTAGAAACAGACTGTATACAATGAACACAAGGATGGAAGAAGCAGAGGAATGAATAAGTGATATAGAAGACAAAATAAATGAAAATAATGAAGCCAAACAAAAGAGAAAGAAGAATTATGACTCACAAGAATAGATTTAGGGAGCTCAGTGACTCCTTCAAATGTAATAACATTCATATTTTAGGAGTCCCAGAAAAAAGATAAAGAATAGGGGGCAGAAAATTATTTGAGGGCATAGTAACTGAAATCTTCCTTAATCTGGGGAAGAAAACAGATATTCACATCCAAGAAGCAGAGAACTACCATTAAAATCAATAAAAGCAGGCCAACACCAAGATATATTGTAATTAAATTAGCAAAATACAGTAATAAAAAATTCTAAAAAGTAAGACAAAAGAAGTCCCTAACTATAAGAAAAGACCCATCAGGACAGCTGCAGATCTCTCAACAGAAATGTGGCAGGTCAGAAAGACTGGCATGATATATTCATATGCTGAATAGGAAGAATCTGCAGCCAAGAATACTCTACTCAGCAAGGCTATCATTCACAATTGAAGGAAAGATAAACAATTTCCCAGACAAACAAAAACTAAAGGAGTTTGTGACCACTAAAACATCCCTGCGAAAAATATTAAAGGGGACTCTGAGTTGAAAGGAAAGATCTAAAGTGAAAAAGAAAAGAACAGAGAAAATCTCCAGAAACAATGACAAAACAAGTAATAAAATGGCACTAAAGACATATCTATCAATAATTACTCTGAATGTGAATGGACTAAACGGTCTGATCAAAAGAAAGAGGGTGTCAGAATGGATAAAAAATAAGACTCACTTATATTCTGCCTATAAGAGACACTTTCTAAACATAAACACACCTGCAAATTGAAAGCGAGGAGATGGAAAACATATATCAGGCAAATGTACTTCAATAGAGAGGTGGAGTAGCCATATTTATATGAGACAAAGTAGATTTTAAACTGAAGACTGTAACAAGAGATGAAGAAGAATACCATATTATAATTAAATGGACTATCCAACAAGAAGATCTAACAATTGTAAGTATTTATGCCCCCAATATAGAAGCACCCAAATATAAAACAATTAATAGTAAACATAAAGAAACTCATTGACAATAATACAACAATAGTATGAGACTTTGATTTTACATCAATGGACAAATCGTCTAAGCAGAAAATCAGAAAGGAAACAATGGCTTTGAATGATGCTCTAGATCAATTGGACATAACAGATATATTCAGAACATTCCATCCTAGAATAGCAGAATACACATTCTTTTCAAGTGCACATGGGATATTCTCTGTAATAGATCATATTCTAGATCACAAATCAGGCTTCATCAATAAGAAAAGTATTGAGATAATACCATGCTTATTTTCTGAACACATTATGAAACTTGAATTCAAGCACAAGAAAAAATTTGAAAAGACCAGAAATACATCGAGGCTAAACAACATGCTAATAAACAATAAGTGGGTCAACCAGGAAATCAAGGAGGAAATTAAAAAAATACATGTAACATATTAAAATGAAAATGCAATATTTTTAAAAACTTTGGGAAGCAGCAAAAGTAGTCCTAAGAAGGAAGTATATAGTAATACAGACCTAAGTGAAGAAGCAAGGCAAACCTCAAAAAAAAAAACCCTAACCTTACACTTAAACGAACTAGAGAAAGAACAACAAATGAAACTTAAAGCCAGTAGTAGAAGTAACAACTAACAATAAGAGAATATTATGAAAAACTATATGCCAACAAACTGAAAAACCTGGAAAAAATGGATAAATTCCTAGAAATATATAAACTACCAAAAGTGAAACAGGAAGAAATAGAAAACTTCAATAGACTGGAAACCAGCAAAGAAATTGAGTCAGTAATAAAAATCTCTCAACAAACCAAATTGCAGGGCCACATGGCTACCCAGGGGAATTCTACCAAACATTTAAAGAGTTAATACCTATTCTTCTCAAACTATTCCAAAAAACAGAAATGGTAGGAAAACTCCCAAAATAGTTCTATGAGGCCACCATTACCCTGATACCAAAACAAGACAAGAACTCCACTAAAAAAGAGAACTGCAGGCCAATATCCCTGATAAAATGGATGCAAAAGTTCTCAATAAAATACTAGCAAAATGAATACAATAATACATTCAAAGAATCATTGATCATGATCAAGTGCGATTTATTCCTAGGCTACCAGGGTGGTTCACTACTCACAAATCAATTAATATGAGGGGATAGGTAACTGCTTGATGGGCATTAAGGAGAACATTTGATGTAATGAACACTGGTTGTTATATGTAACTGATGAATCACTGAATTCTACCACTGAAACTAATAATACACTATATGCTAATTACATTAAATTTAAATATAATTTTTTAAAGTGCAAGAACCATAATATCCTCTCAATAGATGCAGAAAAAGCATTTGACAAAGTCAAAGTCTAGAACAAGACAGTGATGTCCACTGTCACCATTGGTATTTAACATAGTACTGGAAGTCCTAGCCACAGCAATAAAACAATAGGAAAAATAAAAGGCAACCAAATCAGTATGGAGAAAGTCATACTTTCATTATTTGCATATCACATTGTATTCTATGTAGAATACCCAAAAGACTCCACCAAAAATTTGCTAAAACTGATACACGAATCAAATAAAGTCTCAGAATATGGGATCCAATGTACAGAGATATGTGGCATTTCTATACCCAATAATGAAGCAGGAGAAAAATAAATCAAGCAATCCATATTTACAATTGTCTAAAAAAAAAAAAACAGAAGATACCTAAGAATAAAACTAACTAAAGAGGTAAAAGATCTGTATTCTGAAAAATATGAAACACTGATGAAAGACATAGAAGATGACACAAAAATGAAAAAATATTCCATGGTCATGGTTTGAAAGAACAAATTTTGTTAAAATGTCTACATTAGGCAAAGCAATCTACACATTCAAAGCAATCCCTATCAAAATACCACCAACATTTCTCACAGAGCTATAACAAATAATCCTAAAATTTGTATGGGATCCCAAAATACCATGAATAGCCAAAGCAATCTTCAAAAAGTAAAGCAAAGATGAATGTGTCACAATTCTGGACATCAAGCCATATTAAAAAGCTATAGTGATCAAAAGATTATGGTACTGGCACAAAAATAAACACACAGACCATAGAACAGAATACTAACCACAACTGTATGGTCAATTAATCTCCAAAAACACAGGAAAGAATATCCTATTGAAAAAAGACAAGCTCTTCAGCAAATGGTGTTAGGAAAACTGGACAGTCACATGTAAAAGAATGAAACTGGACTACTTTCTTACATCACAAACAAAAATAAATTCACAATGGATGAAAGCACTAAATCTGAGACAGGAAACCATTAATACAAGAGAAGAATACAGCCAGTCACCTCTTTGACATTGGCTGTAGCAACTTCTTACTAGATATGTCTCCTGAGGCAAGGAAAACAACAGCAAAAATAAATTCTGGGACTCCATCAAAATAAAATCTCCTGCACAATGAAGACAACAATCAACAAAAACTTAAACCTATGGAACAGGAGAAGATATTTGCAAATTATATATCTGAAAAAGGGTTAGAATCCAAAATCTAGAAAGTATTTATAAAACTCTACATCCCAAAATCAAATAATCCAGTTAAGAAATCTGCAGAAGGCATGAATTTTTATGGAGAATACATCTAGATATCCAACAGAAACACGAAAGGATACTCAGCATCATTCACTATGAGGGAAATACATATCAAAACTGCTATGAGATATCACCTCGGAGCAGTCAAAATACCTAAAAGAATAACACAAGAAACCATAGGTGCTGGTGAGGATGAGGAGAATGGAAATCTTCTTACACTGTTGTTGGAAGTGCAGACTGGTGTAACCACTCTGGGGAAAAGTATAGAGATTACTCAAAAAATTAAAAATAGGCCTTCCTTAGGATCCAGCAATGGCACTACTAGGTATTTACCCAAAATATACAAAAATACTAGTTACTTCAAGGGGATACATGTACCCCAGAGTGTATAGTAGCACTATCAAAAATTGCTAAATGTCCATCAACTGATGAATAAAGAAGATATGGTTTACATATACAATGGAATATCACTCAGCCATCAAAAATGATGAAATCTTGCCATTTGAAAAGATGTGTATAGAGCTAGAGGGTATTATGTTAAGTGAAATACGTCAGAGAAAGACAAATACCATATGATTTTACTCATCTAAAATTTAAGAAATAAAACAGATGAACATAGAGGAACGGAAATAAAGAGAAGGAATTAAACCATAAAAGACTCTTAATTATAGAGATCATACTGAGGATTGATGGAGAAAGGTGAGGAGGGGATGGGCTATATGGGTGATAGTATTTGTTGAGTTGAGCACTGGGTGTTAATGTAAGTGATGAAAGACTAAACTCTACTCCTGAAATCAATTTTATTTTATATGATAAGTAACTAGAACTTAAATAAAACTCGAAATGAAAAAAAAGACAAATTCCATGATTACACTCATTTGTGAAATTTAAATAACAAAAAAGATAGGCAAACCAAGAAACAGGCTATTAACTATAGAGAACAAACTGATGGTTACCAGAGGAGAGGTGGGTGGGGAAATAGGTTAAATAGGTGATGGGTATTAAGGGGGCATTTGTGATGAACACCAGGTGTTGCATATAACTGTTAAATCATTAAATTCTACACCTGAAAATAACATTAGACTCTATGTTGACTACCTGGAATTTAATTAAAAATTTGGAAGAAACAAAAAAGTGGGCAGAAGACCTGAATCAACATTTTCCAAAGAAGACATACAGATGGCCAACAGACACATGAAAAGATGCTTGACATTACTAATCATCAGGGAAATGCAGATCAAAACCTCAATGAGATATCAGGTCAGACCTGTTAGAATGGCGATAATCAGAAAGATAAGAAATCACAGGTATTGGTAAAGTTGGTAAGAAAAAGAAACCCTCCTACAATGTTGATGAGAATACAGGCTGATATAGCCACTACAGTAAACAGTATGAGGTTCCTCCAAACATTAAAAATAGAAACACTATATGATTTAAGAATTCCACTCGTGGGCCTTTCTGCCCCTGGATGCTGCCGAGTAAGCATCATTAAAGTCTCCCGTCCCACCGCTGTCATGTCTAAGAGTCTCCCAAAGAGCCTGAGCAGATGCGGAAGCTCTTCATTGGAGGTTTGAGCTTTGAAAGAACCGATGAGCGTCTGAGTCTGAGAACCGATGAGAGTCAACCATTTTGAGCAATGGGGGACACTTACGGACTGTGTGGTAATGAGAGACCCCAACACCAAGCGCTCCAGAGGCTTTGGGTTCATCACGTAGGCCACCGTGGAGGAGGTGGACGCAGCCATGAACGCTCGTTGCACAAGGTGGACAGAAGAGTCATGGAACCAAAGAGGGCTGTCTCCCAAGAAGATTCTCAAAGACCTGGTGCCCACTTAACTGTGAAAAAGATTTTTGTTGGTGGCATTAAAAAAGACTGAAGAACATCATCTAAGATTATTTTGAACAGTATGGGAAAATTGAAGTGATTGAGATCATGACTGACCGAGGCAAAAAGAGAGGTTTTGCTTTTGTGACCTTTGAAGACCATGACTCTGTAGACAAGATTGTCATTCAAAAACACCATACTGTGAATGGCCACAACTGTGAAGTAAGGAAAGCCCTATCGAAGCAAGAGATGGCTAGTGCTTCATCCAGCCAAAGAGGCCGAAGTGGTTCTGGAAACTTTTATGGTGTTCATGGAGGTGGTTTTGATGAGAATGACAACTTTGGTCGTGGAGGGAACTTCAGTTGTCGAGGTGGCTTTGGTGGCAGTCGAGGTGGTGGTGGATACCGTGGCAGTGGGGATGGCTATAATGGAATTGGTAATGATGGAAGCAACTTTGGATGAGGCGGAAGCTACAACGATTTTGGCAATTACAACAATTAATCCTCAAATTTTGGACCCATGAAAGGAGGAAATTTTGGAGGCAGAAGCTCTGGCCCCTATGGTGGTGGAGGCCAATACTTTGCCAAACCAAGAAACCAAGGTGCCTATGGCAGTTCCAGCAGCAGCAGCAGCTATGGCAGTGGCAGAAGGTTTTAATTACTGCCAGAAAACAAAGCTTACCAGGAGAGGAGAGCCAGAGAAGTGACAGGGAAGCTACAGGTTACAACATATTTGTGAACTCAGCCAAGCACAGTGGTGGCAGGGCCTAGCTGCTACAAAGAAGACATGATTTAGACAATACTCATGTGTATGGGCAAAAACACGAGGACTGTATTTGTGACTAATTGTATAACAGATTATTTTAGTTTCTGTTCTGTGGAAAGTGTAAAGCATTCCAACAAAGGGTTTTAATGTATATTTTCTTTTTGCACCCAAGCTGTAGATTGCAAAATGTAATAGTCTGATCATAATGCTGAATAAATGTATCTTAAAAAAAAAAAAAGAATTCCACTCTTGGGAACTAGGGGCAAGAAGGTGGAAGAGTAGGGTCCCCAAGTCACCTGTCCCCACCAAATTACCTAGATAACTTTCAAATCATCCTGAAAACCTATGAATTAGGTCTGAGATTTAAAGAGAGAACAGCTGGAATGCTACAGTGAGAAGAGTTTGTACTTCTATCAAGGTAGGAAGATGGAGGAAAAAAATAAAGAAATAAAAAAGCATCCAAGGGGAAGGAGCTGGGCTAAGGTCCCACCGCGAGTGCCCCCAGGACAGGAAAGCCCAGGCCCTGAGAAGCAGGAGCTTTACCAATCTTCCCAGACAGAAAGGCACTCACAGGGAGTAGGAGCTGGATCAGGAGGGGCAGGGATGCCCTCAGGCTCCCAGGGGCACTAACAGAGGAACTGCCCCCCGGGGGAGAGCCCACCACACCGGCAGCCGAGCTCCCTAAAGAGCTGAAGTGCATGCCAGAAAGGGGCAAGGGAACAAGCAGCTCTATTGCGGCTCGGCAGCGGTTCCCCGTGGCTGAGCTCCTTAAAGGGTTGGAGCGCACCCATCGGGGCCCTGGGAGCCGCTCGGTTGCCGGCTCAGGCGCTCCCTGAGACCGTGATTCCAGCAGAGCAGGCCCCGGAGCCAGGGCACGGGGGGACACAGCCCAGGTTCTGGCACTCCCCCCCGGACAGGCAGAGGCCAGGAGGGCACAGGAGCAAGGACGCTCCTGCCGCCAGCGGCCCCGAGCTATGCAGATCGGCACCCCCCGCCCCCGGAGCATCCAGGTCCCTGTGGCCTGGAAGCTGCAGTAGTTACTGCGGGAGCTGACTCTAGAGCTGGAGAGCTGGCCACCGCCACTGTTGTTCCTCGTCCTGGTGTCCCCTGGTACCTGGGATTGAGCAGGGGCCTCACAGGATAAATAGCTCCCACTGAGTGATGCACCTGGCAGGGGGCTGGGCAGTTCCCCACGTACACACATTCGAGAACCAGCACAGCAGGCCCCTGCCCCAGAAGACCAGCCGGAAGGACAGGGTAAAAGCAAGTTATTGACCAAGCAGCACTGGAAAGTTCCAGGGGAAGTGGAAGGGTTTACAGTATATAGAATCAGAGGATACTCCCCTTGTTTTTTGTTTTCTGTTTGTTTGCCCCCCACCTTTTTCTCTCCTTTTTCCAGTACAACTATTTTTTGGGCACTTGGCACTGAGCAAAATGACTAGAAGGAAAAACTCACTACAAAAGAAAGAATTAGAAACAGTCCTCTCTCCCACAGAGTTACAGAATTTGGATTACAATTCAAATCAGAAAGCCATTTCAGAAGCACAATTATAAAGCTACTGCTGGCTCTAGAAAAAAGCATAAAGGATTCAAGAGACTTCATGACTGAAGAATTTAGATATAATCAGGCCTAAATTAAAAATCAATTAAATGAGATGCAATCCAAACTGGAGGTCCTAACGATGAGAGTTAATGAGGTAGAAGAACAAGTGAGTGACATAGAAGACAAGTTGATGGAAAGGAAGGAAACTGAGGAAAAAAGAGAAAAACAATTAAGGGATCATGAGGATAGGTTAAGGGAAATAAATGACAGTCTCAGAAGGAAAATCTATGTTTAATTGGAGTTCCTGAGGGCGCTGAAAGGGACAGATCCAGAAAGTGTATTTGAAGAAATCAGAGCTGAGAACTTCCCTAACTTGGGAAGAGAAACAGGCATTCAGATACAAGAGATAGAGAGATCCCCCCTAAAATCAATAAAAACTGCTCAACACCTCAACATTTAATAGGGAAGCTTGCAAATTCCAACGATAAAGAGAAGATCCTTAAAGCAGCAAGAGGCAAGAAATCTCTAAACTTTATGAGGAGAAGTATTAGGTTAACAGCAGACCTCTTCACAGAGACCTGGCAGGCCAGAAAGGGCTGGCAGGATATATTCAGGGTCCTAAATGAGAAGAACACGCAGCCAAGAATACTTTATCCAGCAAGGCTCTCATTCAGAATAGAAGGAGAGATAAAGAGCTTCCAACATAGGCAGAAACTAAGAATATGTGACCACCAAACCAGCTCCCCAAGAAATATTAAGGGGGACTCTGTAAGAGAAAGATGAAGACCAAGGAAACAATCCACAAAAGAGGGACTGAAGAGGTATCATGATGACACTAAACTCATATCTTTCAATAGTAACTCTGAACGAAAATGGGCTTAATGATCTCATCAAACAGCTCAGGGTTTCAGACTGGATAAAAAAGCAAGACCCATCTATTTGCTGTCTACAACAGACTCATTTTAGACAGAAGGACACCTCCTGCCTGAAAATAAAAGGTTGGAGAACAATTTACCAATCAAATGATCCTCAAAAGAAAGCAGGGGTGGCCATCCTTATATCAGATAAATTAAAGTTTATCCCAAGGACTGTAGTCAGAGATGAAGAAGGACACTATATCATACTTAAAGGATCTATCCAACAAAAGTACCTAAAAATCATCAATATTTATGCCCCAAATGTGGGAGCTCACAAATATATCAATCAATTAATAACCAAAGTTAAGACATACTAAGATAATAACACACTACACTTGGTGACTTGAATGTAGTGCTTTCTACAATCAACAAGTCTTCTTAGCACAACATCTCCAAAGAAACAAGAGCTTTAAATGATACACTGGACCAGATGGATTTCACAGATATATACAGAACTTTACATCCAAACGCAACTGAATACACATTTTTCTCAAGTGCACCTGGAACTTTCTCCAGAATAGACCACATACTGGGTCAGAAAGCAGGTCTTAACTGATACCAAAAGATTGGGATCGTCCCCTGCATATTTTCAGACCTTTGAAACTAGAACTAAATCACAAGAAGAAGTTGGAAGGATTTCAAACACATGGAGGTTAAGGACCATCCTGCTAAAAGATGAAGGGGTCAACCAGGAAATTGGAGAAGAATTAAAAAGATTCATGGAAACTAATGAGAATGAAGATACAACCATTCAAAATCTTGGAGATACAGCAAAAGCAGTCCTGAGGGGGAAATACATCGCAATACAAGCATCCATCCAGAAACTGGAAAGAACTCAAATACAAAAGCTAACCTTGCAACTAAAGGGGCTGGAGAAAAAACAGAAAATACATCCTATACCCAGCAGAAGAAGAGAATTAATAAAGATTCCAGCAGAACTCAATGAAATAGAGACCAGAAGAACTGTGGAACAGATAAACAAAACCAGGAGTTTGTTCTTTGAAAGAATTAATAAGATAGATAAACCATTAGCCGGCCTTATTAAAAAGGAGAGAGAAAAGACTCAACTTAATAAAATTATGAATGAGAAAGGAGAGATCACCACCAATACCAAGGAAATACAAACGATTTTAAAAACTTATTATGAGCAGCTATACGCCAATAAATTAGGCAATCTAGAAGAAATGGAAACATTATTGGAAAACCACAAACTACCAAAACTGGAACAGGAAGAAAGAAAACCTGAACAGGCCGATAATCAGGGAGGAAACTGAAGCAGTCATCAAAAACCTCCAAGACACAAAAGTCCAGGGCCAGATGGCTTCCCAGAGGAATTCTATCAAAGGTTTAAAGAAGATACCATACCTATTCTACTAAAGCTGTTCAGAAAGATAGAAAGAGATGGAATACTTTCAAACTCATTCTATGAGGTCAGCATCACCTTAATTCCAAAGCCAGACAAAGACCCCACCAAAAAAGAGAATTATAGACCAATATCCCTGATGAACATGGATGCAAAAATTGTCAACAAGATACTAGCGGATCCAACAATACAGTAAGAAGATTATTCACCATGACCAAGTGGGATTTATCCCCAGGATGCAAGGCTGGTACAACACTCCTAGAGCAATAACCGTGATTGATCATATCAGCAAGCAGAAAAGGAACCATATGGTCCTCTCAATAGATGCAGAGAAAGCATTTGACAAAACACAGCATCCATTTCTGATCAAAACTCTTCAGAGTGTAGAGATGGAAGGAACATTCCTCAGCATCTTAAAAGCCATCTATGGAAAGCCCACAGCAAATATCATTCTCAATGGGGAAACACTGGGAGCCTTTCCCCTAAGATCAGGAACAAGACAAGTATGTCCACTCTCACCACTGCTATTCAACATAGTACTAGAAGTCCTAGCTTCAGCGATCAGGTAACAAAAAGAAATAAAAGGTATTCAAATTGGCAAAGAAGAAGTCAAACTCCCCCTTCCCAATTGACATGATACTGTTCGTAGAAAACCCAAAAGACTCCACTCTAAAATTGCTAGAACTCATACAGCAATTTGGCAGTGTGGCAGGATACAAAATCAATGCCCAGAGGTCAGTGGCATTTCTATACACTAACAATGAGACTGAAGAAAGAGAAATTAAGGAGTCAATCCCATTTACAATTACACCCAAAAGCGTAAGATAACTAGGAATAAACCTAACCAAAGAGGTAAAGGATCTATACCCTCAAAACTACAGAACATTTCTGAAAGAAATTGAGGAAGACACAAAGACATGGAAAAATACTCCATGTTCATGCATTGGAAGAATTAAAATTGTGAGAATGTCGATGTTACCCATGGCAATGTACACATTTAATGCAACCCCTATCTAAAATACCACGGACTTTCTTCAGAGAGTTGGAACAAGTAATCTTAAGATTTGTGTGGAATCAGAAAAGACCCCGACTACCCAGGGGAATAATAAAAAAGAAAACCATATCTGGGGGCATCACAATGCCAGATTTCAGGTTGTAATACATTGCTCTGGTCATCAAGACAGTGTGATACTGGCACAAAAACAGACACATAGATCAATGGAAGAGAATAGAGACTCCAGAAGTGGACCTTCAGCTTTATGGTCAACTAATATTCGACAAAGCAGGAAAGACTATACTGGAAAAAAGACAGTCTCTTCAATAAATGGTGCTGGGAAAATTGGACATCCACATGCAGAAGAATGAAACTAGACCATTCTCTTACACCATATTCAAAGATAAACTCAAAATGGATGAAAGATCTAAATGGGAGACAAGATTCCATCAAAATCCTAGAGGAGAACACGGGCAACACCATTTTTGAACTTCGCCAGAGCAACTTCTTGCAAGATACATCCATAAAGGCAAGAGAAACAAAAGCAAAATGAATTATTGGGACTTCATCATGATAAGAAGCTTCTGCACAGCAAAAGAAACAGTCAACGAAACTAAAAGACAACCTATAGAATGGGAGAAGATATTTGCAAATGACCTATCAGATAAAGGGTTAGTATCCAAGATGTATAAAGAACTAATTAAACTCAACAGTAAAGAAACAAACAATCCAATCATGAAATGGGCAAAAGACATGAATAGAAGTTTCACAGAGGAAGACAGAGACATGGCCAATAAGCACATGAGAACATGCTCCGCATCACTGGCCATCAGGGAAATGCAAATCAAAACCACAATGAGATACCACCTCACCCCAGTGAGAATGGGGAAAATTAACAAGACAGGAAACAAATGTTGGAGAGGATGTGGAGAAAGGGGAAACCTCCTGTGGGAATGTGAACTGGTACAGCCACTCTGGAAAACTGTGTGGAGGTTTCCTCAAAGAGTTAAAAGTAGATTTGCCCTATGACTCAGCTATTGCACTGCTGGGGATTTTCCCCAAAGATACAGATGCAGTGAAACGCCAAGACACCTACCCCCGATGTTTATAGCAGCAATGTCCACAGTAGCCAAACTGTGGAAGGTGCCTCGGTGTCCATCGAAAGCTGAATGGATAAGGAAGATGTGGTCTATGTATACATTGGAATATTACTCAGCCATTAGAAATGACAAATACCCACCATTTGCTTAGACGTCGAGGGACTTGGAGGCTGTTATGCTGAGTTAAATAAGTCAATCGGAAAAGGACAAACATTATATGGTCTCATTCATTTGGGGGATATAAAAATTAGTGAAAGGGAAAGGAGAAAAAATGTTTGAAAATATCAGTGAGACCCCTAACTCTGGGAAATGAACAAGGGGTAGTGGAAGGGGAGGTGGGCAGGATGTTGGGGTGACTGGGTGATGGGCAGTGTGGGGGGCACTTGGTGGGACTTGGTGGGATGAGTAGTGGGTGTTATGCTATATGTTGGCAAATTGAACTCAAAAAAAAAAAAGAAAAAAAGAAAAAAAACTTGAACTCCAAAAAAAAAAAAAAAAAAGAATTACTCTCGTGTATTTATGGAAAGAAAATGAAAATGCTAATTTGAAAAGATTAGAATTGCCAATGGCTAGCCACTTACTTTTCTGTGAGCTCCCATTTTTCCTTGCCATACCTTTGGTATTTGAGTGGTGTGCATATCGGTGATGATCCATATCTTAGATATTACTGAAACATAATATCGTACTTACTCTTTAGTTAAGATAAAAATAAAAATTGAAATTTTAATATTTTGCTTTATCTTCATAAATTATTTTTTATATTTTTTGAGATATGCATACCTCAGAGACCTTAAGGTATATTTCACAAATGTGTATGTCACAGGTTATGAATTCTAGTACTTATCTCTTTAAAATAAATACTTAGCAGTTTTTCTCAGCTGTTGTTCAGTATTTTAGAAATATAACAGAAAAATGGAAAAGGCAGATGTTGGTATTAAATGATCATTTATTGCAAGTGACTTGGTAACACAGTGTCATTTATACAGACCACATGCTATTAAGGTTAAAAAAGGAACCCAAATTCAAATAAGAAAGTATAGTTAACACCTTAAACTTGTGTTAGTTTTTAAGGATCCTTCAACTTGTACTACTTACGTGAGCAAGAAATGAATACAAATTTCAAAATACTATCTTGTCACACACATAAAAAAAGTTCTGAACTAATCATGATGCCCAGTGTATATGAAATTGAAGAATTTTTTTTGAATTTGGCTTCAGAAAACACAAAATTATACCAGAATATAAAAGGACAATCTGAAAATCTGTGGGGTTCATATGAGAGTGATTAAGATAAGCCTATCATTTTGAATTACAAAATAATATCACACAAAATGGTATTATTTTCTTCCTATGTCTATAGCAAAATTCCTTTTAACCAGGGTCTTTTTCAAGTTATACAAATGAACAGTTTGCAAGAGTTTCTCCAACCCTCTCATCATAATCAGCAGGTCATGTGGGAGAACACTGTGGCTTCATTATATGTGATTTAATTCCCTATATATCTGAACTAATCTTTGAAACTCAATAACACAGTGGATGTTCAGGTTTTAGCCACTGTGCTTTAAATGGCACACAGGGAATATGTACATCTTGTAGTATCTTCATTTAGAAACAAATGTATTGGGACTATGTTTGAGTATTATATTTATTTAGTGAAACATGTCAGCCTAATTCTTTGAATGATGTATAATACATGTGCAACTTCTGTGAGTAAGCCTGTGGTGAATATTTAATTTTTAATTATTTAAGTTTATTTTTAAAGTAATAGTTTCCCATGAAATCCAGATATAAACTTATTCAGTAACTATTAATTTTTTAAGCTTTTGGACCTGACTCCATATTCTTTAGGATGATGATGAGAAAAGAGTAGAGATGTTCATTTTTCTTAGCGTAATTCAGATACATTGAAACAGCAGTTGTAGACCTTGCTGGTCCATACTCACTCTCCTCTGCTAATGTTTATTGTATGTAAACTTCAATGTGGCCATTGAACAAATATATGGCTTTCTTGCTTTGTGGATACTGCTCTGCTCAGTTTTTTCTTCTGCTTTACCAATTTCACTTTCTAATACTTTCTCTTATTTATTTTTGTTTTTGATAGCTTACATTGGCAGCAGTGACAAGGGTCACTTTGAGAAGATTCTTGAAGTAGACAATTCACTTAAGAGGCTCTTAAGATAGTAAAGGAAGAGAGTAAGGAGGGTCCAAATGAAAGTTGTGGCAGTGGGAATGGAAAGATAACCAATGCAAGTTTGATATCAGGAACTTTGCTACTTTAGCAGCGACTGAAGAGATAGAGAGATGGTAATGATACGTATTAAACAGAGATCTTTGAGGGCAAAGACTGTTATCTCTGTATTCTCAGTAACTGAGAATAGCACCTGACACATATTAGGAACTCAAACTTTCCAATTAAAACAATTAAATTGTGCAAATGCCAGATAGAATCAAGGAGTGACATCTCTTTCATTGAATTTAATATTGACAATTAGATATGTTGAAGATATTTGGATACTCTGTGTATTAAACTGTTTTGTAGAAACTAACCAGTGACTCCTTGTCCTTTAGACTAGCACTAACGTAATTTTCTGCAATGAAGGAAATGACCAATATCTACCCTCCCCAGTATGGAAGTCATTCGCCAAGTACCATTTGAGCACTTGAAGTATAATTGAGGAGCTGGATTTATTTTACTTTTTCATTTTAATTTATTTAAATTAAAATTTAAATAGATGTGAAATGTATCTACTATATTGGAGAGTGCAATCATAGAGGTCCGTCAATGAGTGTTCATTGTAACTCTGAGAAAACTTGAAACTTCTAGCCTATAGCCTTAGAATGTGGCTGTTCCTATAGAAGTACTTCAAAGCAAAAGAGAAGACAGACTGATAAAAAGACCTCTTCAACATTTTTACTGAATATTTGTTATCTATTCTATCTATTCTATAACTGTCTTTCAAAATTCCAGATGCAGTGCATGTATTGCAGTAACAATCTGGTCCAATATACAAAGTCGCTAATTATTTGATTTTTGAATGCATATATGAAAATCAAAAAAGGGGCACCTGGGTGGCTCAGTTGGTTAAATGTCTGCCTTTGGCTTGGGTCATGATCCCAAGATTCTTGGATTGAGTTCTTCACTGGGTTCTCTCTCTCTCTCTCTCTCATGCTTTCTCTTTCTTTCTCTCTCTCTCAAATAAATGAAATATTTTTTAAAAAGAAAACCAAATAAAAGCATAATATGAGAAAGTTTGTAGAATATGACACCTCTTCACATATTCTAGTTTCCCATTAATAAATTCAATTTTGGAATGTTTTAAACTCTGAATTAGGGTCTGTCTCTGTATCTATCTATCTATCTATCTATCTATCTATCTATATGTATGTATGCAGACACACACATATACATATATCCTATCATTATTTAGAGAAAATAATGATGCTTTTACTGGTTTAATTATGACTTAATTTTGTTTTGTGTTTTTTTGTTTTTGTTTTTGCTTTTTACTACTAAGAGATACATACTGTTTCAATTCATGAAGCAATGTGCTTTCGGCTAGAACTCTAGCTAATCAAAATAGTCTATGAACGAGAAAAACAACTTGACTTAGATAATATGATACATAGACTTTGACTTCTTTCCATTTGGCTGCGTGTTCTGTGCCTTATGTATATAAGATTACTCAAAACATGATCAATTTAGGTCCATATTTTCAAATAATCTGAGTTATTTATTTTTTGTGGCTATAGAAATCTGAAACTAAGGACACTTGGTTATAAACAGTTATGTTTTTCATATCCAACCTCATAGTTTTAGTTTTATGAATTATAATTTCTCATTATATATGTCTTTTGCATTTCTTCTTTCTAAATCTATAGTAGCAACTCCTACTATATTTTACCTCTCAAATTTCTTTTTTTAAATTAATTTATTTATTTGAGAGAGAAAGAAAGAGAAAGAGAGAGAGGAAAGAGGTCATGGGGAAAAATAGACTCCCTGCCCAGCAGGAAGCCAGATGTGGAACTCAGTCCTGGGACTCCAGGATCATGACCTGAGCAGAAGGCAGACACTTAACCAACTAAGCCACCCAGGTGCCCACCTCTTAAATTTTAAAAGACAAATTCAACTTGAGTCAGAAGCAGAGATCCTTTTTAAATGTGAAACCTTTGCATATGATTCACTTAAACCTAGTAGTCTTAGAAAATCCAACCCACAGGGATCCCTGGGTGGCATAGCGGTTTAGCACCTGCCTTTGACCCAGGGCGTGATCTTGGAGACTCGGGATCGAATCCCACGTCGGGCTCCCAGTGCATGGAGCCTGCTTCTCCCTCTGCCTGTGTCTCTGCCTCTCTCTCTCTGTGTGACTATCATAAATAAATAAAAATTAAAAAAAAATCCAACCCACAGAAAAAGTAGCCTATGATTTTATAGATAATTACTAACACATAAATGGGGGATGATGAATACTGATTACTAAATTATGTAGATAACCTTCACTGTGATTTCAGTCAATGCTTTATTTGCACTTTTTACTCATTCTTAATAGCAAAGCACATTAAGAAAGTGAGGACCAGTGTTCTGATAAAATTAGAGTGCTAAGGTTAATAGTGATATTTGGTATTTTTATTTAGAACCTTAATGTTGTATTTCTTTTGCATACATTTGAATTACTTTTAGGTTTTGACTTGTAGTCCTATGATAATTTGTTTGAAACACATAATATTTTCCATTACTTTTCATGAACCTGGCTATAATAAGTATTCTGTTTTTAGATGTGTTGCAGAATGGAGCTTGGAAGAGTAATAGACAAAATTGTGGTGAATTAAAGTACTACATTGTCTTCATATGCTCCTGCTCCCTTTTCTAAATTATTACTTTCAAGTAAATCAATATAAAAGTCCTTTCAATCTCTGAAATTTTATGTGTCTATTATAAAGTCCCCACGACTCAGAGGTTTGTGCCCTCTGGCCACTTTGCCCACAAGAAAAAGCAGCAAAAATGAACAATCCTCTGGGAACCCTAATATTTAAAAAAATTTTTTTTAGATTTTATTTATTAATTCATGAGAGACACACAGAGAGAGGCAGAGACATAGGCATAGAGAGAAGCAGGCTCCCTGCAGGGAGCCTTATGTGGGACTTGATCTCAGGACCCCAGGATCATGACCTGAGGCACAGACAGACATTCAACCACTGAGCCACCCTGGTGTCGTTTAAAATGGGTTTTAAAGAACAACATTTAAAATTGCAGACTTAGGGGTTTCTAACTAAGGCAAGGAAAGGTTGACAAATGTTTTGTCAAATTAACATTTCCCCATAGCTCATCACTTTATTATTCTTACAGTGATTCTCATTATTATTACTAGGCGGGGGATTATAAACATGTAATTCCTTCTAGTTTTCACATCGAAAAGGCTGGGATTTAATTAATTAACTATAGGGACACCTGGAGGCTCAGTGGTTGAACATCTGCCTTTGGCTCAGGGCATGATCCTGAAGTCCCAGAATGGAGTCTCACATCGGGCTCCCTGCATGGAGCCTGCTTCTCCCTCTGCCTATGTCTCTGCCTCTCTCTCTGTGTCTCTCATGAATGAATGAATAAATAAATAAATAAATAAATAAATAAATAAATAAATAGTTAACTAATTATAGTATTAACACTGTAACAGTCTCAATTTCATAGCTTTCAGTTTTACTACACTTTGAGCTGCAAAAGTGATAAGTAGTTGACACAGAAACACTGAAATAATTTATTCAATTCATGAGGAATTACTGCACATTCCTTTTAAAAACGTTTTTAATTCCAGATGGTTATTATACTATGTTATATTAGCTTCAGGTGTATGATAGAGTGAATCAAAAATTCATGTATTACCTGGTGCTCATCATGACAAATGCACTCCTTAATCCCCATCACCTATTTAATCCTCCCCCACAACCCTCCACTCTGGTAATGATCTGTTTGTTCTCTACAATTAAGAGTTTGTTTCTTGATTACTATTTTTTCCCTTTTCATTTGTTAACTAAATTACACAAGTGAAATCATATGGTACTTGTCTTTCTCTGACTAATTTTGCTTAGCATAATACCCTCTAGCCCCATCCATGTTGCTGCAAATGGCAAGATTTCATTCTTTTTATGGCTGAGTAATATTATATATATATATGTGTGTGTATATATATATACATATATATATAGTGTGTGTATATATATATATAGGGTGTGTGTGTATATATACATATATACATATATACACACACACACATATATCACATATTCTTTATCCATTCATCAATCAGTGGACAATGGACACTTGGGCTGCTTCCATAATTTGGCTTTGTAAATAATCCCACTATAAATTTAAACATGTATCCCTATGAATTATTGTTTTTGTATTCTTTGGGTAAATACCTGGTAGTCCAATTGCTGGATGTTAGGGTAGTTCAATGCTTAACTTTGTGAGGAACTTCCCTACTGTCTTCCAGAGTGGCTGCACCAGTTTGCATTCCTGCCAATAGTGCATGAGGATTCCTTTTTTTTCACATACTCACCAATATCTGCTGTTTCTTGTGTTGTTAAACTTAGACATTCTGACAAATGGTGAAGTGATATCACATTTTGGTTTTGATTTGCATTTCCTTGATGATAAGTGATGATGAGCATCTTTTCATATCTGTTGGCCATATAGATGTCTTCTGTGGAGAAATGTCTGTTCATGTCTTCTACCCATTTTTAATTGGGTTATTTATTTTTGAATTTTGGGTTTTATAAATTCTATGTTTTTTGGTTATTAACCACTTATCAGATATGTCATTTGCACATATCTTCTCCCATTCTGTAAGTTTCATTTTATTTTTGCTGATTCATTCCTTTGTTGTGCAGAACCTTTTTCTTTTGAAGTTTCAATAGTTTATTTTTACTTTTGTTTCTGTTGCCTAAGGAAACATACCTAGAAAGAAGTTGCTAAGGCCAATGTCAAAGAATTTACCACTTGTGTTCTTTTCTAGGATTTTTATGGTTTCAGGTCTCAAAATTCAGATATTTAATCTATTTTGAATTTATTTTTGTGCATGGTGTAAGAAAGTAGCCCAGTTTTGTTCTTTTGCATGTGGCCGTCCTGATTTCCCAACACCATTTGTTGAAAAGACATTCTTTTTCCCATTGGATATTCTTTCCTGCTTTGTCCAAGATTAATTGACAATACATTATGGGCTCATTTCTGGATTTTCTAGTCTGGTCTATTGATCTACCTGTCTGTTTTTTTTTCAAATACTGATTTGATTACTATATCTTGGTAATATAACTTGAAGTCCAGAATTGTAATGCTTCTAGTTATGCTTTACTTTTTCAAGATTGCTTTGGCTATTCAGAGTCTTTTGTGGTCCCATATAAATTTTAGAGTTGTTTATTATACCTCTGTGAGAAATGATTTTGGTATTTTGATAGGATTTGAGAAGAATGTGTAGATTGCTTTGAGTAGTATAGACATTTTAACATTTGTTCTTTAATCCATGAGCATGGAGTGTCTATTTCTTGTGTCATTTTCAACTTCTTTCATCAGTGTTTTATGGTTTTCAGTGTGTAAGATTTTACCTCTTTTGTACATTTTCATATGTGTACAGGTATTTCACCTCTTTTGTTGTGTTTCACCCTTTTGTTACATTTATTCCTTATTATTTTCAGTACAATTGCAAATGAGATTGTTTTCTTAATTTCTCTATCAGCTGCTTCATTATTGGCATATGAAAATGCAACAGATTTCTGTGCATTGATTTTGTATCCTGTGACTTTACTGAATCCATTTATTTGTTCTAGTAGTGTTTTGGTGGAGTCTTTTGAGATTTCTATATACAGTATCCTGTCATTGGTGAATAGCAAAATTTTTACCCCTTCCTTGCGGATTTGGTTGCCAGCTATTTATTTATTTATTTATTTACTCAATTACTTACTTATTTATTTATTTTTCTGGATTGCTGTGACTAGCACTTCAAGTTCTATGTGGAATGCAAATGGGAAAAGTGGTTTCTGACCAAAGGGAGAAAGCTCTTAGTTTTTCCCCATTTAGAATTATACTAGCTGTGGGATTATCATATATAGTCTTTATTATGTTGAGGTATGTTCCTTCTACATCTACTTTTTTGTGGGTTTTTATCATGAATGTTTGTTGTACTTTATCAAATGTTTTTTTCTGTATCTACTGAAATGATCATGTGGTTCTTACCCTTTCTCTTATTGTTGAGATGAATAACATTGATTGATTTGTGAGTATTGAATCACCATTGCAACCCTAGAATAAATCCCACTTGATTGTGGTGAATGGTTCTTTTAATGTATGATTGAATTTGGTTTGCTAGTGCTTTTTTTCATGTTGCTAGTACCTTGTAAAGGAGTTTTGCATCTATGTTCATCAGGTATATTGGCCTGTAGTTCACTTTTTTATGATATATTTATCTGGTTTTGATATTGGGATAATGTTGGTCTCATAGAATGAATTTGGAATTTTTGCTTCCTTTTCTATTTTTGGAATAGTTTGAGAAGTATAGGTATTACTCCTCTTTAATCTTTTTGTAGAATTCACCTGTGAAGCCATCTGATCATGGACTTTTGTTGGTAGTTTTTTGATTACTGATTTAATTTCTTTGCTAGTTTTCAGTCCGTTCATATTTTCTATTTCTTCCTGTTTCAATGTTGGTAATATATGTGTTTCTAGGAGTTTATACATTTCTTGTAGATTGTACAATTTGTTGACAGAGTTTTTCATAATACTCTCTTCAAATTGTTAGTATTTCTGTGGGGTTGGCTGTTATTTCTTCTCATTAGTGATTTTATTTATTTGAGCCCTTTCTCCTTATTTTTTAAAGTCTGGATAATGATTTATCATTTTCATTGGTTTTATTTTTAAAGAACCAGCTCCCAGTTTCTTTGATCATCAATTTTTTTTAAGTTTCTATATCATTTATTTCTGCTTTAATCTATTATTTCCTTTCTTCTGCTGGTTTTACATTTTGTTTGTTGTTTTTCTAGTTCTTTTAGGCATAAGATCAGGTTGTTTATTTGAGATTTTTCTGTCTTCCTTAGTTGGCCTATATTGCTATAAACATCCCTCTTAGAAGCACTTTTGCTCCATCCTAGAAGTTTTGGACCATTGTGGTTTCATTTTCATTTGTTTCCGCGTCTTTTTAAAAAATATTTTATTTATTTATTCATGAAAGACACACATAGAGAGGCAGAGACATAGGCAGAGGCAGAAGCAGACTCCATAAAAGAAGCCCAATACGGGACTCAATCCCAGGACCCTTGGATCATGACCTAAACCAAAGGCAGATGCATAACCACTGAGCCACCTAGATGTCCCTATTTCCATGCCTTTTTAAAAGTTTTCTTCTTTTGTTTCCTGGTTGACTTATTCATTATTTAGTAGCCTATTATTTAACCTCCATGTATTTGTGTTCTTTCCAGATTTTTTTTTTTTTTTGTGGTTGACATGAAGTTTCATAGCATTGTGGTCAGAAAAGTCATATGGTATGATTTCAATCATCTTAAATGTGTTGAGGCTTGTTTTGTGGCCAACATGTGATCTATTCTGGAGAAGATTCCATGTGCACTTGAAAAACTGTATATTCTGCTGTTTTAGGAGTGAATGCTCTGAATATATGTGTTCAATCCATCTGTCCAGTGCCATTTTTCTTTGTTAATTTTCTATTTTTAAAAAAGATTTTATTTATTTATTCATGAAAGACACACAGAGAGAGGCAGAGACTCCCCTGTGGGGAAACCGATGTGGGACATGATCCTGGATCCCAGGATCACGACCTAAGCCAAAGGCAGACACTCAATGGCTGAGCCATGCAGTCATCCCGTTAATTTTCTATTTGGATGCTCTGTCCATTGATATAAGTGGGGGGTTAAAGTCCCATAGTATTATTGTTTTATTATTGATTAGTTCCTATATTTTTATTATTAACTCTTATGCATTTGGTTGCTGCTATGTGGGTGCATAAATATTTACAATTATTATATTTTCTTGTTGGATTGTCCCCTTCATTATTTTACAGTGTTCTTTGTCTTTTATTACAGTCTTTGTTTTTACATCTGAAATGAGTCTCTTGTAAGCAGCACATAGATCCATTCTGACACTCTACATCTTTTGATTAGAGCATTTATCCCATTTATATTCAAGTAATTATTAATAGATACATGTTTATAGTCTTTTTATTATTTGTTTTTTCTTGTTTCTGAAGATTTTCTCTGATCCTTTCTTCTGTTTCATGGTTTGCTGATTTTCTTTTGTGATATATTAGTATTCCTTTCTCCTTATTCCTTGAATGTTTATTAGTGGTTTTTGCTATATGGTTACCACTAGGTTTGTATATAACCTCTTCTATATATAGTAGTCTATATTAAGTTGATGGTCATTCAAGTTTGAACCCATTCTTTACCCCTCTCCTCCTCATGTTTTAGGTATATGTTCTTATACTCTATCTATTTTTATTTTTTGAGTTCCTTACCTGATTTTTTTACATAAATATTCATTTTTACTACTTTTGTGTTTCCTACTTTTACACTATCACTTTTGATCTCTCCTTTCCACTCAGTCCCCTTTAATATTTCTTGCAGGGCTGGTTTAGTACTCATGAACTCCTTCACTTTTTGTTTGTCTGAGAAACTCTATCTCTCCTTCTGTTCTGAATGATAACCTTACTGTATAGAGTATTCCTAGCTGCAGATTATTCCCATTCAGCACGTTGAATATATCATGCCACTCCCTTCTGGCTTGCCAAGTTTCTGCTGAAAAATCTCCTGCCAGCCTTATGTGTGTTCCCTTATAAATTATTGTATTCTTTCGTCTTGCTACTTTTAATTTTTTTCTTTATCACTATATTTTCCCAATTTAATTACAGTATGCCTTGGTGTGTAGTCTGCTTTTGTTGATTTTCATGGGAGTTCTCTGCCTTTTGATTCTGGATGTCTGATTCCTTCCCCAGATTAGGGAAGTTTTCAGCTATTATTTCTTCAAATAAATTTTCTGCTAGCTTTTCTCTCTTCTTCTGGTGCTCCTATAATATGAATGTTATTTTGTTTGATGGAGTCACTGAGTTCCTCAGTCTATTCTCATTTTGTATAATTTTTTATCTCTTTTGTTCAGCTTGATTACTTTCTATTGCTCTGACTCTATGTCATTAATTCATTCCTCTCCTTCCAGCCTGCTGTTCATTCCAGGAAATGTGTTTCTCATTTTGTTTATTGAGCCCTTTATCTCTCATGTTATTATCAGTCTCTATGTTAAGGTCTCACTCTTTCATGTTAATGTCTTCCATTCCTTTCTCAAATTCACTGGGTATCTTTACAATCATTACTTTAAATTTTCAAACATGTTATTTATATCTGTTTCACTTAGTTATCTGGCCATATCTTATCTTGTTCTTTCATGGGGCTAAATTTCTCTGTCCCTTCATTTTGTTTGCTTCTCTGTTTCTCTGTGTTAAGAAAGGCAGTTATGTCTTCTGCTCTTGAAAGTAGAGACTTTATGAGGAAAATATCCCGGAATGCCCTGCAGTGCAGTGTCCCCTGGTCACCAGAATTTTGCACTTTAAGAAAGTATCCTATGCATGCTGTTTATGTCCTGCTCTTGTGTCTGAGTCATTTTTCCTTCCAGTGAAATCATCTACACTGGCTTTATGCCTATTGTGGGCTGCCATTTCTATCTGCAGTGTTATTGGGACCTAGGAAGGCCAGCTTTGAGAAGGCATGCCTGCTAGGGAACCTGAAATTGAGTTTTGAGGCAGCCTTGTTAACAAAAATTTATGCTGAGCTATTAGTCCTCTGCTGGATCTCCCCTAGCAATGTGACTGCCGAAGTCTGCACACCAGTGTGGCTGTGGGTGTATTAAGTGAACTTGGTAATGGCTGGATGTAGCTGGGCATGGCACAGCGATATGGGTTGATGCTGCAAGTTGACTTGGCATAGCACATTGTGGCAGCTGTGCACCTAGCAGATGCGTGTGGTGCATATGCATCTTAACAAAATTTTTTGTGAGCCCAGAGCAGGCTTTGAATGGATGAGTTCTCAAGAGAATTTCTGGGCATGGTGTACTGCTTGTATATTAGGTAGAAAGTTTCTATACTGCCTAGGCTCCCACAGTTGGGCTTTATTTATGCTTGGAGGCAGGTGAGGTGAATGGCATCTGCCAGGTCCCTCATTTTCAAAGAAGTCCCCCAACACACTCGAAAATCTGTATGAACATATCTGTCTCCCATTTGTCTTCAGTATTGTGTAAATTGCTTTTTTAATTGTTGCCTTTTTTGCAGACTGCTATGTCTGTAGGGGTGGTGACCTGCTATCATTCATCCTCCCAGGTAACCCAATGCTGAGTAGCTGACTTTGAAATCTCCAGGACTCAAGTCATACTGGTTATACAAACTCAGGGGATATAGCCCTTCTGGTTTTCAAATCCAAATGTTATGGGGATTAATCTTCCCCTTGTGAACTACCTGGTATGAGGGCTCATTTCTCTACCTTCTCCCTGCATACGTCTCCCTCCCTTTTGCAGGCAGTCTTTCTGACTGACCTACACTTTCAGATGCAACTTCTTCTCTGTATTTAGTTGTGTACATTGTTCTGTCAGTCTTTGAATTTCTCTTTGGTTTATTGACTTGGATGTGGAAGATATATAGTTGTAAACATGGGACTGTGTTAGCTCAGGATCCTCCTACTCTTCCATCTTCCCACTATCACATCAGATTTCCTGCACTTTCTACATTATCTTTCTCTACTTAAGACTGTTTTGGTTTAGGTTTATAATTAACATAAATCTTCTAGAAGTAAAAATGAAGGCTTTGATGAGGTTTCTCTATCTTCCCTAAGCCATGGCCTACTTGGTTTCTTAGACATGCTTTGTTGAAATGCTATCCAAAAAAAAAAAAAAAAAGAAATGCTATCCAGTTTTTCTCTTCACCAGAGCAATTACTTCACAAAGCTAGTATGATCTGGTTCAGTAAAGGGTGCATACTCTAGTGTTATGGGCTGAATTATGTCTCTCTCTAACATCCATATGTTGAAGCACTAACTCTCCATACCTCAAATTGTGATTTGGAGATAGCATCTTTTAAAAATGTGTTTAAGTAAAAATAAGGTCATTAGAGTAGGCCTTAATACAATATGACTGGGGACCTTATAAGAAGTGAAATCTTGACATACAAAGAGATTCCAGAGATGTGTACATACAGAGGAAAGACCATGTAATGACACAGAGAGAAGGAGGCTAACTGCAAGCCAAGAAGAGAGGCCTCAGGAGAATCTAAACCTGCTGACATTTTGATCTTGGACTTCTAGCCTCCAAAACTGTGTGAAAATAAGTTTTTCTTATTTAACTGCCCATTCTCTGTTGTCTTAGTCCTTTTGGACTTTCATAATAAAAATACCATAGAGTGGCAGATTCAGTATATGTCGAGTACCTATTTTCTGGTTCATAGATAGCCATATCCTCACTATGTCCTTCCATGGCATAAGGGGTCTCAGGAGTTCTTTGGGGTCTATTTTAAAAAGGCATTTATCCCATTCATGACCTCTTAAAGGCTTGACCTACAAATACTGTTACATTGGAGATTAAGATTTAACATATGAGGGGTACCTCGGTGGCTCAGTTGATTGTGTTGACTTTTTATTTTTGCTCAGGTTATGATATCAGGGTCATGAGACAGAACTCCATGTTGGGCATAGAGCCTGCTTAAGATTCTCTCTCTCTGTCTCTCTCTCTCTGTCTCTCTTTCACTCTTCCTCTCTCCCCTGCTCATGCATACTCCTTCTATCTTAAAAAAACATATGAATTTTGAGAAACACAGTATTCAATCTATAATATATCATATTTTGTTATTACACCCATAGAACACTAATATATTTAGAGATAGATAGATAGATAGATAGATAGATGATAGATAGATAGATAATAGATAGGTAGATAGATAGATAGATAGATAGATAGATAGATAGATAGATAGAAAAAGGCAAGTGGATATCCAAGTCCTCCACACAGTGTTAAAACAATTTTAGCCCTAGATTAGATAGGTAAAAATATTTTTTTTTAACTTTAAGGGCAGTGTATGTTAAAATCAGATGTAATAAATTAGAAAAGAGGGGGGAAGACAAAGGACAAAACAGATTCTGAATTAAAGAGACCAAACTGATGGTTACCAGAGGGGACACAAGAGGGGAATGGGGGAAATAAGGGATGAGGATTAAATAGTGCACTTATCATAATGAAACTAAAATAAAATAAATGGTATATCAGGTATTATTTTAATGTTTTATACATCACATACTTCAAATTATCAAGGGTGTCCCTCATTCCTTGGTAACTTGCTTCATATATAGTTGCCTTCAGGGCACACGAAAATTACATTATGAGTATACTCAGTGAACCTAGAAATAGCTGGTAACCACTCTCTATCATTTTTAACACAGTAGTTAAAAGAAAGAGTTATTGGAAAACATTAATCTAAAACTCTCAACGGAGTATACACAAATACCTTGGAATCCCTAATAAGGTTTTTAAAAATATTTCTATTCAAGTTTATTTGAAATATGCACTCATTATAAATCTACTTCTTAATTCCCATCACTTATTTAACCCATGCCTCCATCTACTTCCATCCGGTAACCACCAATTTGTTGTCTATAAATAAGAATCTCTATATTGGTCTGTCTCTCTCTCCCTTTCTCCCTTTGCTCATTTGTTTCTTAAATTCCACATATGAGTGAAATCATATGGTATTTGTCTTTCTCTGACTCATTTTGCTTAACATTATACTCTCTAGCTCTATCCATGTCATGGCAAATGGCAAGATTTCATTTCTTTTGATGGCTGAATAATATTCCATGGTATGTTTATACCACATTTTCTTTATCCATTCATCAGTCAAAGACACATAGGCTGTTTCCATAATTTGGTGATTGTGTGTGGATAAAACTTCTATGAACATCAGGTACATGTATCACTTTGAAATATTATTTTTGTATTATTTGGGGGTAAATACCCAGTAGTGTGGTTCATGGATTATAGGGTAGTTCTAAATTTCATTTTTTGAGGAAATTTCATACTGTTTTCCCCAGTGGCTGCACCAGTTTACATTCCTACCAACAGTGCAAGAGGATACCTTTTTGTCCATACTCTTACCCACACTTGAGGTTTCCTGTGTTTCATATTGTAGCCATTCTGACAGATATGTAGTGATATTTCATTGTGGTTTTGATTTGCATTCCCCTGATGATGAATGATGTTAAACATATTTTCATGTGTCTGTTGGCCATCTGGATGTCTTCTTTAGAGAAATGTCTATTCATGTCTTTTACCCATTTTTTAATTGCAGTATTTGTTTTTTAGGTATTCAGTTGTAACATACCATTTAATATTACATGTGGATTAAAGATTTTTAGTTTATAAAAATATTGACATGTTAGCCTTAATACTGCTGTGTGCTGTTGCTGCTGTGATTGTACAATACCACAGTAATATCAATGATATAAATTAGTGCCTTCTAAATGAACCTTTCTTGGTCAATGTTTTACCCATTATTATATAATGTACAGTTCTGGAATGGTAAGGTAATTCATATCTTGGACATAGTGTTAAAATGATGGTGTGGTTCTGTTTTTGCTCAGCAATTGATCTTTCAAATTTTTCCATTTTCTAGTATTAATCATGTTTATTGGCCCAATATTACTATCAAGAATTGTTCAGTGTTGCAATGTGATTTCTGTAGTTGCATATTAAAATCTCTTCCTTCATCTCACCATTCCTGTTCATTACAGCATAACAGTTTCTTATTGATTTTAATTGGAATTTCATATTTGTTAATGCAAAATTATGTCAATGTATCAACCATAAATTATTTCCCTGCTCCTAGGCAGTCACTATACAACAGCAAACATCTGGATGAAAAGAGAGAATAATTGGTGTAATCATAGGAGGGTGGTTTTCAATGAATATACCAAGCTTCAGCATGGTCAAGAGAATGCTTTCTGGCTCATTAAGCCAGTCTATGATATTCAATCTTATTTCCTACCTTCTAAGCTTCCATGCATGTAAACTGAATGGCTTATATAAAAACCAGAACAATTAATTACTTATTTCTTTCACATTTGATTGGAAAATTTTTATTCATATAGGCAGGGTCAGGTACCCCTTAGGCTTTATAAAGGCTGCTAGAGAATCTGATGTTTTCTGTTTGGTTTGTTGGTTGGGGTTTCTCTTTGTTTTTGTGTGTTTGTTTGTTTTGGTCTAGTATTCCTCTAGTTGGAAATTGGCCAAGACTCACTTTAGAATTAAAGATTGACTTCAGCTACAACGGGACTTGAGTCCCAAGGAGGAGATAGATTCCCAGAGCTGGAGTAAGAGTAGATGAATGCAGGGGTGCCTGGGCGGCTCAGTCAGTGAAGCATCTGCCTTCAGCTCAGGTCATGATCAGGGTCCTGGGATCAAGTGCCTGCAATAGGCTCCCTGCTTCATAGGGAGTCTGCTTTTCCCTCTCCATCTGCCTGCCCACTGCATGTTCTCACTCTGTGTCTCAAATAAATAAAAAATATTTAAAATTTTTTTTTATTTTAAAAAAATAAATAAAAAGATGAATGAATAGAAAGGTTAAAAAAGAAACCTATCAGAGATTCTAGGAGTACTTGGCTTAAAAAAATTTTAAATCTTTAGAAAGAATACCAATTGGCCCTGAAAGCAATTCCATAAAAAGTCTAGAACCTTACAAATGGCTTTTGTAAATGTGGTGGATAAAAGCAAAAGTATAAAGAAAATGTTCAATCTTTTTGGCCCAGAAATTCCACTCCTAGGAATTAATTGTTTCTAAGAAAAAATTCAAATGAATGTTGTTGATACTGTTGATTCAGAATAGTGACAAGTTTAGAGCAAAATCAAAATCCAATATTTAGTAAACTATGAGTACAATAACTCAGTAGACTACTTTGTAGCCTATACATATTATTTTATAAATGTGATACCTGAAGCAACATGGTAAAGTGTTTCAAAAGTAATAATTGGTATCCATATGAACAAAGCACTAAAAAAAGTGAAAATATTTACGACGTTGAATATTAAGAATATGAGCATGAGGGACGCCTGGGTGGCTCAGTGGTTAAGTATCTGCCTTTGGCTCAGGGCATGATCCTGGAGTCCTTGGATTGAGTGCCACATCGGGCTCCCTGCATAGAGCCTGTTTCTCCCTCTGCCTATGTCTCTGCCTCTATCTCTCTCTGTGTCTCTCATGAATAAATAAATAAAGTCTTTGAAAAAAAGAATAGGAGCATGTGATTTTTATCTTTTTGTATAAATGATTAAATGCACACATTTTACAAAGTGTCCAAGATTCTCATACCCACACCTCTTCACAAAACAGAGTCAGTGTTTTAGGCAATATATGGGATAGAGAAATTCAAGTGGAGACAGTAATGACACTGTTCCAGAAAGGGAATGGGAACAGAACTACTGACCTCTGAATGAGTGAACCACTTTACGCAAACAAACGGGGCAGCCCACACAACTATTTTCTTTTCTTTTTCCCCCCAATTTTATTTAAATTATAGACAGTTAAGTTATAGTGTAATACTGGTTTCAGGAGTAGAAGTTAGTGATTCATCAATTACATATAACACCTAGCTCATCACAACTCATGCCCTACTTTATGCCCATCACCCACCCATTTCATTCAATCAACCTTCAGTTTTTTCCTCTGTCATTAAGAATCTCTTATGGTTTGTTCCCCTCCCCTCTCTCCTCTTCCCCTCTTCCTATATGTTCATCTGTTTTCTTTGACTGAATTGTTTGCTTAGTATAATATACTCTAGCTCAATAAATGTCATTGCAAATGGCAAGATTTCATTCTTTTTGGTGGCTGAGGGATATTCCATAATATATATATATATATATATATATATATATATATATATATCCCGCATCTCCTTTTTCCATTCATCAGTCAGTGGACATTTGGGCTCTTTCCATAATTTGGCTATTGTTGATAGGGCTGCTATAAACATTGTCTTGCATGTGCCCCTTTGAGTTATTTTTGAATCCTTTGGATTACTATCTAGTAGTGAAATTGCTGGATCATAAGTTAGTTCTATTTTTAACTTTTTAAGAACCTCCATACTGTTTTCCAGAACTGGCTGCAACAGTTTGCGTTCCCACCAATAGTGTAAGAGGGTTTCCCCTTTCTCTGCATCCTTGACAACATTTGTTGTTTCCTGACTTGTTAATTTTAGCCATTCTGACACTGTGTAATGTGATATCTCAATGTTGTTTTGATTTGTATTTCCTTGATGATGAGTGAGGCCGAGCATTTTTTCATGTGTCTGTTAGCCATCAGTATGACTTCTTTGGAGAAATGTCTATACATGTCTTCTGTCCACTTCTTAACTGGATTATTTATTTTTGAGGTATTGACTTTGATACGTTCTTTACAGATTTTGGATACTAGCCATTGATCAGATATGTCATTCACAAATATTGTCTCCTATTTTGTAGGTTATCTTTTAGTTTTGTTTATTGTTTCCTTTGTTATGCAAAATATATTTATTTTGGCAACGGGTTTGCCACCAGAACACAGGTGTCATGAAAACCACCACTAAACTTAAACCAAAATGGGAAGGGAAAAGACTCACATCAACATCGTCATCATTGGACACGTAGATTTAGGCAAGTCTACCACTACTGGCCATCTGATCTACAAATGTGGTGGGATCGACAAAAGAACTATCAAAAAATTTGAGAAGGAGGCTGCTGAGATGGGAAAAGGCTCCTTCAAGTATGCCTGGGTCTTGGATAAACTGAAAGCTGAACGTGAACATGGTATCACCATTGATATCTCCCTGTGGAAATTCGAGACCAGCAAGTATTATGTGACCATCATTGATGCCCCAGGGCACTTTATCAAAAACATGATTACAGACACATCTCAGGTTGACTGTGCTGTCCTTATTGTTGCTGCTGGTGTTGGTGAATTTGAAGCAGGTATCTCCAAGAATGGGCAGACCCGTGAGCATGCCCTTCTGGCTGACACACTGAGGGTAAAACAACTGATTGTTGGTGTTAACAAAATGGATTCCACTGAACCACCCTACAGCCAGAAGAGATATGAGGAAATCATTAAGGAAGTCAGCATGTACATTAAGAAAATTGGCTACAACCCTGACACAGTAGCATTTGTGCCAATTTCTGGTTGGAATGGTGACAACATGCTGGAGCCAAGTGCTAACCTGCCTTGGTTCAAGGGATGGAAAGTCACCCGTAAAGATGGGAACCCACACTGCCTGAAGCTCTGGATTGCATTCTGCCACCAACTCGTCCAACTGATAAGCCCTTGCATCTGCCTCTCCAGGATGTCTACAAAATTGGTGGTATTGGTACTGTCCCAGTGGGTCGAGTGGAGACTGGTGTTCTTAAGCCTGGCATGGTGGTCACCTTTGCTCCAGTCAATGTTACAACTGAAGTAAAGTCTGTTGAAATGCACCATGAAGCTTTGAGTGAGGCTCTTCCTGGGGACAATGTGGGCTTCAATGTCAAGAATGTATCTGTCAAAGATGTTCATCATGGCAACGTGGCTGGTGACAGCAAAAATGACCCACCAATGGAAGCAGCTGGCTTCATGGCTTAGGTGATTTTCCTGAACCATCCAGGCCAAATCAGTGCTGGATCTGCACCTGTGCTGGATTGTCACACAGCTCACATTGCTTGCAAGTTTGCTGAGCTGAAGAAGATACGTCGTTATGGAAAAAAGCTGGAAGATGGTCCCAAGTTCTTGAAATCTGGGGATGCTGCCATTGTTGATATAGTTCCTGGCAAACTCATGTGTGTTGAGAGCTTCTCTGACTATCCTCCTCTGGGCCATTTTGCTGTTTGTGACATGAGACAGACAGTTGCTGTGGGTGTCATCAAAGCAGTGGACAAGAAGGCAGCTGGAGCTGGCAAAGTCACCAAGTCTGCCCAGAAAGCTCAGAAGGCTAAATGAATATTATCCCCAATACCTGCCACCCCAGTCTTAATAAGTGGTGGAAGAATGGTCTCAGAACTGTTTGTGTCAATTGGCCATTTAAGTTTAATAGTAAAAGACTGGTTACTGATAACAATGCATCGTAAAACCTTCAGAAGGGAAGAATGTTTTGTGGACCATTTGGGTTTTTTTGTGCGTGTGTAGCAGTTTTAAGTTATTAGTTTTTAAAGTCAGTACTTTTTAATGGAAACAACTTGACCAAAAATCTGTCACAGAATTTTGAGACCCATTAAAACAAAAGTTTAATGAGAAAAAAATCTATTTATTTTGATAATGTCCAAATAGTTCATCTTTGCTTAACTTCTATGACGTGTCTAGTAAGACATTTTTACAGCCCATGTCAAATGGGTTGATGCCTATGCTCTCCTCTAGGATTTTGATGTATCCCTGTTTCACATTTAGGTCTTTCATCCATAGTGAATTTATTTTATTTATTTATATTTATAAAAAATATATATTATATTTATAATATTTATTTATTGTGTAAAAAAGTGGTCCAGTTTCATCCTTTTGCATGAGGCTCTCCACTATTCTCAAGACCATTTGTTGAGGAGACTGTTATTATCCTCTTCGATATTCTTTCCTGCTTTGTCAAATGAGTTAGTCATATAGTTGTGGATCCACTTCTGGGTTCTCTATTCTGTCCTATTGATCTATGTGTCTGTTTTTGTTCAAGTACCATACTCTCTTCACAACTACAGCTTTGTAATATAGCTTGAAATCCAAATTGTGTTGCCTCCAGTTTTGCTCTTCTTTCCCAGATCTGCTTTGGCTATTTGGGGATTTTTGTGGTTTCATACACATTTTAAGATTCTTTGTTCTAGCTCTGTAAAAAATGCTGGTGGTATTTTCAAAGTGATTGCAATCAGTGTGTTGATTGCTTTGGGTAGTATACACATTTTTACAGTATTTGCTCCTCCAATTTATGAACATGGAACTTTTCCCATTTCTTTGTGTCCTCTTCAATATCTTTCATAAGTGTTATATAATTTTTAGGGTACAGATACTTTATTTTATTAGGTTTATTCTTTTGGTGTAATTGTAAATGGGATCAATTCTTTTATTTCTTTTTTTTACCCTGATGCTTCATTAGAGTATAGAAATGCAACAGATTTCTACATATTGATTTTATATTTTGTGACTTTACTGAATTCACATTTCCATTCTAGCAATTTTTTGGTAGAGTCTTTTGGGTTTTCTATATAGAGTATCATTTCATCTGCAAATAGTAGAAGTTTAACTTTTTCCTCACTGATTTGGATATCTTTTATTTCTCTCTGTTGTCTGATTCTTGACGCTAAGATTTCTAGTACTGTACTAAATAGCAATGGTAAAGGGGACATCCTCTTTTGTTCCTGACCAAAGAGGAAAAGCTTTCAGTTTCCTCCATTGAGGATAATATTATCTGTGGGTTTCTTGTACATGGCTGTTATGACGTTGAAGTATTTTTCCATCTATACCTACTTTGGTGAGGATTTTTATCAAGAATGAATATTGTAATCTGTGGAATGCTTTTTCTGTATCTATTGACAGTATCCTATGATTCTTATTTATGTATTTATTCTTAAGGATTTTTATATATTTATTTGAGAGAGAGAGCGCATAAAGGGGAGGGGCAGAGGAAGAGGGAGAAGCAGACTCTTCCCTGAGCAGGGAGCCTGAAGTGGGGCTTGAACCCAGGACCCAGGGATCATGACCTGAGCTGAAGATAGATGCTTAACTGACTGAGCCACTCAGGCACTGAGAACATCATATGATTCTTATCCTTTCTTGTATTAATGTGGCATATCACACTGATTGATTTGTGAATATTGAACCACTCTTGCAGACCAAGAATAAATCCCAATTAATCATGCTGAATAATTATTTTACTGTACTTTTGGATTCAATTTGTTAGAATCTTGAGAATTTTTGTGTCCATGTTCATCAGGTATGTTGGCCTATAATTTTTCTTTTTTTATAGCGTCTTTGTCTTGTTTTAGAATCAAGATATTGCTGACCTTCTTTAATAAGTTTGGAAGTTTTCCTTCCATTTCTATATTTTGGAACACTTTGTAAAGGTATTAACTCTTCTTTAAATGTCTGGTAGAATTCTCCTGGGAAGCCATCTGGCCCTGGACTTTTGCTTGTTGGGAGATTTTTAGTTGCTGATTCAATTCTTTGCTTGTTAAGGATCTGATGAAAATTTCTATTTCTTCTTGTATGTTTTCAGAAATATGCCCATTTCTTCCAGATTGTCCAGTTTTTTGGCATATATTTTTTCATAATTTTTGCTTTTAATTGTTTGTATTTCAGTGGTATTGGTTGTGCTCTCTCCTTTTTCCTCATGATTTGTTTATTTGGTTCTTTTTTCTCTTTGCTTTTTGCTAAGTCTGGCTAGGATGTTATCAATTTTATTAATTTTTTGAAGAACAAGATCTTAATTTCATTGCTCTTTTATACTGTTTTGTTTCTCTATTGTTTCTTTATGCTCTACTGTTTATTATTTTCCTTCTTGCTGGCTTTAGGCTTTACTTACTCTTCCTTTTCTAGTTCCTTTAGGTGTAAGATTAGGTTGTGCATTGGAGACTTTTTAATTTCTTCAGGTAGGCCTTTTTTTGCTCTTTATTTCCCCTCTTAGGATCTACTTTCCTGCTTCCAAATGTTTTGGACACTCATGTTTCCATTTTCATTTGTTTCCATGTATTTTTTTTTATTTCTTTAATTTCCTGGTTAATCAATTCACTCACTTTTTTAAAAAAATATTTTTTTTTATTTATTTGAGAGAAAGAGCATGAAGAGAGGTAGAGGGAGAAGCAGGCTCCCCGCTGAGCCAGGAGCCCTATGTGGGGCTCCATCCCAGGATTCTAGGATCATTACCTGAGCCAAAGGCAGACACTTAACTGACTGAGCCACCCAAGGGCCTCTAATGCATTCATTCTTTAGAAGGATATTCTTCAACATGTGCTTGTGGCCTCTCCAAATGTTTTCTTGTGATTGACTTCCAGTTTTATAGCATTGTGGTCTGAAAATATTAATGGTATGATCTCAGTCTTTTTACACTGGTTGAGACCTGATTTGTGACCCAGTATGTGATCTGGAAATTATTCCATGTACACTCTAAAAGAATGTGTATTCTGCCGCTTTAGGATGAAATGTTCTGAAAATATCTGTTAAGTCCATATTGTCCAGCGTGTCATTTAAAGCCATTGTTTTTGTTAAATCTTGTGGATAGACTGGTTTATTATGACATAGCCCTTTTTCTTGTTTTGATACAGTCTTTGGTTTAAAATCTAATTGGTCTGATATAAGTATGGCTCCTCCAGCTTTCTTTTGATCTCTGTTAGCATGATGTATGGTTCTCCACCCTCTCACACTCAATCTGGAGGTGTCCTTAGGTTTAAAGAATGTCCTTTAAGCAACATATGGATGAAGCTTGTTTTTTTTGTTGTTTTGTTTTGTTTTGTTTTGGTTTGGTTTATTGTTGTTTGTTTTACCATTCTGATTACCCTACATCATTGATTTTTTATTTATTTATTTATTTATTTATTTATTTATTTATTTATTTATTTTACCCTACGTCTTTTAGGCGAGATTGGGTGCGTTCAGGGTGGTATGGCCGTAGACCCCTACGTCTTTTAATTGGAGAATTTAGTCTATTTATATTCAGAGTAATCACTGATAGATATGAATTTGGTGCCATTGTATTACATAGAAAGTCACTATTCTTGCATATTGTTTGTGTTCCTTTATAGTCTTTGCTGCTTTTGACCTCTTTTTCCTGCTCAGAGGGTCTCCTTTAATATATCTTGTAGATTTGATTTAATGCTTATAAACTCCTTAAATTTTTGTCTGAGAAACTCTTTATCTCTCCTATTCTGAATGACAGCCTTGTTGGATAAAGTATTCCTGATTACATATTTTTGCCATTCTGCACATTAAATATACCATGCAACTCTCTTCTGGCCTGCCATGTTTCTGTGGACAGATGTGTTGTGAACAAGATATGTCTTCCCTTGTATGTTAAGGACTTTTTTTCCCCTTGATACTTTCAGCATTCTTTCCTTGTCTGTGTATCTTGTATATTTGACTGTCTTGGTGATGGTCAGCTTTTGTTGAATTCTCTGTGCTTCTTGGATTTTGCTATCTGTTTCCTTTCCCAGATTAGGCAACTTTTTGTCTATATTTTGCTTAAATTAAACTTCACCCCCACTTTTTTTTCCCCTTCTTCTGGGACTCTTATGATATGAATGTTAGTATGCTTTAAGAAGTCACTGAGTTCCATAAGTCCACATTTGTGATCCAATTACTTTTCTTCCCTCTTCTTTTTACCTTTATTATTTTCCATAATTTTATATTCTAAATCAGTGATCTTTTTCCTCTGCTTCTTCAATCCTCACAGTCATGGCATCCAGTAGGGTTTGCATCTCAGTTATAGCATTTTTAATTTTGACCTGACTAGTTTTCAAGGTTTTTTTTTAATTTTTTTAATTTTTATTTTTTTATTGGAGTTCAATTTGCCAACATATAGCATAACACCCACTGCTCATCCTGCCAAGTGCCCCCACAGTGCCCATCACCCAGTCACCCCAACTCCCCGCCCACTTCCCCTTCCACTACCCCTTGTTCATTTCCCAGAGTTAGGTGTCTCTCATGTTTTGTCACCCTCACTGATATTTTCACTCATTTTCTCTCCTTTCCCTTTACTCCCTTTCACTAATTTTTATATTCCCCAAATGAATGAGACCATGTAATGTTTGTCCTTTTCCAATTGACTTATTTCACTCAGCACAATACCCTCCAGGTCCCTCCACATCGAAGCAAATAGTGGGTATTTGTCATTTCTAATGGCTGAGTAATATTCCATTGTATACATAGACCACATCTTCTTTATCCATTCATCTTTCGATGGACACCGAGGCTCCTTCCACAGTTTGGATATTATGGACGTTGCTGCTAGAAACATGTTTTTTTTTTTTAATCTCTGCAGTAAGAGATTCTTTAGTGTCTTCTATGCTTTTCTCATACCCAGCTAGTATCCTTTTAATTGTTTTAACATCTGTTTCATACATCTTATATCTGTATTGAATAAATTCCTGGCCATCACTTCCTCTTCTTTCTTTTAAGGTGAATTCCTACATCTTGTCATTTTGTCTAGGTCACTGTTTTTGTTTGTTTGTCTGTTTGTGATTGTTAGGAAAGCATTTTATAGTCTTGCTCCTGAGAGTAATGGCTATATTAAGAAGAGATCTGCAAAAGTGGGGAGGGGTCTTATATGCGCTCTGCTATTGTTTTTTGGTTGCTCCTATTCTCAGGTCAGTCCTCTGCAGAGTTTCTACTTGCCTGTAGAGAGGGGTGTTTGGACCTTGTCCACTGTGTGGCAAGTTTTGACTAGTGTGTTTTGTCTTCAATAAAAGAATCCAGATCAAAAAGGAAGCTATATATTATTTCCTGTAGAGCTGGAGCTTTGTAGCACTCTATGATCAGTAGCCTTGGGGCATGTGAGGGATTTGATCTTCTGGGGAAAGGGTCTGCTGGGCCAATTTTCAGACCAATTTGCCTTAGTAAACATGCACTTGTAGGATATAGGTTGGGGGGAGCTTAATGTAAGCAGCAGCAGTCTCCATTGCAGGGTGCTGTGTTTCTCACTGAAGTTGGTCTGTGCTGCAGTGCAGAGGGTGGGAATGTCATTGCTCCTCTGTCTCCTTCCCGGAGTAAGGAGTTTGAATCCATCACTCATCAGGAAGCGCTCACAGAAGAGTAAACAAGCACCCCTCCTGTGTCCCCAGCTTCCATCAGATCCCTGTCTTCACCTTTTCTGTGTCTGAGTTGTCTGCCTGCCAGGCAGCATAGTATTCCTGTGTTTTATCTCAGGCACGCAGATGGGTTTCAAAACTCCAAATTTTAGGGACTCACATGGTGCAGACCTGCAGTGATCCTCTAGGGCAGAGTCACTGCACTTTCCCCATTTGCTAGTTTGTCCCAGTAAAGCAGTTGCATGCAGTGGTTGGGAGTTTATGGTAAATTATAGCAAAAAGCTGGCACCAAAGTTTGCTGTCCCCAGCCAGTGTCTTTGTTCCTATGCTAGGGAACAGGGCAGCACATTGTCACCACCAGTTCTTTTATCCCCAGAAAGGCCATGCCACCTGGCCCAAATACACTCCAAGAAGGGAAACTCTCTCTCTCGATATAATCCAGGGAATCCTCAGACCACATTTCCCACTCCCATGTGTCTGCCCTCCTTCTTCACAGCAGCATCACTAAACCTACCAAGCAGGACCCTGGCGATGTCACAGACTTCTAAAGTTTCAGACTTTGTGCTCCATTGCTTGTAGTAATTTGCAGTTGTCATACCCTTGCCTTTTCCTAGCCATTGTTTTGGGGGAAGTTTTTCTTGTGTAATCCTCTGCCTGCTGCTTCTCTCTCCTCCTCTCTCTTCACTCTATCTTCTCTCCTCTCTGTAATCATAGCTCCGTGCCTTCTGTAGCACCTGCAATTCTTTTCTCCCCAAAATCAACTCTCTGCATCTCCTACCTTCCATGAAATGGTCATTTTTCTACCTATAGATGTCCAGTTTTGTTCTCTCAGTCCTCAGATGGATGTTTTTGTTGTTAAGAATGATTTGATATTTAACTAGCTGTGTTTGAAGGGTGAGGCAAGCTTAGGGTCCCCTACTCTTCCACCATTTTAACTCAATCCCTAACCATTTTTTTCTTTTTTCTTTTTTTTTTTTTGGCAGTTTTATACCTTTATTTGACAATCAGCGATTAGTTCTCATCCACATTAACGGTCTGTAGATTTTTGAAAGTGGTGACAGGTATGTAGGTAACCAGCATGTAGAGCTTGTTTGGTGAATCTTCATCCTCGTTAACGTTTTCTGGACAACTGCACATGGATACAGTATGGAACATTCCTTATTCCTTTGGTCCAGACAGCTTTGTTGAGCCTGGCATTAATGCGCACATCTGGAGTTCCCATCTCCATCGTGGCAAATTTCCGGATCTCTTTGAGTGCCCGAGGATCACACTTCGTGAAATCTACTCCATGGATACATTTGTTAATGTTGATGGTGTATTCTATGGTCACTACCTCCTTGATGGCAGAACGGCCCTTCTTCTTCTTGCCACCCTTCTTTGCAGGAGCCATTCTGGCAGGCCCTAGTTGGAAAGCCCATTTTCTTTTCTAAAGCCAGATTGTTTGCTATTGCAGTGATTGGAAATCAATCCCTTACCCTTCTTTTTTGAAACATTCTCCTTAAAAGGATGTCCTAGAGATAATTCTGTGGTTGTTTTGTGTATGGTTTTAAGCAGTGGTTCTGTCTTCACAGTATTCTAAGTCCTAGATGAAATAGCTGTCATCGTAGATCATTATGGTAATATAGTAGTCTGCACCTATACACTCTTTACGTCATTCTCTAGTATGGAAGATCAAAATAAAGTAGAATTTCAAATTGGGGGCCATGGCTTTATGTTTTATCCTATTTTGTACAAAATCCTGCTATGTATGAAGAGCTTATCCTTTGCAGGACTGGATCTGAGAACAAAATAGCTGATCATTTCCTTTCTTATCCCGTATTTTTCCATATTATTATGTTCTTATGTGTGCTCTTTTTGAGTAAAGAAAACTGTTCTTCATTAAAACCTAGCATATGTATGTTAAAGCATCAAAATGGGAGACAGTAATGGTTAGTTAATGGCCTACCACAAACTTTCAAAAGCTATCCATTATGACTCCTGACTTATTTAGACTACCTGTAACTATATCATTATTGAGAGTTGTTTATTCTTCTCAGAAGCAGCTTAAGTACAAGGCTATTGAAAGTTTTTGGAATGATTATAAAATTGAGTTACCTATGTTTAATAATAATTTTCTAAGAAGTAAGATTAATAATTTCAACCCTAAAAAGGAATTTTCGAAAAGTCTTCTCATAGAAAGTTGCCAAATTGCAATCTGTTCATACAAATGTTTTTCAGGTGGAAGTGAATCCTCCTGGGATAAGGATAAGATGCAATCTTCTCTTGCTGCTCCTGGACCCCAACATGGACTTGCTCATACATCCCTGGCTAACCAGCCAAGCTTTGGGGGTGCTCCTGCCCTCAATCCACTGCAGCAGAACCACTTACTGACCAATAGTATGTATGCTGTCCTTTCAAAAATTGGTGTGTTGAGAAAAATACCACACAAGACCCACTGGATAACTTGGGCTATAGGGATAATGTATTTTTCTTCCATAGCTTTAATAGTTTGAAATCAGAAGGATAGATTGAAAGGGATTCATCTGAAAGTGTAAAGTTCATAGAGTAAAGACAGATTGAGAGGGCATGTAGCAAATTAAAGATCCATAGGAGTCTATGTAACAGAGTAATTAAGAAAGATGTCTGTAGTCACATAAACTTGAGTTTGAAATCCACATCGTTTGAATTCCATATAACTGTTGACCTTGGAGAATGCACCTAAATTTTTGAAGTCTCAGTGTCCACAACTACAAAGTAGGAACAAAAATATACCTATTAAGTAAGGTTATTATGAGAGTTAAAAATAATAAAAGAAAAGCTATTAGTGACTTGCATATAGTAAGTACTGTATGAATTAGAAGAATTACTGATACTCAGTAATCAAACTTCAGGAATGTGTACAAATTCAGGTGTAGATGATTTTTTTGTTGTTGTTTTTAGGAACTGCAATAACTCAGAAGTCTTTCTGCAGGAAATTGTGTCTTATATACATTACTTGACTAAAACCCTATTTTTTCTTTTTTTAAAGATTTTATTTATTTATTCATGAGAGACAGAGAGAGGCAGAGACATAGGCAGAGGGAGAAGCAGGTTCCATGCAGAGAGCCTGATGTGGGACTCCATCCAGGCATTCTGGGTGGGATCACTCCCTGAGCCAAAGACAGATGCCCAAGTGCTGAGCCACCTAGAAGTCCCTCTTATTTTTTTTAAACCTACTTTTCTCCTAAGCAGAAATCTGAGAGAAAACTTCAATTACTCCTTTCCTTGAGATTTTCATTCCCTCACTAAACCCTAGGATTAAAATAACGGAACAGTCAAATTCTGAGGTATCTTAATATGATGTTTTAAATATTAATTAAATTAATCAGTTTTAAGCATATAAAATAAGTTATGGTATCTTTAAAATTATTACAAACTCAAGTGTGAAGTGTCTTATAAAATAGGAATGTTAAGCAACGGCCAATAAATAATGGCAAGAAATTTATGAATATTATGTTATAAGAAGACAAAAAAGGACTGATTATGGTAGACTTACTTCTTAAAGTAAGAGAACTTAGAAGACTTCTGGTTTCTGATTGGACATGTAAAGAGGTTTGAAGTTGTCACTCTTCCTCAAAGCAAGAGCAACAATTCGTTTAAATCAATCAGAGATAGGCAGATACAGAGAATCAGAGCTTATAGGGAGCAGAAGCCACAGCTGGAGTCAGGTAGAAACCTTTAAATTTCTGGAGATTCAGTGAGGACCTAGCTTGAAAGATAAAAACCACTGGGGGCCAATTCTTAGTGGGTCCCTGCACTTTCATGAGTCTTAAACTTCAGCAGCCCCTTAAGGTTCTCTGGATGAAAATCTGAGAAACTTCCCCTCTTGTCTCTGGCTGGGGGGCAAGAAAAGTACCCATTTCAAAATATTCCCAGAGTGTTCTATTCTTAACAAAGGCCTGCTCTCAAAGGAAACTATTTTACCAGAGTTAAACAATTTATTTTACCAGAGCCTAACTGATGTGGGGGAAAGGATATATTAAAATCCAACACCCTGTAGCCATTGATGTGAGGTTAGGGAGATGCACATCTCCAGCCCCTTTAACATTTCCTGTGGGGAAAGAGAAATATTCAGCTCTATCCCCCTCTATCTTTCTTCTCTCACTTGAGGGAAAAAGCTAAAATTACTTGTGAAGATCATAGCTCAAGGACACATGCTCACTAAGAGACTGAAATCTAATTATATGTTTCTCCTTCTTACTCATTTTCCCACCACCATAATAGGTTTTTTTTTTTATAAGAACCGGGATTACAAATGAAAAAATTAGTCTTCAGACCCAATTGAATTTGGCTTCTTTAGGGTACACCAAAGATAACTCCATCACTAATACAACAGCTACAGCAAACAGTAAATTTAACCTAATGCCCTGACAGATAAAAATAAAGCCTCCTACGTAAAGCCTGTTTACCTCAGTTGCCTTCAGCCAATGCACCATTTCGGCTTTAAAGCAAAAATTGCAAGGCATGAAAAAGAAAAAAAAAAAAACAGTCTAAAGATATGAAGCAAACATCACAATAAGAATTAGATATAACACATATTTTAGAATTATCAGACCTCAATTTAAAATAACTGTAGTTAATATACTGAGAGAGTGGAAAACATACAAGAACACATGGAAATATTAACACCGAAATAATTATACTTGAGAAAAAATAATATGTGGGAAATAGAGGCAGAGAGACGAATTTTTTTGTATATTTTTATTGGAGTTTGATTTGCAAACATATAACATAACACCCAGTGCTCATCCCGTCAAGTGACCCCTTCACTGCCCATCACCCAGTCACTCCATCTCGCTGCCCACCTCCCCTGCCATTACCCCTTGTTCATTTCCCAGAGTTAGGAGTCTCTCATGCTCTGTCATCCTCTCTGATATTTCCCACTCATTTTCTTTCCTTTCCCCTATAATCCCTTTCACTATTTTTTTATATTTCCCGATTGAGTGAAACCATATAATGATTGTGTTTCTCCAAATGACTTACTTCACTCAGCATAACACCATCCAGTTCTAACCACATTGAAGAAAATGGTGGGTATTTGTCATTTCTAATGGCTGAGTAATATTCCATTGTATACATAGACCACAACTTCTTTATCCATTCAACTTTTGAAGGACACTAAGGTTCATTCTACAGTTTGGCTATTGTGGATATTGCTGCTATAAACATTGGGGTGCAGGTGCCCAGTGTTTCACTGCACCTGTATCTGTGGGATAAACCCCCAGCAGTGCAATTGCTGGGTCATAGGGCAGTTGTATTTTTAACTCTTTGAGGAACCTTCACACAGTTTCCTAGAGTGCCTGTACCAGTGGCTGTACATTAACACCAACAGTGCAAGAGGGTTCCCCTTTCTTCATATCCTCTCCAACATTTGTTCTTTCCTCTCTTGTTAATGTTCACCATTATCACAAATGGGGGTGGTATCTCATTGTGGTTTTGATTTGTATTTCTCTGATGGCAAGAGATGCAGAGCATTTTCTCCTTTGCTTGTTGGCCATGTCTATGTCTTCCTTGGTGAAATTTCTGTTCCTGTCTTTGGCCCATGTCATGATTGGATGGTTTGTTTCTTTGATGTTGAGTTTGATAAGTTCTTTATAGATCTTGATTACTAGCCCTTTATCTGATACATCATTTGCAAATATCTTCTCCCATTCTGTAGGTTGTCTTTTACTTTTGTTGACTGTTTCTTTTGCTGTGCAGAAGCTTTTTATCTTGATGAAGTCCCAATAATTCATTTTGCTTTTGTTTGTCTTGCCTTCATAGATGTATATTGCAAGATGTTGCTGTGGTTCAAAAAAGGTGTTGCCCGTGTTCTCCTCTAGGATTTTGATGGAATCTTGTCTCCCATTTAGATTTTTCATCCATTTTGAGTTTATCTTTGTGTATGGTGTAAGAGAATGGTCTAGTATCATTCTTCTGCATGTGGATGTCCAATTTTCCCAGCACCATTTATTGAAGATACTGTCCTTTTTCCAGTGGATAGTCTTTCCTGCTTTGTCAAATATTAGTTGTCCATAGAGTTGAGGGCCCATTTCTGGGTTCTCTATTCTGTTACATTGATCTATGTGTCTGTTTTTGTGCCAGTACCATACTGCCTTGATGATGACCACTTTGTAGTACAACTTGAAATCTGGCATTGAGATGCCCCCAGCTCTGGTTCTCTTTTTCAATATTCCCTTGGCTATTCAGGGTATTTTCTGATTCCACACAAATCATAAAATAATTTCTTCCAACTCTCTGAAGAAAGTCCATAGTATTTTGATAGGGATTGCATTGAATATGTACATTGCCCTAGGTAGCATAGACATTTTCACTATATTAATTTTTCCAATCCATGAGCATGGAATATTTTTCCATCTCTTTGTGTCTTCCTCAATTTCTTTCAGAAGTGTTCTGTGGTTTTTAGGGTATAGATTTTTACCTCTCTGGTTAGGTTTATTCCTACGTATCTTAGGCTTTTGGGTGTAACTGTGAAGGGGATTGACTCCTTAATTTCCCTTTATTCAGTTTCATTGTTAGTGTATAGAAAGGCCCCCTGGTTTCTGGGCATTGAATTTGTATCCTGCCACACTGCCAAATTGCTGTATGAGTACTAGCAATCTTGGGGTGGACTCTTTTGGGTTTTCTACGTACAGTATCATGTCATCTGCGAAGAGGGAGAGTTTGACTTCTTTGCCAATTTGAATGCCTTTTATTTCTTTTGTTTCCTGATCACTGAGGCAAGGACTTCTAGTACTCTGTTGAACAGCAGTGGTGAGATTGGACATCCCTCTCATGTTCCCTATCTTAGGGGAAAGGCTCCCAGTGTTTCCCCATTGAGAATGTTATTTGCTGTGAGCTATTCTTAGATGGCTTTGAAGATGGTGAGGAATTTTCCCTCTATCCCTACCCTCTGAAGAGTTTTGTTCAGGAATGGATGCTGTATTTGTCAATTGCTTTCTCTGCATCAATTGAGAGGATCTTATGGTTCTTGTTTTGTCTCTTGTTGATATGATCTATCATGTTTATTGTTTTATGAGTGTTGAACCATCCCTGTATCTCAGGGATAAATCCCACTTGGTCATCGTGAGTAATCTTCTAAATGTATTGTTGGATCCTATGGGCTAGTATTTTGTCGAGAATGTTTGCATCTGTGTTCAACAGGGATATTGGTTTATAATGCTTTTTGGTGGGGTCTTTGTCTGGTTTTGGAAGTAAGGTGATGCTGGCCTCATAGAACCAGTTTGGAAGTATTCCATCCCTTTATATCTTTCAGAACAGGTTTAATAGAATAGGTATTGTTTCTTCTTTAAACATTTGACAGAATTCCCCTGGAAAGCCATGTGGCCCTGGAATTTTGTGTCTCAGGAGGTTTTTGATGATTGCTTCAAATTCCTCATTGGTTATTGTCTTGCTCAGGTTTTCTATTTCCTCCTGTTCCAGTTTTGGTAGTTTGTGTTTTTCCAGAAATGCATCCATTTCTTCTAGATTGCATAATTTATTCATGTAGAGCTGCTCATAATATGTTTTTATTTTTTTTATTTTTTTTAAATTTTTATTTATTATTCATTTATGATAGTCACACAGAGAGAGAGAGAGGCAGAGACACAGGCAGAGGGAGAAGCAGGCTCCATGCAGGGAGCCCGATGTGGGATTCGATGCCGGGTCTCCAGGATCGCGCCCTGGGCCAAAGGCAGGCGCCAAACCGCTGCGCCACCCAGGGATCCCTCATAATATGTTTTTAAAATCATTTGTATTTTCTTGGTATTGGTTGTGATCACTCTTTTTTCATTCTTGATTTTATTATTAGAGTTCTTTCTCTTTTGCTTTTAATAAGGCTTGCTAATGGTTTATATATCTTAATTATTTCAAAGAACGAACTCATGGTTTTGTTGAGCTGTTCTACAGTTCCTTTGGTCTATATTTCTGTTTGGTGTAGGTTTTATTTGCTTTTCTTTCTCCAGTTCCTTTAGGTGCAAGGTTAGCTTGTGTATTTGAGTTTTCTCCAATTTTGGGGGGGAATGCTTGTATTGCAATGTATTTGCCTCTTGCGACTGCATTTGCTGTATCCCAAGGTTTTTAAACGGTTGTATCTTCATTCTCATTAATTTCTTTTTTTAATAATAAATTTATTTTTTATTGGTGTTCAATTTTCCAACATACAGAATAACACCCAGTGCTCATCCCGTCAAGTGCCCACCTCAGTGCCCATCACCCATTGACCCCCATCCCCCAACCTCCCCTTACATCACCCCTAGTTCGTTTCCCAGAGTTAGGAGTCTTTATGTTCTGTCTCCCTTTCTGATATGTCCCACACATTTCTTCTCCCTTCACTTATATTCTCTTTCACTATTATTTATATACCCCAAATGAATGAGAACATATACTGTTTGTCCTTCTCCAATTGACTTAATTCACTCAGCATAATACCCTCCAGTTCCATCCACGTTGAAGCAAATGGTGGGTATTTGTCATTTCTAATGGCTGAGCAATATTCCATTGCACACATAAAACACATCTGTTTTATCCATTCATCTTTCGATGAACACCGAGGCTCCTTCCACAGTTTGGCTATTGTGGACATTGCTGCTAGAAACATCGGGATGCAGGTGTCCCGGCGTTTCATTGCATCTGTATCTTTGGGGTAAATCCCCAACAGTGCAATTGCTGGGTCGTAAGGCAGGTCTATTTAGAACTTCTTGAGGAACCTCCACACAGTTTTCCAGAGTGGCTGCACCAGTTCACATTCCCATCAACAGTGTAAGAGGGTTCCCTTTGCTCCGCATCCTCCCCAACAAATGTGGTTTCCTGCCTTCTTAATTTTTCCCATTCTCACTGGTGTGAGGTGGTATCTCATTCTGGTTTTGATTTGTATTTCCCTGATGGCCAGTGATGCAGAGCATTTTCTCATGTGCATGTTGGGCATGTCTATGTCTCCCTCTGTGAGATTTCTGTTCATGTCTTTTGCCCATTTCATGATTGGATTGTTTGTTTCTTTGCTGTTGAGCATAACAAGTTCTTTATAGATCTTGGAAACTAGCCCTTTATCTGACATATCATTTGCAAATATCTTCTCCGATTCTGTAGGTTGTCTTTTAGTTTTGTTGACTGTATCCTTTGCTGTGCAAAAGCTTCTTATCTTGATGAAGTCCCAATAGTTCATTTTTGCTTTTGTTTCTTTTGCCTTCGTGGATGTATCTTGCAAGAAGTTTCTGTGGCCAAGTTCAAAAGGGGTGTTGCCTGTGTTCTCCTCTAGGATTTTGATGGAATTTTGTCTCACACTTAGATCTTTCATCCATTTTGAGTTTATCTTTGTGTATGGTGAAAGAGAGTGGTCTAGTTTCATTCTTCTGCATGTGGATGTCCAATTTTCCAAGCACCATTTACTGGAAACTTTCTTCCAGTGGATAGTCTTTCCTCCTTTATCGAATATTAGTTGACCATAAAGTTGAGGGTCCACTTCTGGATTCTCGATTCTGTTCCATTGATCTATGTGTCTGTTTTTGTGTCAGTGCCACACTGTCTTGATGACCACAACTTTGTAGTACAACCAGAAATCTGGCATTGTGATGCCCCCAGCTATGGTTTTCTTTTTTAAAATTCCCCTGGCTATTCGGGGTCTTTTCTGATTCCACACAAGTCTTAAAATAATTTGTTCTAACTCTCTGAAGAAAGTCCATGGTATTTTGATAGGGATTGCATTAAAGGTGTAAATTGCCCTGGGTAACATTGACATCTTCACAATATTAATTCTGCTTCCCATGAGCATGGAATATTTTTCCATCTCTTTGTGTCTTCCTCAATTTCTTTCAGAAGTGTTCTATAGTTTTTAGGGTATAGATCCTTTATCCCTTTGTTTAGTTTTATTCCTAGGTATCTTTTGGTTTTGGATGCAATTGTGAATAGGATTGACTCCTTAATTTCTATTTTTTCAGTTTCATTGTTAGTGTATAGAAATGCCACTGACTTTTAGGCATTGATTTTGTATCCTGCCAGGCTGCCAAATTGCTGTGTGAGTTCTAGCAATCTTGGGGTGGCGGCTTTTGGGTTTTTTATGTACAGTATCATGTCATCGGCGAAGAGGGAGAGTTTGACTTCTTTGCCAATCTGAATGCCTTTAATGTCTTTTTGTTGTCTGATTGCTGAGGCTAGGACTTCCAGTACTATGTTGAGTAGCAGTGGTGAGAGTGGATATCCCTGTCTTGTTCCTGATCTTAGGGGAAAGGCTCCCAGTGCTTCCCCAATAAGAATGATATTTACTGTGGGCTTTTCGTAGATGGCTTTTGAGATGTTGAGGAATGTTCCCTCTATCCGTACACTCTGAAGAGTTTTGATCAGGAATGGATGCTGTATTTTGTCAAATGCTTTCTCTGCATCTAAGGAGAGAATCATATGGTTCTTGGTTTTTCTCTTGCTGTTACGATGAATCACATTGATTGTTTTACAAGTATTGAACCAGCCCTGTGTCCCGGGTATAAATCCTACTTGTTCATGTTGAATAATTTTCTTAATGTATTGTTCGATCCTATTGGTCAGTATCTTGTTGAGAATTTTTGCATCCATGTTGATCAGGGATATTGGTCTATAATTCTCCTTTTTGGTGGAGTCTTTATCTGGTTTTGGATAAAGTTGATTCTGGCCTCATAGAACAAATTTGGAAGTACTCCAGCTCTTTCTATCTTTCCAAACAGCTTTAGTAGAACAGGTATGGTTTCTTCTTTAAACGTTTGATAGAATTCCCCTGGGAAGGCATCTGGCCCTGGACTTTTGTGTCTTGGGAGGTTTTTGATGACTGCTTCAATTTCCTCCTTGGTTATTGGCCTGTTCAGGTTTTCTATTTCTTCCTGTTCCAGTTTTGGTAGTTTGTGGCTTTCCAGAAATGCGTCCATTTCTTCTTGATTGCCTAATTTATTGGCGTATAGCTGTTCATAATATGTTTTTAAAATCGTTCGTATTTCCTTGGTGTTGGTAGTGATCTCTCCTTTCTCATTCATGATTTTATTAATTTGAGTCTTCTCTCTCTTCTTTTAAATAAGGCTGGCTAATGGTTTATCTATCTCATTAATTCTTCCAAGAACCAACTCCTGGTTCTGTTGATCGGTTCCACAGTTCTTCTGGTCTCGATTTCATTGATTTTGCTTGAATCTTCATTAACTCTCCTCTTCTGCTGGGTGTAAGATGTATTTGCTCTTTTTTCTCTAGCTCTTTTAGGTGTAAGGTTAGCTTTTGTATTTGAGTTCTTTTCAGTTTTTGAATGGATGCTTGTATTGCGATGTATTTCCCCCTCAGGACTGCTTTTGCTGCATCCCAAAGATTTTGAATGGTTGTATCTTCATTCTCATTAGTTTCCATGAATCTTTTTAATTCTTCCTTAATTTCCTGGTTGACCCTTTCATCTTTTAGCAGGATGGCCCTTAACCTCCATGTGTTTGAAGTCCTTCCAAACTTCTTTTCGTGATTTAGTTCTAATTTCAAGGCATTACGGTATAAGAATATGCAGGGGATGATCCCAATCATTTGGTATGAGTTCAGACCCAATTTGTGACCCAGTATGTGGTATTTGAAGAAAGTTCCATGTGCACTTGAGAAGAATGTGTATTCAGTTGAGTTTGGATGTAAAGTTCTGTCGATATCTGTGAAATCCATCTGGTTCAGTGTATCATTTAAAGCCTTCGTTTCTTTGGAGATGTTGTGTTTAGAATACCTATCGAGTGTAGAAAGCTCTAGATTGAAGTCATCAAGTATAAGTGTATTATTATCTAAGTATGTCTTCACTTTGGTTATTAATTGACTGATATATTTGGCAGCTCCCACATTCGGGGCATATATATTGAGGATTGTTAAGTGCTCTTGTTGGATAGATCCTTGAAGTATGATATAGTGTCCCTCTTCATCTCTCACTACAGTCTTCGGGGTAAATTTTAGTTTATCTGATATAAGGATGGCTACCCCTGCTTTCTTTTGAGGACCATTTGAGTGGTAAATGATTCTCCAACCTTTTATTTTCAGGTTGTAGGTGTCCTTCTGTCTAAAATGAGTCTCTTGTAGACAGCAAATAGATGGGTCCTGCTTTTTTATACAGTCTGACACCCTGCTCCTTTTGATGGGGTCATTAAGCCCGTTCATGTTTAGAGTTACTATTGACAGATATGAGTTTAGTGTCATCATGATATCTATTCAGTCCTTGTTTTTGTGGATTGTTCCACTGACCTTCTTCTTAAAGGGGAATTTTAAGAGTCCCCCTTAAAATTTCTTGCAGAGGTGGTTTGGAGGTCACATATTCTTTCAGTTCCTACCTGTCTTGGAAGCTCTTTATCTCTCCTTCCATTTTGAATGAGAGCCTTCCTGGAAAAAGTATTCTTGGTTGCATATTCTTCTTATTTAGGACCCTGAATATATCCTGCCAGCCCTTCCTGGCCTGCCCGGTCTCTGTGTAGAGGTCTGCTGTTACCCTAATACTCCTGCCCATAAAAGTGAGGGCTTTCTTGTCTCTTGCTGCTTTAAGTATCTTCTCTTTATCTTTGGAATTTGCAATCTGAACTATTAAATGTCGAGGTGTTGAAAGTTTTTTTTTTTTAATTTTAGGGGGGGATCTCTCTATCTCCTGGATCTGAATGCCTGTTTCCCTCCCCATTTTATCAAAGTTCTCAGGTATGATTTGTTCAAATATGCTTTTTGGCCCTCTCCTTCTCAGCGCCCTCTGGAACCCCAATTAAACATAGATTTTTCCTTCTGAGGCTGTCATTATATTCTCTTAACCTTTTGTCATGGTCTTTTAATTGTTTTTCTCTTTTTTCCTCAGTATCCTTCCTTGCCATCAACTTGTCTTCTATGTCACACACTCTTTCTTGAACATCATTAACCCTCATCATTAGGTCCTTCAGTCTGTTGCATCCATTTATTTGATTTTTAATTTTGGCTTGATTAGATCTAAATCCTGCAGTCATAAAGTGCCTTGAATCCTTTATCTTTTTCCAGAGCCACCAGTATCTTTATAATTGTGCTTTTGAATTTGTTTCCTAATATCGAATTGTAGTGCAAATTCTGTAACTGTGTGGCAGAGAGGACTGTTTCTTTCTTTTTTTTAATATTTATTTATTTATTTATTTATTTATTTATTTATTTATTTATGAAAGCCAGAGAGAGATAGAGAGAGAGAGAGAGAGAGAGAGAGAGAGAGAGCAACAGAGTGACAGAGAGGCAGAGACACAGGCAGAGGAACAAGCAGGCTACATGCAGGTACCCCGATGTGGGACTGGATCCTGGGACCCCATGGTCACAACCAGGGCTGAATGTTGTGCTAAAAAGCTGAGCCACTGCGGCTGCCCAGAGTGTACTGTTTCTCCCTCAGGACTGCTTTTTCTGCATCCCAAAGATTTTGAATGATTGTATCTTCATTCTCTCTAGTTTCCATGAATCTTTTTAATTCTTCTCTAATTTCCTGGTTGACCCTTTCATCTTTTAGCAGGATGGTACATAACCTCCACGTGTTTGAAATCCTTCCAAACTTCTTCTTGTGGTTTAGTTCTAACTTCAAAGTATTATGGTCTGAAAATATGCAGAGGATGATTGCAATCTTTTGGTATCAGTTAAGACCTGATTTGTGACCCAGTATGTGGTCTATTCTGGAGAAAGTTCCATGTGCACTTGAGAAGAATGTGTATTCAGTTGCTTTGGATGTAAAGTTCTGTAAATATCTGTGAAATCCATCTGGTCCAGTGTATCATTTAAAACTCTTGTTTCTTTGGACATGTTGTGCTTAGAAGACCTATCGATTGTAGAAAGTGTTACATTCGAGTCATCAAGTAGAAGTGTATTATTATCTAAATATGCCTTAACTTTGGTTATTAATTGATTGATATACTTGGCAGCTTCCACATTCTGGGCGTAAATATTGATGATTATTAGGTTCTCCTGTTGGATAGATCCTCTAAGTATGATATAGTGTCCCTCCCTCTTCATCTCTTACTACGGTCTTTGGTATAAATTTTAGTTTATCTGATATAAGGATGGCTACCCCTGCTTTCTTCTGAGGACCACTTGAATGGTAAATGGTTCTTCAACCTTTTATTTTCAGCCTGGATGTGTCCCTATGTCTAAAATGTGTCTCTTGTAGACAGTAAATGGATGGGTCTTACTTTTTTATCCAGTCTGATACTCTGCACCTTTTGATGGGGTCATTAAGCCCATTCATGTTCACAGTTACTATTGAAAGATACGAATTTAGTGTAATCATGATACCTATTCAGTCCCTGTTTTTGTGGATTATTCCCCTGGACATCCTCTTTCTACTACAGAATCCCCCTTATCATTTCTTGCAGAGCTGGCTTGGTGGCCACATATTCTTTCAGTTTCTGCCTATCTTGGAAGCTCTTTATCTCTCCTTCCATTCTGAATTATAGCCTTGCTGGATAAAGTATTCTTAGCTGCTGTTGTTCTCATTTAGGACCCTGAATATATCCTGCCAGCCCTTTCTGGCCTGCCAGGTCTCTGTGGAGATGTCTGCTGTTACCCTAATACTTCTCCCTATAAATATTAGATTTCTTGTCTCTTGCTGCTGTAAAGATTTTCTCTTTATCTTTGGAATTTGCAAGTTTCACTATTAAATGTTGGTTGACTGAACAGTTTTTATTGATTTTGGGGGGGGATCTCTTTGTCTCCTGGATCTGAATGCCTGTTTGTCTTCCCAAGTTAGGAAAGTTCTCAGCTATGATTTGTTCAAATACATATTCTGGACCTCTGTTCCTTTCGGCGCCCCCAGAACTCCAGTTAAACATAAATTTTTCCTTCTGAGGCTGTCATTTATTTTCCTTAACCTATCATCATATTCTTTTAATTGTTTTTCTCTTTTTTCCTCAGTTTCTCTCCTTGGCATTCACTTATCTTCTATGTCACTCACTTGTTCTTCTCCCTCATTAACGCTCATGATTAGGACCTCAAGTTTGGATTGCATCTCATTTAATTGATTTTTAATTTCAGCCTGATTAGTTCTAAATTCTGCAATCGTGAAGTCTCTTGAATGCTTTTTTTAATAAATTAATTTTTTATTGGTGTTCAATTTACCAACATACAGAATAACACCCAGTGCTCATCCCGTCAAGTGTCCCCCTCAGTGCCCGTCACCCATTCACCCCCACCCCCCGCCCTCCTCCCCTTCCACCACCCCTAGTTCGTTTCCCAGACTTAGGAGTCTTTATGTTCTGTCTCCCTTTCTGATATTTCCCACATATTTCTTCTCCCTTCCCTTATATTCCCTTTCACTACTATTTATATTCGCCAAATGAATGAGAACATATACTGTTTGTCCTTCTCCGATTTATGCTTTTTTCTAGAGCCACCAGTATCTTTATAATTGTGCTTCTGAATTGACTTTCTGACATTGAATTGTAATCCAAATTCTGTAACTCTGTGGGAGAGAGGACTGTTTCTGGTTCTTTAGAGGTGAGTTTTTCCTTCTAGTCATTTTGCTCAGTGCAGAGTGGCCAAAAATAAGTTGTACTGGAAAAAGGAGTAAAAGACAGAGGAGAAAAAAGAAAAAAAGAAAAATAAATAAAAAAGGAGAAGAAGGGAAAAAGAAAAAAAGAGGGGGAAGCAAACAGAAAACAAAAAACAAGGGGTGGTTTTCTTTGACTCTATATACTGTAAATCCCTCGACTTCCCCTGGAACTTTCCAGTGCTGTTTGGTCAGTAACTTGCTTTTCCCCCGTCCTTCTAGCTGTTCTTCTGGGTGAGTGGCCTGCTGTGCTGATTCTCAGGTGTGTGCACCTGGGGGACCTGCTCAGCCCCCTGCCTGTTTCAGGGCTCAGTGGGAGTTGTTTATCCTGTGAGGTCCCAGGAGGAACAACAACAATGGCAGTGGCCAGCTCTCCAGCCCCAGAGTCAGCTCCCATTGTAACTACCACAGCTCCCGGTCTGCAATGGCCTGGATGCTCCTGGGGCGGGGGCGGAGGTGTGGGCCGCCGATCTGCACAGTTCAGGGCCACCCTGCAGCAGGAGTGTCCTCGCTGTCCTATGTCCTCCCGGCCTCTGCCTGTCCCAGGGGGAGTGCTGGATCCTGGGGTGTTTTCCCCGGTATCCTGGGCTCTGGGTCCTGCGCTGCTGGAGTCACGCACCTGGGGCCGCAGCCCCCTTCGCAGGGAACCACTGCCGAGCCGCAATAGAGCTGCTTGTTCCCTTGCCCCTTTCTGGCATGCACTTCAGCTCTTTAGGGAGCTCGGCTGCCGGTGTGGTGGGCTCTCCCCCGGGGCGCAGTTCCTCTGTTAGTGCCCCTGGGAGTCTGAGGGCATCCCTGCCCCTCCTGGGATCCTGCTCCAACTCCCTGCAAGCGCCTTTCTGTCTGGGAAGATTGGTGAAGCTCCTGCTTCTCAGGGCCTGGGCTTTCCTGTCCTGGGGGCACTCGCGGTGGGACCTTAGCCCAGCTCCTTCCCCTTGGATGCTTTTTTATTTCTTTATTTTTTCCCCCATCTTCCTACCTTGATAGAAGCTCAAACGTTTCTCACTGTAGCATTCCAGCTGTTCTCTCTTTAAATCTCAGACCGAATCCATAGGTTTTCAGGATGATTTGAAAGTTATCTTGGTAATTTGATGGGGCCAGGTGACTTGGGGACCCTACTCTTCCACCATCTTGCCCCCTCCCCAAGTGTACTATTTCTAATTCATCCTTTTGTAGTGAGTTCTTCTTTCTAGTTATTTTGCTCAGTGCAGCGTGGCTGTATGAGCAGACTGCTTCAAGAATATCAACCACAACCTAAGTAAATTTGACCCTAGATGATTCTGCCCACTTCAGACACCAGAAATTGATATCAAAGATCAGAACAAAATAAAAGGACACTAAAGTGAAAGAGAGATGAAAATTTTAAGAAGCAAAGTAAATCTTAGAAATCAGAAACACTCAAACAAAATGAACCTCTTGATGGGCTCATTAGTAGACCAGAGAATGTCAACATTTGAAGACTTTCAATAGAACCTTCCCAAAATGGAAAAAAAAAAGTGAAAAAAAACATTGAAAAAAAAACCAACAAACCTGAGAGCTGTATATTAAGAATTTTGCAACGGTTGCAAAAGGTGTCACATAAATGTAATGGGAATACCAAAATAAAAGGAATGAGGGAACAGAATAGAAGAAACATTTAAAGTATCAATGACTGATAATTTTCTTGAATTAATGAGAGACACTGAGCAAAAGATTCAGGAAGCTCAGAGATTAGTAAGAAGGATAAATATTTTAAAAATCTACATTTATACATATAATACTCAAACTGCAGTATCAAAAACAAAGAGAAAATCTTTTTTTAAAACACCAGAGAAATAAATCCTCCTTACCCATACAAGCACAATGATAAGAATTACGTTGAACTTAACAGAAACCAAGCAAACAAGAATAGAGTGTGTGAAATAGGTACAGTGTTGAGAGAAAAAATAAAATAAAAACCCAACGTAGAATTCTGAATCCAGTGAAATTTCCTTTTAGTAGTGAAGAAGTAAATAAAGACTTTCTCAAACAAAAATTGAGGGAATTTTTACCATACCAAAGATCTACCTTAGAAAAAACTGTTAAAAGAAGGTCTATAGAGAGAAGGAAAATAATTTAGGTCAGAAACAGAACTACATAAATGAAGAATGTTATAGAAAGAATAAATTAAGGTAAATATTTTTTTCTTACTCTTAATCTGTTTTAGAAATAATACTATATTCGGGATCCCCGGGTGGCGCAGCAGTTTGGCGCCTGCCTTTGGCCCAGGGCGCGATCCTGGAGACCCGGGATTGAATCCCACGTTGGGCTCCCGGTGCATGGAGCCTGCTTCTCCCTCTGCCTGTGTCTCTGCCTCTCTCTCTCTCTCTCTCTGTGACTATCATAAATAAAAAAATTTTAAAAAAAGAAATAATACTATATTCAAAATAATAATATTAACAATATTTTGGCAAGTGATATAAATGGCAATAATGTTATAAGGGATAAGAGGGAGGGATTGAAATTATTCTGTTAAAAGATACTTGCACTACACATGAAATGGTATAGTGTTATTTGCAAGTGAATTTATAAGTTGTAAATGAAAACTGAAAACTCCAGATGAACCCCATAAGGTTTTTTAAACAAGTAAAATTAGTATGCTAAGAGAAGAAAGAGAATAATATAAAATATTAACAGCAGAGAATACAAGAATGGAAGACAAGGTTTACAAAACAAAACAAGGGCAATGACTAGAAAACACTAACAAATATTGTAACTACCTATCCAATTATTAATAATCACTTTAATTATTGGTTTATATACACTTATTAGGGACACCTGGGTGGCTCAGTGGTTAAGCGCCTGCCTTCAGCTCAGGGAGTGATCCTGGAGTCCTGGGATAGAGTCCCACATCGGGCTCTCTGTATGGAGCCTGCTTGTCCCTCTGCATATGTCTCTGCCTTTCTTTCTCTTTGTGTGTCAAATAAATAAATAAATAAATAAAATTTTTGAAAAGAGACACACTTATTAGAGATATAGATTTCCCGATGTACTCCAGTGATCAGGGCTGTTGATGCTTTTGGCCATTACTTACAATATACCTCTTATATAATTATGTATCAAGCAAAAACAACCAAATCAAAACAAAAATTAAAAAAATGAAAACTGTCAGAGTAGATAACTTAAGACCAAACTATTTGTTGACTATAAGAAACTAAATTTAAATATAAAGACTACACGTTGATTCAAAGTAAGGGAATGGAGAAATATATACTATGCTAAAATCAATCAAAAGTTGGTGTAGCTATATTAATTTCAGACAAAGCAGATTTCAGATCAAGAAAAACTGTCAAGGATAAGAGAGGTATGGTATAATGACAGGTCAATTCTCCAAGAAGACATTTACAAGCCTTAATGTGTTTGCTCCTATTAACAGAGTGTCAAAATATATAAGGTAAACACTGATAAAACTGTCAGAAAAAAAACCTGATGAATCCACTCTGATAGTTGGAGACCTCAATACTCTTCTATCTGAAATGGACATATTAAATTGATAGAAATTCAGGAAGTGCATAATTGAACTGAAAAACACCATTAATCAACTGGATCTAATGGACATTTATAGAATATTTTATCCAACAACAGAAGGATATACATTCTTCTTAAGTTCACCTGGAACATTTACCAAGATAGATTTGTTAGAGACAAAAAGCAACCTTAGCTTTGCAATAGCCAGACATCCAGGATTCTGTAAATCTTCTTTAACATATGAAAATCCCGGGGATCCCTGGGTGGCGCAGCGGTTTGGCGCCTGCCTTTGGCCCAGGGCGCGATCCTGGAGACCCGGGATCGAATCCCACGTCGGGCTCCCGGTGCATGGAGCCTGCTTCTCCCTCTGCCTGTGTCTCTGCCTCTCTCTCTCTCTCTGTGACTATCATGAATAAATAAAAAAAAAAAAAACATATGAAAATCCCTTTAGAAACTTCCTTTATTTCTACCCCCCAACCTAAAAGTATATAATCAATTGCTCCTCACAATCATATTGCAGTTCTTTCTGCCCATGAGTTCTTTCCCTGTGCCTAAAAAAAGCACATTTTCACACTGAATAAAAAAGACAAATTACATTTCAAGTGATTACAATAATAGAAATCATACAAAATATGCTCTTAGTTGCAAATTCAATTAAGTTAGAAACTAATAACAAAAGACAGCTGGAATATACAAAATATGCAGATATTAAACATCATATAAAGATGGGCATTACATAATAATATAGGGATCATTCCAATAAGAAGATATAACAATTTTAATTATCTGTGCATGCACCCTGGGACACCTAACAGAAAAGTAAAAATAAGGAAAAAAAGAGATTTTGATGTTAATACAGCAATAAGACAAGACCTTAACATCAAGGAAGACAATCAATAAGGAAACAGTGTCTTTGAATGATACATTAGACCAGATGGATACAACAAATACATACCACATTCCATTTCCAAACAACACAATACACATTCTTTTCAGGTACACATGGAACATTCTGAACAGATTATATGTTATGCTGCAAAACAAGACTCAATAGATTTAAAAAGACTGAAATATTATCACACATCTTATCACAATATAAAAATTAGAAATCAATCACAAGAAAAAAATTTGAAAAAATGCAAACATATGAATGTTAAACATAGTAAACAACTAATGTGTCAGCAAAGTAATCAAAGAAGAAATTAAAAGATACATGGAAACAAAACCACAAAGGATAATAAGAGAATATTATGAAAAATTATATACCAATGAAATGGACAACCTAGAAGAAATGTATAAATTCCTAGAATCATACAATCTTTCAAAACTGAACCATGAAGAAATAGAAAATCTAAACAGACTAATAACAAGTAATGAAACTAAATCAGTAATGAAAACACTACACTCTCCCCTCCAAAAACTCCTGGACCAGATGGCTTTAGAGGTGAACTCTGCCAAACATTTTTTTAAAGATTGTATTTATTTATTCATTACAGAGACAGAGACATAGGCAGAGTGAGAAGCAGGCTCCCTTCAGGGAGCCTGATACAGGACTTGATCCCAGGACCTCAGGATCACAACCTGAGCCAAAAGCAGATGCTCAACTACTGAGCCACCCAGGTGCCCTCAACCAAACATTTAAAGAAAAGTTAATACCTACTGTCCTTAAACTATTCCAAAAAATAGAAGAGGAAGGCATTTTTTCAAATACATTATACAAGGCCAGCATCACCCTGTTATCAAAACCTGGCAGGCACCATTAAAAAAAAGAAAGAAAGAAAGAAAACTACAGGGTGATATCCCTATTGAACATTGATGCCAAAATAATCAACAAAATACTAGCAAGCCACATTCAACAATTTATTAAAGGATTATTCAGCAAGATCAAGTAGGATTTATTCTGGGGATGCAAGTATGTTTCAATACTCACAAACCAATCAACATCATACACCACATCAACAAAACTGAGAATAAAACTCATATGATAATTTCAATAGATGCATTAAAAGCATTTGACAAAATTTAACATCTGTTCATGATAAAAACTCTCAACAAAGTGGTATTGTAGAGGGAACTAGCTCAAAATACTAAAGCCATAGATGAAAACCTCACAGGTAACACCTTAATGAAGAAAAGCTGAGAGCTTTTCTTCCAAGATTAAGAGCAAAAAAGGATGTCTAATCTTGTCACTTTTATCAACATAGTATTAGAAATCCTAGTCACAATAATTAGATAAGAAAAATAAATATTCAAATAGATAAGGAAGAAGTAAAACTCTTATTACTTGCAGATGCCATGATACTATAAGAAAACCCTTAAAACTCCAACAAAAAACTACTAGAAATAGTAAATTAATTCAGTAAATTTACAGGCTACAATAATAAAATGCAGAAATTGGTCGCAATTCTTTCTTTTGTGTGTGTGTGTGTTAAAACTTTACACACACATTTATTTTATTATTTTATTTTTTTGTATTTTGTATTGGAGTTTGATTTGCCAACATATACTATAACACCCAGTGCTCATTGTGGAGGCTGAGAAAAATTAAGGCCATCCCACCTAAAGTTTAGCATTAGCACAAGTACAGCCATCTTAGGCCCCTGTGAATAAGAGCTGAACTGTACAGGAAAAACTGCAGAATGTCCTTGGCAGGGAATCCCATATCAGAAAGACAGCAGAGCCCAGCCTGTGGTAGAAAGTCCCATATTAGAATGAGAACAGAGCTCAATGCTCTTGAAAGCCCCATATCAGAATGTAAACAGAACTTTAGAAATTCCTCCACCCCTTCTGAAAATCCCCTAGACCAGCCTATAAAAAACCCAGCTGTAACCCACTTCGGGGTCCAAGTCCCTGCTCCGCTGTGTTGGGTATACTTGGACCTAAGCTCGAGCTTGCTAATAAACCCTCGTGCGCTTGCATCGGTGTTGGCTCCTTGGCGGTTTCTCGGATTTGCAATCTTGGGCACAATATTCATCCTGTCAAGTACCCCCCTCAGTGCCCATCACCCAGTCACCCCATTCCCCTACCCCCCTCCCCTTCCACTACCCCTTGTTTCCCAGTTAGAAGTCTCTCATGGTCTGTCACCCTCTCTGATATTTCTGACTCATTTTCTTTTCTTTTTCCCTTTAATCCCTTTCACTATTTTTTATATTCCCCGAATGAATGAAACCATATACTGTTTGTCCTTCTCCAACTGACTTAACTTCACTCAGCATAATACCCTCCAGTTCTTTTCACGTTGAAGCAAATGGTGGGTATTTGTCATTTCTAATGGCTGAGTAATATTCCATTTTATATATAGACCACATATTCTTTATCCATTCATCTTTCAATGGACACCTAGGCTCCTTCCACAGTTTGGCTATTGTGGACATTGCACAGCAATGCTTTACACACATAACAAAGAAGCAGAAAGAAATTTTATGAAAATTCCATTTACAATTGCACCAACTAGAATAAAATACCTAGGAATAAAATTAAAGAAGTAAAAGGCCTGTACTCTGAAAACCACAAAATACTGAGGAAAGAAGCTGAAGAGACACAAAAAAATTGGGAAGATATTCCATGCTCATGGATTGGAAGAACCAATGTTGTTAAAATGTTCATACTACACAAAGCAATCTAGAGATTCAATACAATCTCTATAAAAATACCAATAGCACTTTTCACAAATCTAGAACAAATAATATCAAAATTTTGCAGCACCGTAAAAGACACTAAATATCCAAAGCAATCATGAGACAAAACAAAGCTGGAGGTATAACAATTCCAGGTTTCAAGATCCACTACAAAGCTATAGTAATCAAAATAGAATGGTACTAGAGCAAAAATAGACATAGATTAAAAGAGCACAATAGAAAAACCAGAAGTAAACCTATGATTATATGGTCAATTAATCTATGACAAAGAATGCAAGAATGTACAATGTGAAAAAGACAGTATCTTCAATAAATGGTCTTGGGAAAACTGGACAGTTACATGAAAAGAATGAAATTGGACCACTTTCTGACACCTTTCATAAAAGTAAGCTCAAAGTGGATTAAATAACTAAATGTGAGACCTGAAACTATGGAAATCTTTGAAAAGAACACAGGTAGTAATTTCTCTGACATAAGCTGTAACATTTTTCTAAGAGTGTCCCCTAAGGAAAGGGCAATAAAAACAAAAAATAAATGATTGAGACTACATCAAAATAAAAAGCTTTTTCACAGCAAAGGAAAACATCAACAAGACAAAAGGCAGTTTACTGAATGGAGGAATATATTTGGAAATGATATGCCCAATAAGGCAAAAGTACCCAAAATATATAAATAACTTATACAAAAAAAAAATAAATAAAAAAAAAATAAATAACTTATACAGAACTTAGAAGATGATGGCAGAGGACTCTAGTCTCACCTCATCCCACAAACACAACTATATAACTATCAGATCATCTTAAATATCCCAGAAGTCGCCAGAAAACTGAGAGAACAAACTCCATAACTAAAGGCAGAAAAGAGGCCACATAAAGAAGGTAAGAAGTATAGAGCTAAGGGTTAGGGGAGAAGCAGATCACAGCTACTGCAGAGGAGGTGGGGAGCCATGGTCTTGGAGAGGGGCACAAGAGAGTGGAACAAATGCAGGAACACTTAAGGAAAACATTTCCCCATAGCCATTGAAAAAAGAGGGACTGAATTTTGTGAGTTCTTGCAACCAGCAGGGCTTAAATTCTGAAGTTTGAAAGGTCAAGAGGTGTCCCTGGGATAGAGCCTGGAGGGCACTTCAGTGATCTGAAGAATGCCTAGGGCACACAGTAGAGAGACTTCACTGTTTGCTGAAGAGTTCCCTGATTGACAGCATTCCTGGAGACTGCTCTAGAAACAAAGGAGCTGGCTGGCACCATTTCCCTGCCAAGTATCTCAGAATAAACACAGAGCCACCTGCAGGAAGCACTGTAGTGCTAACACTGGCTACCTACCTTGCTTAAGCCAAGTCCCATCCCCTGTGCTCTTGCTCTTGTGGATCTACCCTACCCAGTCAAACATGCCTCATCCAAGCACAGAGGTCTTCTTACCCAGAAGACTAATACAAACCACAGCCCACACCACCTCTCCTCTACCAGAAAATTTTACAGGGGCTCAGTTCTGGTGGAGTTAGTGTTAGGTCTCATTTCACAAGCCGACCAAAACACACCTAGTTAAAATGGACCACATTTAAGCCAGGGACAAAACACCACCCACAGCAAGCAAAGAGAACCTCTGCAGATTAATGGCCTGAAGGAAAGAGCAGCCAAAACACAATGGCAGAGTACATGTGGCATTCACCAGAGAGATATTCTTTGTTATAAAAGGCCCTTCACACTACATGACCTCTTCTTCATAAGGCCATTACTTTCAGGAGCAATAGACATAACTTCATTTTCTAATACAGAAGAAAGCAGAGACATAGACAAAATGCCAAGATGGAGGAATGAAAAATAAAAGTTAAAGCCAGCCAGTGATCTAATTGGGAAAAAAATGTATAATTAACATGCCTGAAAGAAAATTTAAAGCAACAATGATAGGGAAATCACTGAGCTTGAGAAAAGAATAGAAGACATCAGTGAGACCCTTAGCACAGAGATAAAAAAAAGTTAGAAAAGAATAAATCAGGATTAAAAGCCCAATAAATCATATTAAAAACATGCCTGATGCAATGAACAACAGATTGGAAGAAACAGAGGAGCAAATTAATGACCTGGAAGACAAAGTAATGGAAAGCAATGAAGTTTAACGGAAGAGAGAAAGAATTATGGAAAATGAGAATATACTTAAAAGAACTCAGTAACTCCATCAAATACAGAAGCATTCATATTGTAGGAGTCCAAGAATAAGAGGGAGAAAAGTGGGCAGAAGATTTATTTGAAGAAATAAAAGCTGGCTACTTCCCTAATCTGAGGGAAGAAACAGACATCCAGATTCATGAGGCACAGAGAATCCCCACCAAAATTTATAATAGCAGGCCAATACCAAGACATATTGTAATTAAAAGGGGGAAATTTTGTGATGAAGAAAGTATCTTAAAAGCAGCAAGACAAAAAAAAAAAAGCCAACTTACAAGGAAAGACCCATAAGACTAGCAGGATATTGTCCAACAGAAACTTTGCAAGGCAGAAGAGAGTGGCATGATATATTCAAACTACTGAATGGGAAAAATCTTCACCCAAGAATATTCTATCCAGTAAGGCTACCATTCAGAATAGAAGGAAAGGTAAAGAATTTCCCCAGACAAACAAAATCTTAAGGAGTTCATGACCACTACACCAGCTCTATGAGAAATATTAAAGGGGACATTTTGAGTGGAAAGGAGAAACTAAAAATTACAGTATAAAAGTAGGAAACACAAAAACAGTAAAAATGAAATTTTTGTAAAAATCAGTCAAGGAACTCACACCAAAAATGTTATAAAGTATAACATATACCTAAAACATGGGATGAGGATGAGAAAAGAATAAGAACAAAACTGAATGACCATCAAATGAATATAGATTTCTATTTGTAGAACGGGATATATACAAACCTCATAGTAACCATAGTGCACAAACCACTAATAAACGTGCAAAAAAGAGAAAGTTATCTGAATATATCACTAATAAAATGTCAACAAAACATGAAAGAAAGACAAGAAAGAATCAGAGAGAATCTCCAGAAACAACCAGAAAATAAGTTTTAAAAAGACAATAAATATACATAGCTATCAATAATTACTTTGAGTGTAAATGGACAAAATGCTCCAATCAAAAGACAGAGGGTGTCAGAATGGATAAAAAGGACCAATCCAAATGATTCTTTCAAGAGGCTCGTTTTTCACATAAGTTGCTGGAAGATTGAAAGTGAGAGTTTGCAGGAACATTTTTCATTCAAATGGATATCAAAAGAAAGCCAGAGTAGCCATACTTATATTAGACAAACTACATACTAAAAATGGTAATGAGATGGGCATTAAGGAGGGCACATGATGTGATGAACACTTGGAGTTATATGCAACTGATAAATTACTAAACTTTACATCTAAAACTAATGATGTACTATATGATGGCTAATTGGATTTAAATTTAAAAAATGGTAATGAGGGGCACTATAAAATAATAAAGAGGAGAATCCCAATAGAACATATAAGAATTATAATATTTATGCATACATGCAACCATCCAAATATATTAAAAATTAATAGCAAGCATAATGGAGCTAATTAATAATGCTACAGTAATAGTAGGGGATTTTAGCATCCCAGTTAGATCCATGAACAGATCATCTAAAAAGAAAATCAACAAGCAAAGAAAACCTTTGAAAAACACACTGGCCCAGATGGACTTAATAGATATATGCAGAACATTCCATCCTAAAATAACAGAATCTGCATTCTTTTCAAATCAACTAGGACATTTTCCAGAATAGATCACATTGTAGGTCAAGAAAAAGGCTTTGACAGGTACAAAAAGATTGAAGTCATACCATGCAACTTTGCTGACCACAAAGCTAGGAACATAGTAGTCAACCACAAGAAAAAAACCTGGAAAGATCACAAATACATGAGAAAAGCTGATTAAAATATATACTAGTGAGCAAATGGTGGGTATTTGTCATTTCTAATGGCTGAGTAATATTCCATTGTATACATAAACCACTTCTTCTTTATCCATTCATCTTACGTGGATGGAAATGGAGGGTATTATGCTGAGTGAAATAAGTCAATCGGAGAAGGACAAACATTATATGGTCTCATTGATTTGGGGAATATAAAAAATAGTGAAAGGGAATAAAGGGGAAAGGAGAAAAAGTGAGTGGGAAATATCAGAAAGGGAGACAGAACATGAGAGACTCCTAACTCCGGGAAACGAACTAGGGGCGGGTGGAAGGGGAGGTGGGCAGGGGTGGGGGTGACTGGGTGATGGGCACTGAGGGGGGCACTTGCTGGGATGAACACTGGGTGTTATTTTATATGTTGGCAAATTGAAGACCAATAAAAATAAATTTATATAAAAAAAACAAATGAGGTAGAATAATAACTATCAGAATGTATTTTATGCTAGAATAAGTATTATTTTGTTAGCTTTTGTTTTTTATGTATCAACATATGTATTGGGTTGCAACTTAGAATGTTTCTTAATACAAATATATATATACTAGTAAACAATGAATGATCAACCAGGAAATCAAAGAAGAAATTTAAAGATATATAGAAACAATTGAAAATGTAAACACAATGCTCCAAAATCTTTTGTATGCAACATAAGTGGTCCTTAGAGGCAAGCATATAGCACTACAGCTGTACCTCAAAAAACAAAAAATCACCAATAAAAAAAACCTTACACCTAATAGAGATCCAATTAAATAAAATCACAAATGAGAGAGGAGAAAGAACCAACAATACAGAAATACAATCATAAGAAAATATTATGAAAAAATATATACCAACAAATTGGTCAATATGGAAGAAATGGATGAATTCCTAGAAACATATAAATTACCAAAACTGAAACAGGAAGAAGTAGAAAACTTGAACAGACCTATAACCAGCAGAGAAATTGAATCAGTAATTAAAAACTCCCAACAAACAAAACTCCATGACCCGATGGCTTCACAGGTAAATTATACCAAACATTTAAAGACTTAATTCCTATTCTTCTCAAACTACTCCAAAAAATAGAAAAGTAAGTAAAAATTCCAAATTCATTCTCTGAGGCCACCATTACCCTAATACCAAAACCAGATAAAGACACCACTAGAAAAGAGAACTTTAGGCAAAAATCCCTGATGTAAATAGATGCAAAAATCCTCAATAATATACTAGCAAATCAAATCTAACAATACATTAAAAAAATTTTTACAACTAAGTGGGATTTATTTCTAGTTTGCAATGGTAGTTCTATATTCACAAATCAATCAAGGTGCTATATCACATCAATAACAGAAAGAATAAAAACATTACAATTAACAAACTCAATAGATGCAGAAAAAGCATTTGACAAAGTACAGCATCCATTCATTCAACCTCAACAAAGTAGGGTTAGAAGGAACATACCTCAATATAATAAAGGCCATGTACACAACAGCTAGCATTATCCTCAGTGAGGAGGGGTCAGGAAGAAGGCAGGAATGTCCACTCTCATCACTGTTATTTAACATAGTATGGGAATGCCTAGATACAGCAATCAGAAAGCAAAAAGAAATAAAAGGCATCCAGATTGACAAGGAAGAAGTAAAACTTTCAATATTTTCAGAGGGCATGATACTATATATAGAAAACTCAGAAGACTCCACCAAAAATTTGCTAAAAGTGATAAACAAATTCAGTAAAGTCACAGGACACAAAATCAACATACAAAAAGCTTCTGCATTTCTATACACTAATAATAAAGCAGAAAAAAAAGAGAAATTAAAGAACCAAATCTCAGTTACAATTGTAGCAAAAATAGTAAGATATCTAGAAATATACCTTACCAATGAGGTGAAAAAACCTTTACACTGAAAAATATAAAATATTTATGAAAGAAATTGAAGATGACACAAAGAAATAGAAAGACATTCCATGTCCATGGATTGGAAGAACAAGTATTGCTAAAACGTCTATACTACCCAAAGCAATCTACACATATAATGCAATCCCTGTCAAAATACCACCAGCATTTTTCACAAAGCTAGAAAAAATGATCCTAAAATTTGTATGGAATCACAAAAGTCTCCAAATAGCCAACACAATTTAAAAAAAAGAAAAGCATAGTTAGAGGCATTACAATTCTGGACTTCAAGTTATATTACAAGTTATATTTAGTAATCAAAATAGTATGATACTGGCAAAAAATAGACACATAGATTAATGTAATAGAATAGAAAACCATGAAATGAATCCACAAATATATAATCAATTAATCTTTGACAAAGCAAGAAAGATTATCCAATGGGAAAAAGACCGTCTCTTCAACAAATGGTGTTGGGAAAACTGGACAGCCACGTGCAAAAGAAAGAAACATGAATACTTTCTTACACCATACACAAAAGTAAATTCAAAATGGATTAAAGGTCTAAATGTGAAACCTGAATCTAGAAGAGAACACAGGAAGTAATTTTTTGATAATGGCCTTAGTAACTTATTTCTAGATATGTCTCTTGATGCAAGGGAAAAAATAAAGACATATATATGGCTATATCATAATAAAAATTTCTTGTGACTATATCATAATAAAAATTTCTGCACAGCAAAGGAAATAATCAACAAAGCTAAGTTGCAACAATGGAATGGGAAAGGATATTTGCAAATACTATATCTGATAATGTGTTAGTATCCAAAATATGTAAAGAACTTATAAAACTCAATGCTGAAAAAACTAATAATCCAATGAAAAAATGGGCAGAAGACACAAATATATATTTTCCAAAGAAGACATATAGATGGCTAAAAGACATGTGAAAAGATGCTCATCGTTATCTATCAACAGGGAAATGCAAATCAAAATTACTATGAGATATCACCTCACACCTATCAGAATGGCTAAAATCAACAACACAAGAAACAACAGTTGTTGGCAAAGATATCAAGAAAGGGAATTCTCTTATACTCTTGGTGAGAATGTCAACTTGTGCAGGTACTCAAGAGAAAATTATTGAAATTCCTCAAAAGGTTAAAAATAGAATTTCTCTGTGATCCAGCAATTGCACTTCTAGGTATTTACCCCAAAAATAAAAAATAACTGTTTCAAAGGGATACATGCACCCGGATATATATATAGCAGCAGTATCTACAATGGCCAAATTATGGAAATAGCCCAGTATCCATGGACTGATGAATGGATAAAGATTATATATATAATGAAAAGAATGAAATTTTGCCATTTGCAACAACATGGGTGGAGCTAGACAGTATTATGGTAAATGAAGTAAGTCAGTTAGAGAAAGACAAAGAGCATGTGATTTCACTTATATGTGGAATTTATAAGAAACAAAACAGAGGGGAAAGAAAAAGAGAGACAGAGGCAAACCAAGAAACAGACTATTAACTATAGAGAACAAACTGTTGCCAGAAGGGAGTTCGGTGGCAGGATGGGTTCAATGGGCGATGGGGATTAAGGCAGTACAGTTATTGTGGTGAACATTAGGTGATGTATGTAAGTGCTGAATCACTTCATTTTATACATGAAACATATTACACTGTGTATCAACTAACTGGAATTTAAATGAAAACTAAAGAAAAAATTATACAACTCAACACCAAAACACAAACAAGCAAGCAATCTAATAAAAAATGGGCAGAGACACTGAATAGGTATTTTCCCAAAGATGCATACAGTGTCAATGTACACATGAAAAGATGCTCAACATCATCAATCATCAGAGAGAGGCAGATCAAACTATAGTCAGCTATCACCATACACTTGTCAGAATGGCCAGCATCAAAATACAAGAAATAGGTTTGGTGAGGATATGGAGAAAACAGAACCTCTATGCACTGTTAGTGGTAATGCAAATTTGCACACCAATTTGGAAAACAGTATGGAGGTTCCTCAAAAAATTAAAAATATTAATATAATATCTAATAATTCCACTATTGGATATTTGCCCCAAAAATGAAAACATTAAGTCAAAAGATATATTCAGCCCTATCATATATATTCACCACCACATATATATTATATATATATATATACATATATATATAATATATATATATTCAGTCATCTTATTCAATGATAAAAAAGGATGTGATCTTGATATTTGCAAAGCAGGGAGGGACCTAAGGGTATTATGCTAAGTGACCTAATCAGAGAAATATAAATACCATATGATTTTACTCATTTGTAGAATCTTAAAAAATAGAAATAAACAAATGAAAAACAGAATCATTCTTGTTAGTAGAGAATAAGCTGATGGTTGCTGGTGGGGAGATGGACAAAATGGGTGACAGGGCTGGGAGATACAGCCTTCTAGTTATGGAATGAAAAATCATAGGAATAAAAGGTACATCATGAGGAATGTAGTCAATGATAATGTAATAGTGTTGTATGGTGACAGATGGTAGCAATACTTGGGGTGAGCATAACATAATGTATAAACTTGTGAAATCACTATCTTGCACACCTGAAACTAATGTAACATTGATTAACTGCACTTGAAAAGAAAAATTTTTTCAAAAAACAGTCTTGGAAGAACTGTAAATGTTTCTAAGTGAAACAAAGCCAGTCTGAAAAAAATAGTTTATGACTCCACCTATATGGCATTGAGGGATAGATATATCTATAAAGAATTAAAAACGAAGGGGGAAAAACCCAAGGTAATAATGAAGGGATGAATCTGTGGAATGCAAGAGATTTTAGGGCAGTGGAACCTGTCTGTATGATACTGTAAAACATGATACACGGTATTATGCATTTGTGAAAAGCCATAGGACATAGGACGTGCAATACAAAGAATGAACTCAAATACAAACTATGGACTGTAATTAGCAAGAATGTATCAATATTGGGTGCCTGGGTGGTTCAGTGGTTGAGCATCTGCCTTAAACTCAGGGTGTGATCCCAGGGTCTGGGATCGAGTCCCGCACCGGGCTCCTTGTGGGAGGCCTGCTTCTCCTTCTGCCTATGTCTTTGCCTCTTTCTGTGTGTCTCTCATTAATAAATAAATAAAATCTTAAAAAAAGAATGCATCAATATTGATTCATTAGTCACAGCAAATATACCATACTAATACAAGATGTTAATAAGCAGAGAAACTGCTGGTGGAGAGGGGATATATGGAATTTCTCAGTAATTTCTGCTGATTTTTGCCATATAGCTAAAACTTTTCTAAAAAGGAAGTCTATTGATTTAAAAAGGAAGAAATTTTACCACACCTAAATAAATAGGGTTAAAGAGGTAGTTTCCAGACAGGGGCATGAGTAAGAGTAAGGCTAGGGTGAATTCAAATTGTAGAGTGCTACAATTAGTCTAGTGAGGCTAAAGTAGAGCATACATAGAAGAATATTCTGAGATAGTGAAGCTAGAAAAGTAACTTCACATGGAACCAAAGAGCTTATATTTTATTTTGGAGATATTAAGTAGCCACTAAAGTCTTAAAATTGGAGTGGAAAGGCAAGTGAAATGGCATAGGAGAACCAACTGAGAAAACAGGGTACCAAATTGTTATGATAGGATTAGTACTTGACTGTAGAAATGGCAAGATATTACAGAGGTCAACATGACTTGGAAATTAGGGAGTGTGGGATTTTAGAAGGAGTATTAGAGTATTACTGAAGTTTATAGCCTTAGTAGCTAGGAAGAAGTGGTGCTATTCATTTACATAAAATTTATAGGAGTTACTGGAATACCAGGATGCTTTAGAAATATGCTTATAGTAGCTAGCCTGATGACCTTGAGGTTAACAGGAAAGAGATGACTATTTCGGTGATTTAAAAAAATAATTTAATTACCATACTATTAAAAGTCTATGTATTTCTGGCATGTTACTAAAAGAGCCAGGTTGTTAGAGTGTGGTGTACTTTTGATGGCTCTTAATTTAATGTTTTCAACTTTGGGTAAATGTTGACTTACATAATTCAGTTTTTGTATATGCTTTGCATGTGCAGCTCATGTGGGGTCACTGTTAAACTAGCCAGTGATGTAAATATTAGCTTAGAGTCTAGGGTATTATAGTCAACCGACAGTTATTTCAGGTCATGATCTGAAAGTGTAACTTTTAAGTAATTCATGGTCTATTGAAATGTTTGATGAATTGTATTTTAAAACTATCAATAGGCTGTTAAACTCTGTAATCTGTATTTAGTTTGCACATCAATTGGACTGTAAGTAGGCATATGACTTGATATGGCCAGATGGTATCTGAATGATGCTGAAAATCTTTGGAGACTGAGGACAGATTATTACACTGTTAAGGGAAATGTAAATTGATCAAAGGCTTATTTAAGTATTGTGTGATTAAAGGAGGCACTGATGGCTACTTTTCATTTCCAGTTTGATCAATTTTCTACTAAAACTGAGTACACAAAGAAGAATTGAGATCTATAATTATCTTGGGTAAATGAGAATCTTGTATAGAAACCTATTTATGTCATTCATGGTTACTATTATGTTGAGTATAAAGTAAAGCTTTTGGGAAAAGATAAACAGTGATTAATTTAATATGTGTTACGTAACATCTTATTATAGCAAAGTCATATGATGAGTATAGTATAAAAATGCATATACATCAAAGTAATTCTGGAAGGCTAACTGAAAAATGTGTATTTTAAAAGGGGATGCAGAGGCCATTTTTAAATTCAGTGTTTACACTATATTGAGGCTTCTTTAATGAATTAATACAGTAGGAAATTTTAAAACTGAAAAGTTGGATTTGGCAGATTGTTCCTTATAAGTATTTAGATATAGTGAGCCATAAGTAAATTGATAGGGGGGAGTTTAAAATATTTTATTAAAATTCTGTGGGAATTAGCGGTCATAGGAAGTACAGAGTATGTTCCCCTTCTTGATTTCCATGCAGAATTTAAGTTTCTAACCTTTTTAAATCCTTGTGAAATTCTATTAATACATTTTACGGCTGAATTTATCACAAATATTGGTGAATGTTGTGTTCTTTATATAGGAGTTTTTTCAACTGAGATGATTACTTTAGTGTTGCATGGGACCTGTTAAGTATATATTTGATTCTATTGCACAACTTTATCTTTTTGTTGTTGTTAATGGCTTTAGTTCAACTATCAGTGTTGAGGCCAGGAGACAGATGTTAAATCAATTAACGGCATTATGTTTAAACCTGCTTTTTGTCCTAAACGTATGTGTTTTGAGAGTTTGTGTTACTGTTACTATTGTTTTGAGAAATGAGATTTAGTGGGACTCTGAATATACTTCCTATTGCTTTGTTGTTGTTCAATAGCTATTGTGATCTTTGAAGCAAGGAAAAAAGAAGATGGCAAAGAGGATAAAAAGATATTATTAATAGTGAATAATTGTGTGTGATATCAACATAAACACTATCCATTGTAGATTTCTATAATCTATAACAATGTAGGAAAAATTATAGACGAGGATGTTTCAGACTATCTGTTAAAAATTATTAACAAATACCAACATCATTGAGTAGTATCTAGAATTCTATTATTTTTATGGAAGATAAAATAGTTTCTGGGCTTCTGCCCAAATGAAGACAAGATTATTGTTGAGGCAACAGTTTAAGATACATTGTAAAGTACTATGGTTTACTTATCGTAGTGATGTTAATATCCATAATGTTAGACAAACCCTCACTAGCCTCTGCTCAAAGATGTATCCTCACAAATCCCAACCTCATCAGGGGTAAGTAGACAACTATTTTAATTTGTTAGCTTTTCCATGATGACATATCTGCAGATACCACAAGTGTAACATGGATAAGACTGGTTTAAATATCCAGTAGTGCAATTGCTGGGTTGTAGGGTAGCTCGATTTTCAACTCTTAGGGGAACCTCCATACTATTTTCCAGAGTGACTGGACCATCTTGTATTCCCACCAGCAATGTACGAGGGTCCCCTTTCTCCACATCTTCACCAAAATCTGTCGTTTCCTGACTTGCTAATTTTAGCCACCTCACTGGTGTGCGGTAGTATATCATTGTGGTTTTGAGTTGTATTTCCTTGATTCCGAGTGATGTTGAGCATTTTTTTCATGTGTTTATTGGCCATTTGTATGTTTTCTCTGGAGAAATGTCTGTTAGATGTTTTCTGCCATTTCTTGAATGGATTATTTATTCTTTGGGTGTTCAGTTTGATAAATTCTTTATAGACTTTGGATATATTAGCCTTTTATCTGATATATCATTTGCAAGTATCCTCTCACATTCTGTCAATTGTCTTTTGGTTTGTCAATTGTTTCCTTGCGGTACAGAAACTTTCTATCTTGATGAATTCCCAGTAGTTCATTTTTGCCTTTGTTTCCCTTGATTTGGAGACATATCTAGTAAGAATTTGTTCTCTAGGATTTTGATGGATTCCTGTCTCTCATTTAAGTCTTCTATCCATTAATAATAAACAAACAAACAACAAACTTATGGTGGCTATTTATTATACTTTCTTAAATTCAAAATGTGTTTGTACATTGTATATTTAAATATATGGAATATGTAAATAAGGAAAAAAGGAAAGCGTGTGAAAACTATTTTATCTTGCATAAGAAAGCAAACAGAATTCTAGATACTACTCAATGATGTTGGTATTTGTCACCAAATTAAAAATAGGTTGAATATTTTGATAGGGGAGTTACTCATTATTGATAAAGTTTTAAATTAGAGCCATACTATTCATTTTAGAGATTATAACTAAAAGGGTAGGACATATTCCAAGGGGTACCTGGGTGGCTTAGTTGGTTAAGAGTCAGACTCCTGGTTTCAGCTTAGGTAGTGATCTCAATAACGTGAGATTGAACCCCACATCGGGCTTCATGCTCAATGTGGAATTTGCTTCAGATTCTCTCTCCTGCTTCTCTCCTTACTTGCATGCTCTCTCTCTTAAATAAATAAATAAATAAACAAATAAACAAATAAATAAATAAATAAAATCATTTTAAAAAGAACATATTCCAAGTCCTATTTACTTCAATAATTCTGAAGCCTAGAGAATATACATCCTGTCTTACCAGCACCACTATTATATTTTTAAAGAAGGTATTAAGTTATAAGCTAACACATCAATATATTATAATTATTAAAAATAAAATTATTTCTTAATTAACAAAATGTCGTTTTGCTTAAAGATTTTTATTTGTTTTTATGAGTAAAAAATTGCGTCTTATAAATATTTTTAGAGTGAGAGCAAGAGCAAGGAATAGGTAGATAAAAGTTTATGGATATAAGAACAATTTTAAAAATATAAAGCAATATTCAATCCTAGGTACCATTAATTGCCTAAAGAGATACTAGGATATAATAAAACTTGATTTAAAAGAAAAGCCAACAAGAATGAATTCAGACACTTTTTCTTACTATTTCATAGCATCAATTTTGATGTGATTTTCCTTTTCCAAATGTAGTAATTTAACATGCACTGTATCTTTTAGGACTGGATCTGCCATTTATGATGATGCCTCATCCCCTACTTCCAGTCAGCTTACCTCCTGCATCAGTTGCCATGGCAATGAATCAGATGAACCATCTCAATACTATTGCCAACATGGCTGCTGCAGCCCAGATTCACAGTCCACTCTCCAGAGCTGGGGCCTCTGTTATAAAGGTAAGAATCATGATTTGGAGGAGGACACAGGTTTTAATTGTATGTAAGTGTTGAGAAAATAATAGCAATACCACTGAATCTTCAGTATAAACACACAGCTCATTGACTCAGTTGTTTATCATATAGTATTGATTTTATTTCTGACTAGGCCTGCTAAGGTGTTTTGTTTGTTTGTTTGTTTGTTTTTATTCCATGACTACAGATCTCACTTTTAATTCTAGTTTCATGTCTTGCAATCATGAATACAGTTGTGGGAGGCATCGCTAAACAATGGAAGAGTAGAATAATGTACAAAAAATCATTACCATTTGTAGGGTGAAATAAACACTGCACATTTTTGGTGTTTGGGAGGTAGTTCTGGGGTAATATATACCATACAGGACTTATAGTTAGAAAGACCGAAGTTTCAATTCCAATCCTGTCACTTTAGCTCAATAACCTTGGATATAACATTAAAACTGCATGAACCTGTTTCCTCAACTGTAAACTAAATGTTATAGTAATAATCTATCCCACTTATTCATTGGCTGTCCAGAGATAATGTGAGTAAAATGTAGGCTAAAAACTTGAAACATTAAGCATTTTTATGATAAATTATAGCATTATCATTATCATCATTATACTATTTTTTTCAAAATTTCATGACCACTGAGTAATGAAACATAAATAATATTTTGTAACCTGTCCTGATGTCTTCTATTAGTCTGGCATAGGGCCTTTCTGCCCTCTCTCTAAGTGTCATGGGAACTTGGTTTTTAAATTTTTTTTCTTTTGGCAAGGAGATAATAAAAGGGTATATAGAATCAAAAGAGTAGTTAATAAGAGCAACCCATTGACTGGTTCCTTTGTTTCTTTATTTATTCAACAAATATTATACCCTTAATGTATACATGTTGTATTGAATGATATGAGATATAGGTAAAGAATACATAGTTCTTGACTTCCAGTACTCACAAACAAAATGTGATACAAACAACAAGTACCGATTTAGCTTGCACTAACAAGACGACTGTGATGAATGGCATACAGCATCACCAAATATTATAGAAATTTAGAGGAGGGAGTTATTATACTTCGCTTGGCAAAAAGAGGAGGAAAGGATCACGAAAAGCATTACAGTTGTTGGATTTGAACTGGACTTTGGTAATTTTGATAAGATTATAATAAGTGTACATAGGGAATTGTGAAAGAAAGGGAGAAGAAATGTGAGATCCTGGACAATTTTGTTTCATTTTAAATTAGCTTCCAGTTTTGGGGATTTTTTAAATAATGAAAAAAATTTGAGGAAAGGACAAGAAAAATTGATAATTTTTATTAAACTCCAAATATATTTCCACTGCTAAGTATAAATAAGCTACCTGCAAAGATTGTGGCCCTCAATAAATCAGTCTATCCTAGCTAATCAGAACTTTGTTGTCTGAATATTTGATTAGAGGCTAAACCAGGAAACAGAGTTATCTTTGAGAAAAAAAAATCATCCATGAACATATTTAAAAGATGAAATAAGTTTTCCATGATTTTGAAACTGGGTGATTACTAATATGTACATTACATATATAATTTATATAATATGTATTGATATATCATTAATATTATTATAATATATATTATTAATATTATATATTATAATATATAATTTATATCACTTTGTCCATTCATCGGTTCATGGACACAGGCTGTTTTCATAATTTAGCTATTGTAGATAAAGCTACTATAAACACTGGGGTGCATATATCCCTTTGAATTAGTATTTTTGTATTCCTTGGGTAAATACCTAGCAGTGCACTTGCTGAGTTGTAAGATGGTTGTATTTTTAACTTTTTGAGGAACCTCCATACTGTTTTCCAGAGTGGCTGCTCTAGTTTGCATTCCCACCAACAGTGCGAGAGGGTTGCCCTTTCTTCACATCCTTGCCAACACCTGTTGTTTCTTGTGTTGTTGATTTTAGCCATTCCGACAGGTGTGAGGAGACATCTCATTGTAGTTTTTATTTGCATTTCCCTGATGGTGAGTGATGTTGAGCATTTTTTCATGTGTCTGTTAGCCATCTGTATGTCTTCTTTGGAAAAATATTCATTGATGTCTTCTGTCCATATTTAACTGTATTATTCTTTTTGGGGTATCGAGTTTATAAGTTCTTTATACATTTTGGATACTAATCGTTTATCAGATATGTCATTTGTATATATATTTTCTAATTCCTTAGTTTTCCTTTTAGTTTTGTTCACAGTTTCCCTCATTGTGTAGAGGCTTTTTATTCTGATGTAGTTCCAATAGTTTATTTTTGCTTTTGTTTATCCTGCCTCAGGAGACATATTTAGAAAGAAGTTGCTATAGTCTATATCAAAGAAGTTATTTCTTGTGTTTGCCTCTAAAGTTTTAAAGGTTTCATGTCTAATATTTAGGTTTTTATTCCTTTTTGAGTTTACTTTTATGTTTGGTGTAAGAAAGTAGTCTAGCTTCATTCTTTCACAAGTTCCTGTCCAGTTTTCCCAATACCACATGTTCAAGAGACTGCCTTTTCCCCATTGCATATTCTTTCCCTCTTTGTCAATGATTAGTGCTAGATATGATCGTAGGTTCATTTCTGGGATTTATCTTCTGTTCCTTTGATCTATTTATCTGTTTTTAAAACAGTACCATACTGTCTTGATCACTTCAACTTTGAAATCTTTTTTTTTAAATTTTTATTTATTTATGATAGTCACACAGAGAGAGAGAGAGAGAGGCAGAGACACAGGCAGAGGGAGAAGCAGGCTCCATGCACCGAGAGCCCGATGTGGGATTCGATCCCGGGTCTCCAGGATCGCGCCCCGGGCCAAAGGCAGGCGCCAAACCGCTGCGCCACCCAGGGATCCCCGATCACTTCAACTTTGTAATATAACTTGATGTCTGGAATCTGGAATTGTGATGCCTTCACCTTTGCTTTTCTTTTTCAAGATTGCTTTGGCTATTCAGGATCTGTTGGGGTTCCATACAAATTTTAGGATTGTTATAGCTCTGTGAAAATTACTATTGGTATGTTGAGAGGGATTTCATTAAATGCATAGATTGCTTTGGGTAGCACAGACATTTTAACAATATTTGTTCTAATCCATTAGTATGGAATGTTTTTCCATTTCTTTGTGACATCTTCATTAATGTTTTATTGCTTTTAGAGTACAAGTCTTTCATCCCTTTGGGTAGGTTTATTTCTAGGTATCTTATGGATTTTGGCGCAATTGTAATTGGGATTTATTCCTTAATTTCTCTTTCTGCTGATTCATTTTTGCTGTATAGAAATGAAACAGATTTCTGTACATTGATTTTGCATCCTGTGACTTTACTGAATTTATCACTTCTAGCAGTTTTTGGTGGAGTGTTTTGGACTTTTTATATATAGTATCATGTCATCTGCAAATAGTGACAGTTTTATGTCTTCCCTGCCAATTTAGGTGCCTTTTATTTATTTTTATTTCCCAATTGCTGTGACTAGGACTTCCAGTAATGTGTTAAATAACAGTGGTGAGAGTGGACATTCCAGTCTTGCTCCTGACTCTGGAGGAAATTCTGTCAGGTTTACCCACTGTGGATGATAATATCTGTGAGTTTTCATACATGGCCTTTATTATGTTAAGGTATGTCCCTTTTTTTCTTTAAAGAGTTATTTATTCATTTATTTATTATTTATTTATTTATTTATTTATGAGAAAGAGAAAGAGAGAGAGAGAGAGAACATTGAGTGGGGGAGAAGCAGAGGGAGAGCATCCTCAAGTAGACTCCCTGTTGAGTGTAAAACCCAACTCAGGGCTTGATCTCAGGACCAATTAGGTCATGATGTGAGCCATGTATAAGAATATAAGAGTCAGACAATCAACTGAGCCACCCAGGTGACCCAAGGTATGTTTCTTCTAAGTCTACTTATTTGAGGTTTTTATCTTAAATGGATGTTGTGCTTTGTCAAATGCTTTTCCTGCATCTGTTGAGATGATAGTATCATTCTTATCCTTTCCACTATTGATGTGATACCTCATGTTGATTGATTTGTGAACATTGAACCACCCTTGCAACCCAGGATTAAATGCCATTTGATCATGGAAAATATTTTTTAATGTATTGTTGGATTCACTTTGCTAGTATTTTGTTGAGAAGTTTGCATCTGTGTTCATCAGGGATATTCACCTGTAGTTCTCCTTTTTAGTGAAATCTTTACCTGATTTTGGTATCAAGATCATGCTGGCCTCATAGAATGAATTTGGAAGTTTCTCTTCCTTTTCTATTTTTTGAAATAGTTTAATAAGTATAGGTATTCAATTGTCTTTACATGTTTGATAGAATTTGCCTCTGAAGCCATCTGGCCCTGGATTTTAGCTTGTTGGGAGCTTTTTGATACGGATTCAATTTCTTTGCTGGATATTGGTATGTTCAAGTTTTCTATTTCTTCTTATTTCAGTTTTGGTAATTTATATATTTCTAGGAATTTGTCCTTTTTTTCCAGGTTGTCCAATTTGTTGGCATATAGTTTTTCATAATATATTCTTAAATTGTATTTCTGTAATGTTGATTTTTATTTCTTCTCTTTCAATTGTGATTCTATTTATTTGGTTCCTTTAGTCTTTTCTTTTTGTTAAGGGGAGCTAGAGATGTATCAATTTTATGATTTTTTTCAAATATCCAGCTCCTGATTTGTTTTATCTGTTTTTTTTTTTTTTTAGTTTATCATTTATTTCTGCTCTAGTACTTACGATTTCCTTCCTTCTGCTGGCTTTAGATTTTATTTGTTGTACTTTTTCTAGCTTTTAGGTGTAAGGTTAGGTTTATTTGAGATTTTTCTTGCTTCTTGAGTCCTATAATGCTATATACTTCTCTCTTAGAACCACTTATGCTGCATCCCAAAGATTTTGGACCATTGTGTTTGTTTTGTCATTTGTTTTAATGGTTTTTAAAAATTTATTATTTGATTTTATTGTTGACTCATTCATTGTTTAGTAGCATGTTGATTATTTATAGTCGTTCCTTTTTTTCATTTTTGTAGTTCATCTCAGGTTTCATAGCACAATGGTCAGAAATGATGCTATAATTTTTGAGGCCTGATATGTGACCTAGTATATGTTCTATTCTGAAGAATGTCTCATATATGCTTGAAAAGAATATGTACTTTCCATTTTAGGATTGAATGTTCTGAATATATCTGTTCAGTACATCTGTTCTAGTGTCATTCAAAGCCACAGTTTCCTTTTTTTAAATTTTATTTATTTATGAGAGAGAGAGAGAGAGAGGTGCAGAGATACAGGCAGAGGGAGAAGCAGGCTCCATGCAGGTAGCCTGACCTGGGACTCGATCCCAGGTCTCCAGGATCATGCATTTGGCTGAGGGCAGCACTGAACTGCTGAGCCACCCGGGTTGCCCTCCTTCTTGATTTTCTGTTTAGATGATCTGTGCATTGATGTAAGTGGAGTGTTAAAGCCCCCTATTATTATTGTATTATTATCAATGAATTCCCTATGTTTGCTGTTAATTGTTTTATATAATTACATGCTTCCAAATTGAGGGCATAAATATTTACAATTGCTAGACATTTTGTTTTTACTTGTCTGGGTATATCTCTCCTTCTATACTGAAAGATAGTTTTCCTACATACAGCAGTCTTGGTACCAGGTTTATCCCATTTAGCACTTTGAATATATTATGCCATTCTCTTCTGGCTTGCCAAGTTTCTGTTGAGAAATCCCCAGCTAGCCTTCTGGGTCTTCCATTGCATGTTATGGACTTCTTTTGTTTTGCTGGTTAAGATTATTTATTTACCACTATATTTTGCAAAATTAAGCATAATATGTGTTGATGTGGGTCTACCTTTGTTGATTTTGAGGAGTGTTCTCTGTGCCTCCTGGATCTAGGTGTCTTTTTCCTTTTCCAGATTAAGGAAGTTTTCAGTTATTATTTCTTCCAAAAAAATTTCTGTCCCCTTTACTCTTTATTCTTTTTATGGGACTCCTATAATACAAATGTTATTATGTTTGATGGAGTCACTGAGTTCCCTAAGTCTATTGTCATGTTTCATAATTATTTCTCTTTTGTTCAACTTTATTATGTCCCATTATTTTCTTTTCTAGATCACTAGTTCATTCTGCTTCTTCCAGATTCCTGTTCATTGTATCAAGATTATTTCTAATCTTTATTGCCTTCTTCATGTTTGATCAATTCATTTTTAAATCTTTTATCTCTGCAGTAGGGTATCAGTGATGTCTTCTATTCTTTTCCCAAGCCCAGTGAGTATTCTTATGATTATTGCTTTAAATTCTCAATCAGGCTTGTTACCTTTATTATTATTATTATTATTATTATTATTATTATTATTATTATTGCTTGTATCTGTCACCATGGCCTTATCTTGTTCTTTCATTTGGGATAAATTCCTTCATCTTCACATTTTGTCTAAATATCTATCTTCTCTGTTAGAAAAGGCACTTACGTCTCTTGCTCCTGAAAGTAATGGCCTTATGAAGAAGTCATGTAATGCCCATTGCCTGGTGCTTCAGGAAGTGTCTCCAGTGTGTGCTGTGTGTGTTCTGCTATTGTGTTTTGGCTGCTCTTTCCTTCAGGCCAATTGTCTGTATAGTATTTACTTGCCTGCTGTGGACAGTGTTTGGCCCCTGGCCTGAATGTATCAAGTTTTATGCAGGTGAGCCCTGGTCTTTTTGTTAAATGAGATCTGACATAACTTCCACCAGAACTGAGGCCCTGTGGAACTCTCTGGTCAGGAGACGTGGTGTGGGTGGGTGTTTTTGCTCATTTTCTTTGGAAGGGGCACTCTGTGGTGAGACTGAGGCAAGTTTAACTGAGACAGGAAGACCTGCTACAGAGCACGGGGTTAAGCTTGGTGAAGCAAATTAGCAACTTATTGTTGGTTCTGGGCTGCTTCCTGCAGGTAGCTTTGTGTTTACGCTGAGGTGCCAGTGAGACAGATGGCACCAGCCAGCTCCACTGTTCTAGAAGAAGCTTCTCTGTGAATGCTGACACTCAGGGAAATGCTCCAATAAGAGCAAATAATATCCCCACTCTATTCCCAGTCATTCTTCAGATCAATGTTTCCATGATATCTGCCCCTGGGTTATTTGCCTGCCTCCTCTCCAGGAGAAGGGCAGTGCCCGCAAGGCTCTATCCTAGCCAAGACTTCTGATCTTTAAAACTCTAGGTTTTAAGCCCTGATGGTTGCAAGAACTCACTGAATTCATCTCAGTTCATTTTCTAGATCGATGGCTATGGGGAAATGTTCTCATTGTGTGTTCCCCTGTGTGGTCTTCTCTGATGGTCACTTCTCTGCAATCATAGCTCCCTACTTTCTGTAGCACCCAGGATCTATTTCTTCTCTAAACCACATCTCTGTACTCTGCTTCCTTTGATGTAGCCTCTTCTATGCCTTTAGTTGTGGAATTTGTTCTGTCAGTATTCATGTCTATTTCTGGGGTATTTAGGATGATTTGATAATTATCTAGTTGTGTTCATGGAATTAAAGGAGCCTAGGGTCCTCCTACTCCACCACCATCTTCCTCTTCTATTTACAGTTTTTTTTTTTTGTCCCAGCATTTTGGCATAAAAAAAATGGAAATTTTAGCTAGTATTATTCATTGTTTTGCAAAATATTTGAAATGAGGTCACCGTACCTTTTATATGATGTTGACCATCTAAGAGTCAATTGACCTCCCAGAATACCATTAGAAAATTTAACATTTTGAAAGGAATTTCATAATTATGAAATTTGATTTCTTTCTGACAAATGCACTGTGAATTTGGGAAAGTCATAACAACCTGATTAACCCTCTTTGCTGTGTATTATATTGTCTTAGCTTAGTAGTTTGCTATAACAAAATACCATAGACCAGATGGTTTAAATATGATAAATTTATTTCTCATAGTTCTAGAGACTGGAAAGTCCAAGATCAAAGTGCCTTATGATTCCTGGTGAGAGCTCTTTTTCTCATTTGCATATTACCACTTTCTCACTGTAGTTCTCACATGGCAAAGACAGACAGGAAGCAAAATTTCTTATATCTCTTCTTATAAGGGTATTAATCCCATCATGAAGGCTATGCCTCCCCATGACTTCATTAACCCCCCAAAATTCCATGTCCAAATTGTTGTGCCCAAGATTGCGAATCCGAGAAACCACCAAGGAGCCAACACGGATGCAAGCGCATGAGGGTTTATTAGCAAGCTCGAGCTTGTCCAAGTATACCCGACACAACAGAGCAGGGACTTGGACCCCGAGGCGGGTTTCAGCTGGGTTTTTATGGGCTGGTCTAGGGGATTTCCAGAAGGGGTGGAGGAATTTCTTAAGCTCTGTTCTCATTCTGATACGGGGCTTTCAAGAGCGTTCTGCGGTTTTTCCTGTAACTGAAGTAGGGTAAAGTTCGCTCTTATTCACAGGGGCCTGAGATGGCTGTACTTGTGCTAACGCTGAACTTGAGGTGGAATGGCCTTAATTTTCTCGGCCTCCACACAAATACCATCACATTATGGTTAGAGTTGCAACATATGAATTTGGGAGAAATAATCAGTTCACAGAATATACAATTTAATGTGATTAGAGTGCCACCTGTGCTAGCAACTCTACAGTTAATGATCTCCTGGTATTTATATTATATCCTTATTTCCAGCATTTTTATTTTATTTTATTTCTTTTAAGATTTTATTTATTTATTCCTGAGAGACAGAGACAGAGAGAGACAGAGACAGAGACACAGGCAGGGGGAGAAGCAGGCTCCATGCAGGGAGCCCGACGTGGGACTCGATCCCGGATCTCCAGGATCACACCCTTGGCTGAAGGCGGCGCTAAACCGCTGAGCCACCTGAGCTGCCCATTTCCAGCATTTTTTTTTTTTTCAATGAGCTCCCTGGTTTTTATTTGTTTTTTTTTTTAATTTATTTTTTATTGGTGTTCAATTTACTAACATACAGAATAACCCCCAGTGCCCGTCACCCATTCACTCCCACCCCCCGCCCTCCTCCCCTTCTACCACCCCTAGTTCGTTTCCCAGAGTTAGCAGTCTTTACGTTCTGTCTCCCTTTCTGATATTTCCCACACATTTCTTCCCCCTTCCTTATATTCCCTTTCACTATTATTTATATTCCCCAAATGAATGAGAACATATAATGTTTGTCCTTCTCCGACTGACTTACTTCACTCAGCATAATACCCTCCAGTTCCATCCACGTTGAAGCAAATGGTGGGTATTTGTCATTTCTAATAGCTGAGTAATATTCCATTGTATACATAAACCACATCTTCTTTATCCATTCATCTTTTGTTGGACACCGAGGCTCCTTCCACAGTTTGGCTATCGTGGCCATTGCTGCTATAAACATCGGGGTGCAGGTGTCCCGGCGTTTCATTGCATTTGTATCTTTGGGGTAAATCCCCAACAGTGCAATTGCTGGGTCGTAGGGCAGGTCTATTTTTAACTCTTTGAGGAACCTCCACACAGTTTTCCAGAGTGGCTGCACCAGTTCACATTCCCACCAACAGTATATGAGGGTTCCCTTTTCTCTGCATCCTCTCCAACATTTGTTGTTTCCTGCCTTGTTAATGTTCCCCATTCTCACTGGTGTGAGGTGGTATCTCATTGTGGTTTTGATTTGTATTTCCCTGATGGCAAGTGATGCAAAGCATTTTCTCATGTGCATGTTGGCCATGTCTATGTCTTCCTCTGTGAGATTTCTGTTCATGTCTTTTGCCCATTTCATGATTGGATTGTTTGTTTCTTTGGTGTTGAGTTTAATAAGTTCTTTATAGATCTTGGAAACTAGCCCTTTATCTGATATGTCATTTGCAAATATCTTCTCCCATTCTGTAGGTTGTCTTTTAGTTTTGTTGACTGTATCCTTTGCTGTGCAAAAGCTTCTTATCTTGATGAAGTCCCAATAGTTCATTTTTGCTTTTGTTTCTTTTGCCTTCGTGGATGTATCTTGCAAGAAGTTACTATGGCCGAGTTCAAAAAGGGTGTTGCCTGTGTTCTTCTCTAGGATTTTGATGGAATCTTGTCTCACATTTAGATCTTTCATCCATTTTGAGTTTATCTTGGTGTATGGTGAAAGAGAGTGGTCTAGTTCATTCTCCAGCATTTTTAATAAAGATTTTATTCATTCATTTGAAAGAGAGACAGAGAGAGAGCAAGAGCAGAGAGAGAGGCAGAGAAGGAGGGAGAAATAGATTCCCTGCTGAGCTGGCAGCCTGATGTGAGGAGGCTTCATCTCCCGCCTCAAAGATCATGACCTGATCTGAAGGCAGATGCTTAACCATATGAGACACTCAGCTGCCCCTATTATCAGCATTTTAAAACTCAGTTGCAGAAAAATAAATTTATATCAGAAACAATATACACAGAAAGAGATTAGGAGCATTATACAAAAAGTCCAAAATATGTGTTTAGTTTATTAAAATTTATGAAAGTTCACCAAAAGACCTACCAATTTATTCATATGTTCGAATTATTCTTATTGTTTACATATCTTTTTATTTGCTTTCAAGTAAAACTTTACCTTTTCCTCATATCATTTAAAAATGTTCCTGGAATTTAAAAAAATGCTATGATATTAAAAGAAAGTTTTGTATCCTAAATGCAGCTACTCTTCTTTAGCATAGTTTATGTTAAGCTGATACCTGTGCCTTGCCACTGATGATCATGAGACTGTGATCTCTATCTCCTTTGGAAGCTGGTCTTACATCACGTGATTTGAGTATTAGTACTATATGATAAATAGAGGTTATCAAGTTAGTGAATGACTGATCTACAAACCATATTTAATTACCAGCACTTAACATTTTAATTAAAGGTCTGGAAGCAACTATTTTAATATTTCTGCACTTCAATTTTCCTTCCTGCAAAATTGATCTCACTTTCTTTACATTTATTTCTGTGTTTATACATTTCTTCTGATTGAGTCTACATCAAAAAACTCTTTAGGTTAATGTATAAGTCATGTTAACTCCTCATTTTAATTCAGTCCAGCCCAATTGGCATTTGTTAGCAAGCCCATTTGTTAACTAATTGAATCAGAATAAGCCACTGATACCTAGTTTTAAAAGTTTTGGGGTCCATCTATATTTTTTGTTTTCCAACAATTGAGTCCCGATTATGTATCAAGAAGTTTTAAGGTTTATGATCTAATGAGGAGAGACAAACAATAAACAGACTTAATAGTTTTATAATTTTTGATTGGAATTTAAATAGACAAATGAACTCATGTACTTGAAAACATGGTTTTGCAGATTTTGTTTTATACTTTGTAAGACCTGGGTTCCTAATCATAGCAAGAATGGAAACTAATATAAAGATTTGAATTTTCCTACAGACTTTGTTTAATATTTTAATAGATGTTTTGTTACTGCACTAATGTTGGTTTCCAATTTTTCAGGTTCTTTAAAGGGAACTACATGGGATGCAGACAACTATAATTGAGTGCATATTTACCTAACATGTATTTTTATCATATGACACTCTATTTGTATTCCTTTGAATGCTCAAAAACTCAAATGACTACAGCATTTAGTGTACTTATTCATATACTTAATATTTGTCTAGTCAGATAATGTTGAATATTACAATGAAATAAAACCCCCAGATTCCTATAAAGGACTTAAACATTCTATGTTTTTTATTTGAACCAGCATCCAATAGTATGCCTGTAAACCAGATCTAAAAATAAATAAATAAAAATGAAAAGCTCTGACTTATAACACTTTCCAATTTCTGTGTTGTAAATATTTCCATCAGGAGTGATTTCAAGTTACCATCATTTTAATACCTGACTCACAAAATTGCTGTGGATATTTAATAATTGGCCCTAGTTTGAACAGGCTTCACTTCAAGATAAGACTTTCCTTTTAAAGCATTATATGAAATATGAAATGTTTATCAAATCAAACTCTTCATGCCAATCTCCCTTCATATCCATTAAACAAAACCAAAACTTTTGAAACCACTTTGTCTACTAATTTCTATTTCTTCAGAGTAACATAACATGTTAACTAAAAGTTTGAGAAACCTCTATGAAAATTAATGACTAAGCAGTTTGTTTCACCATTGAAATTATACCATCTTAACAAAGAATGATGTCAAACTGAAAGGAACATGTTTGCCTTTGAGTATTTTTCTTCTACCAGTGTGTAAATGTTTCTACCTCAGTGTGAGAAACATTTGGTAATTAGAGATGTGGATTCCTGCAAATGCCCTCAAATAGTGAAAACTAACATGAAGAATAGACATGGCTGTTTATTCACCACCGCTGTCATCTTTTAAAAATTTTCTTTTCACAGGTAGGAGAGAAAAAACATAGCTTTTTAGGGATCTGAGAAGTGAGGTGACTTTTAGAAACTTGTACTTCTAAATTTTATATATACATATATAAAATTTTTATATATATATATGAATATATATATATATAAATTTGCTTATAGTTTAATACAATTCCCTATCTCCATGGATGTAAACCATGTAACCATTATAAATAACAATGTTTTTTAAAATATTTTATTTATTTAAGAGAGAAAGCAATCATGATGGAGGGGAAGGGCAGAGGAAGAGGGAGAAGCAGACTCCTGTTGAGTAGGGAGCCTGTGAGGCTTGATCCCAGGACCCCAGGATTATGACCTGAACTGAGGGGAGATGCTTAACTGACTGACACACCCAGGGAGTCCAGCAATGAGTTTTAGATACATAGACATATCCGTGTAACAACACTGTTCAATAGAGCAGCCACTAGACATATATGGCTATTTCAATTTAAATGAATTAAAGAAAATGAAAACTTCAGTTGCTCTGTTGCAAGTAGTCACATTCCAAGTGCTCAAAAGTCACACATCACTTGTGACACATATTAGACAATGCAAGTGCAGAACATTGCATCACTGCAGAACATTTTATTGGATAGCACTGTTTTAGAGCATTAAGTAGGGTGGGCAAAAGGTTGTGAATCACTGGTGATCTTTGAGGAAAAGGGTAATACAGACTAAAAAAATCAAGTATATTGCAATTAGCCTTGCAGTTGGCTAAAAAGGACAGTTATTGCTGAATACTGGCTTACTGTATTATTATTATTTCATCATTTTTTCGTTAGAAAAGAGGGCAAGAACACAGAATTCACTGATTTTGCAAGATTTGATATGTGCAAATGAGTATGTCACATTGCTTTGTCAAAAACACTAAAATGAAACATATGTAAGCTCCACCTTCAGAATAATTTATAGAATTATATACTGTTTCTGGCTAGAACCATCATAGTTTATTAGCGAAGTTAGATCAATTAAGAAGCAGATTTCATTGGAGGCAGTACGTCCTAATGGGTAAGAGTATGGGCTCTGAAGTCAGAATGCCTGCCTGTATTTGATTTTTGGTTTCACCATTCCTTTTTATGTGACCTTAAGCAAATTAGTATACCTGTATCTCAGTTTGCCTCATCTTCCTGTGAAATGGCTAGAGTAATTATACCTACCTCATAGTGTTAACATGAAACTAAATGAGACAAGGCTTGTCAACACACTTAGAACACTGTTTGGCATTTAGTAAATAGCCAGTGTATATTAGAAAATATTGTTTTATTTTACTATGTTTTATATTCAAGGATCCATATCAATAAGTAGAAACCAATATCATGGCCAAGATCTAGCCTGAGAAAAGAGTCACTTCCTTTATATACATTCCTCTGTGTAACCCTTATCAGTACCAGAACTAAGGGTTCCCTCACCATTAGATACATATACATGTATTGGACTCTCTCTCTGCAAAGCATTTATTTGTTCACCTGTCATGGCTGCTTTGATCTCCACGCAGGAAAAAAGAGTTAGGAATTTGGTGGGGACTGGAAAGGAGTGTCCATTCTAATACCCAAATTGATCTGATTTGTATTTTATTTTGAGCCATCTTTGAATGTTTATGGGGAATTGTTTAGTCTTTAGTTTGAACTATGAACATATACATCTCATGTGAAAATATCCATGGACCTTCTTTCCATCCCCAATTGGTACATTAGATTCTTAATAAATATTTGTTGCATGAATTAAAAATGATTAATTGGATATTAAACTTTGGGGAGAATTTCTAAAATAAATGATAGTGATGCAGAATTTAATTTCAAAACTAGAAAAGACATTACAAGTTGCAATTTTTTTTCTTTTTTTGGTTTTTGTTTTTACAAAAATTAGTTGGAAATATTGTTACTCCAAGCACAATTCTTTAGTTCTGCTGCAGATCCCTTTACCATTGGCTCCACTAGTAGCATTTGTATTTCATAACTCATGTAGCTATAACAGGAATTGGAATCTGCATTATGATCAGTAGGCTTGCAAGGCTATTCATCATTCAGTTATATCACTGAGTGTGGCAAGATCCTGAGAGCAAAATAGGTAAAATATACCTGACTGGTATAAAAACCTATTTCCTATTTGACATTTAAGTACCTTTTTTTTTTTTTATCTGTGGGAAACTGTTTTTAAATTTTTATTTTAATTGCAGCTAGTTAACATAAAGTGTTATATTAGTTTCAGGTGTACAATATAGCGATTCAACAATTCCATACATCATGGGATACTTTGTAATATCCGTGTGGCATAGTTTTCTCTGACAAGAAATTTGAGAAATTTACATAGGACGCAGTTATTTGGCTGTTTACCAGTACCATCTGACTAGCTCTGTTTTTTGTTTGGCCAAGCAGCTGGCAATTAATGAATTGATAGGAAATGGTCACAAGGCAGTGGCATTAACATGTGAACATCTGGTATTAAAATTAACACAGGATTCTTTATGATAATTCAAATTCACTAAAAAAATCACTGGTTGAGGCTTTATTTTGAATTATACATCTGAAACTAATATTATACTTTATGTTAACTAACTGGAATTTAAATAGAACTTGAAAAAGAAAAACAATGCTCTATGAGAAGACAAAGCAATTACTATCTTTTAGAACATGAGGTGAAGATATATTGAATGAGAACTGAAGGGTGTGTGTGTGTGTGTGTGTGTGTGTGTGCGCATGTGTCTGCGTGTCTGTGTGTCTGTGTGTTTGGGTGGGTGGTGGTGGTCCAAGCCCAAAACACAATTTGGAAACTCTGCATTTTCCCACTGAATTAATATATTTTCCCACTCAAGGGCATTTGTAAGCCATGAGTAGATATTATGACTGATTCCTTAAAATGTCACCCTCTTCCAGAACAAGTTGATCATATTGAAGGTGCGAAAGGATCCTTTGCCCTAATATAACTTATATCACATGTAGACTGTGCCTATGATTTTGCAGTGTTTCATGGTTTTGTGTTCCAGCTGCAACCTCAATGTGCCTATATTATCTAAATTCATGAAAATCCTGCCATAGTCACCTATGTTAACATTCATAATTGTTAATCATGGAATACAGACTTTTTTATAATAAAAACTTGTTTATTTTAGAGAGATAGAGCATGAGCAGGGGGCGGGGCAGAGGGAGAGGGAGAGAGAATCCACAGATTCCCCTTTGAGCACAGAGCTTAATGTAGGGCTTGATTCCAGGACCTCGAGATCATGACCTGAGCTAAAACCAAGTGTTGGCTGCTTAATTGGCCACCCAAGTGCCCCCAGAGAGTAAATCTTAAATCAATTTGTAAAGATCCATAAGTTGTCATGTTTCCAATGTTGTTCAGAGATACCAAATTTGGGCATCAGATTCTTCCTCAGGATTAATAATAAGGTAAATTAACAGCAACAATGAATAAACTTTTCATTTCCCTGTCCTTGATTTTATTATTAAAGTCTGTCAAGTTTCAATCTGTTCTGTTTCTGCAAAACTCTGGTGACAATAGAGAAGGAGCACATCAATTAAATATGAAATATCATGACAAATGCATGAATAAAAAATATCTAGCACTCAGAGAAACTTCCAAAAGCCACTCCTCAGTAGTGAAGCCATTAAATCCTTTAGGAACTCATTAACAGATTACTATTTGGAAGCATAATTATAGAGAGTTGAATTCCAATTAAATAAAAATTATAAAAAATTATATAATAATCACACTGACTATTTGATAACAATATAATAAGATGTCAGTGGTAACAATTTAACATTGATTGATACAGTTGTTAGTAAAAGTCAACTATACACATGTACACACACATATAAACACATGTTTAATATGCATTTATTAGTACTTCACACATTCCATGTATACTACCATATTTCCAAGGATGTAAAGGAATATATTGAGATGAAATAAAGAATATACATGAAAATCGGCAGAGTTGATACTTAAGTGCCAAAAAACTAAATCCTAAACCAAATTGATTGTGTTAAACCTTGTATAAAAATGAATTTTCTAAGCATTGACCCTATTCTTTATTAAGGTTCAAATGTACTTTCAAATGATTTAATATGATGAATGTCTCCTTTGACTACTTGTGATATATGCCCCCCGAAAGGGGAAAAGTATGATAAAAGAGGGCATAGTATGTACTAAATAATAACATTTTCTGTAATGTTTCTTATTAGGCATAAGCCCTGAACTATAAACATACATGCTAGAATTTGAGTTATTATCACAGATAATTTTACTAATTGCAGGGGGAAATGGGCATTTGATTAAGTATTTATCAATCTTGGAAATGTCTCCCCTTGGCTACTTTGAATCTAGAGAAGAACTGTAGTGTTTCAGAAGAGCTACAGCTGTTGTCAATGGGGCCCAAATGAAATACATGAAGTGTGACAGGGTTGTAAAAGTCATAAATACCAAATAAAATGAACTCATCAATGACTATAAGTGATTGGAGTTTTAGAGTTGCAATTTTCCTTTTTAAATGCCCTTATTGATTTGTTGCAATTACCGTTAACCCTGTATTTGGCAAATGATGAGGACATTATCACTTGTGTTCTCATTTGTAATAAAACAGATTAACTTGCTGTGAAATTTTAACTAGGCTGAGACACAAGAGTAGCCACCTAATGAACCAAAGCACATTGCAATTAAATAGCTAAATAGATGCATACCGATTACAAGGATGAAAAATTGATCTGTTTATTGCAAATAAATTGTTCATAGAACTATTAGTTACTTTAAGAGAAATTAAATATTCCCAGTTCCACACAGACATATATATTTTTAAACCCACCTAACTCTTAATCAATATAAGGCACTGAAGTTATCTAATACAGTTTACATGGTGAAAAAGTCAGACCTCTGTGATGCCTTAGGAAAACAATAACAATGAACTGAACCTTGACTGAATTTGGAAAGTGTAATATCTTAAAGGAGAAATATTACTTTATGAGAATATTATGAGAAATATTACTTTATGAGAATATTACTGTCACCCTAAATCATGTTTTCAAAGTTATTTATCACCTAATATGGTGTTGAAAATGTCAAAGAAAGAGTTGAAGAGTAGGTTGAGTTTATATTATTTGATCATTTGCTAATCTTAATCATTTGAGGGAATCTTCCTTTGTAGTATTGTATCTTTTCTCATTTTCGTAGCATTTTCTATTTGTGTAGATGTTCTTTCAATTTTTTTTTTAAATTCAAAATGAGCTTTAATTTTTTATTAGGTGGAGTGAACAAGAGCAATGATCACTGTTAGTTGGATTCTCTTGTTTTTCCAAATCATCGATTTTATGAATCATTTAAAAATTTTCCATTTTTATTATGGCAGCATATATTTCTATGTGTATGATTCCTGTTTGCCACCATACAGTGATTTTTTTCAGTTCTAGTTTAGCCTACTAACTGCTGTACATTGTCCCTGTCCATTCATTCAGATGTCCATCAAACTTAAAAGTAGGACATTGAATTACATATTTTTTCAACACATTTTCAATGTTACAATTCAAAGACAAATACTGAATGTTTTACAATTTATGTACATATTTTGGCATAGAATCATTGAGTCTATGCAACAGTGAAAACCAAAAACTAATTTTGATCTTATATCAAAAATTCCTTGCATAGGTGTTGTCTGTGTACATATGCTATTTAAAGAATATATTTTCAGTCATGACAATTTTGGTTTAATTTCACAACTAATAAACTACTAGTTTATTAGAAAGTAAAGGAATCAGTACAAGAGCTGTATATACTTTGCTGTCTATCCTTGTCCCATCACTCCAGAATACAAGGGTAATTGTTTAGAAAATAAAAACTCTTCTGCTTTGCTTATATGTTCATTTTGTACTATAAATGTAGCTTTACAACTAGATATTTATCTTTAGTGTAAATATAAATGAAATGTATATTAAAAACATTGAAACATTGTTTTTGAGGTATGAAACCAGTTATAGAGCATTTAAAGTGCAACATAAGTTTATTATAATTATCACTATTTAATTAGGAATAATACTGCAACTAATATACGCAAAGTCTACTATTCATTTTATTAAAATTATCAGATGTTAATTATATGCTAAACAGTAATATAAAACACCATTAAAAATAAAACTACTTCATTGAAGACTGTATTAGTGTTTTCTTGCTGCTATAGCAAAATATGATAAATTTAGTGGCTTAAAACAATGCACATTTATTTTCTTATGGTTCTGTAGGTTGGATGTCTAACATGGGTATCACTGAGCTAAAATCTAAAAGTGTTGGCTGGGCTGCATTTCTTTCTGTAGCTTCCAGGGATGAATCCATTTCCTTGCATTTTTCAGCTTCTAGAAGCCACCCACATTTCTTGGTTCATGGTTCCATAATATTTCCCTCTGACCTTTCCTTTCGGCCTCTAAGTATAATTTATCTATCTCAAGATTCTCAATCACATCTGAAAAATCCATTTACTATGTGATGTAACATATACACAAGTGATGTAACATATTCAGAGGTCTCAGTCATTAGGATGTGGAGTTAACATTTTGGGGGCCCCTATTCTGCCTGCCACAATGATAGACATTGCAAAATGTTGACTTCTACTAATGAAATAATAAGCTTTAACTCTCATGCTATTACTTTTGTATTTAAACAAACAATAGTTTTCTTTAAGGAATTTATAAATTTTAGGTCTCATGCAAAATCAATATGAAAATGCACAAGCACATTTTTGACAAACTAATTCTTAATATTATGATGATTAGAATGCTGATGTCATTACAGATAATTAGAACTTTTAAGAAGCCTGTTATGGATGAATTAAATATTTTATAGAACAAACATTCTCTGTCCCAACTTGCCTATTACCCAGTCACATTTATTGCATATATGCATAAACACAGCAATTTGGTTCTTTTACTGATCAATTTAGTTGAATGATTGTCAGATTTACTCATCAAGTTGTGATGCATAAACATAGTGAATAATTTCAGAGTTTTATAGCATTATCCAGAGTCACAAAATTTTTGAGAACTACAACAGTTACTGTAGAGGTATGTAAAATGAATGTTTTATTTTTATTCAAACTTATTATTTAAAACCATAAAAATCTAAACAATACAAATATTGATACTGATAGGTTTTAGTGTGAGTTTGGAAAATTCATCATTATGTCCTGTGTCTACCAAACCATTTTGGTGGCAGAATTCAACATATATTCCTGAGGTCTAATAGAGTGCATGTATATTTTCTCCATAATTTTTATTTGTGCAGAAAGACTCAATATGTACCAGATGCCACTATCGGTGAGTTTTATTCCTTGGCTCTCAAGTGTTTACTTTTGGGAGATCTTAGAGAGTAGGACCACCCTCTAGGCTTTGGTATATTCTTTATGTAAATATAAAAGTTTATAATAACACCAATCCTCACTACCCACCTATGTTCGTAATTCTTCATGAATTTTCTAGGAAAGGAAATGGAAACTAGCCTTTCTTGAATCTCTATATATATCCAGCATGACACTGAGCCCTTTCATGTTCTCTTATTTAGCCCTCATAATATCCTACTAATTTCACAAGAACAAAAATTATGTATTTGTCTAAAGATACACATTTAAGATCAGGTATTATGAACATGCATACTTTGGGGATAAGTGAAAAGTCAAAATTTCAAATGTTATGGACTCAACCAACATAAAAAAAAACCTTGGTGAACAGGTGACATTTCCTTTCGTGTCAGGAACGGATCCCAGAGAGTCCTTCTCCTGTTGCCTCTCTGGAAGAGAACCATCATCCTGGGAGTCAGGCTTCCTCCCACCCCAGCAGCAGTGTGTCCAGCTCTCCCTCTCAGATGGATCACCATTCAGAGAGGATGGGTAAGTGTCTCATCTAAAACAGAAATTAGATATATTCTTTCAGGAAATTCTTCATTATTAAGAAAGAAACTGGGGGAGTTGATCTCTCCTTAAAAAAGGGGGGCTTTTTGAAGTGGTCATTTTTTATTGCTGAACAACAAAATGAAACTTAAAGTGTTACAAGTTTCTTCTCTGGAAGGGACTTCGTTTACTGCATCACTGGATTCAATGGGAACAATATGATGGGATATTTTTAAGCGTATATGTTAAGATAGTTCAATATATTGGTATTTAACAGTTCAGGTGATATAATACATTTGCTACATTCACTGCATCTTTGAATAATGAAAGATAAAATATCTTTTAAACAGTTGATCATTTAAGAGTGACTAAAATGTGAATCAATATATAATTTGCTGTAATCTCAATAATTTAGATCACAAGTATTTAACATTTTGTTGCTTTTTATTATCTCAGAAGTCTTATACCATAGACACTATTCCAGAAATACTATGCTTTTGTCAGTGATGTGGCATATTGGAGACTTGAATTAGCCATGGTTCTGGCACTGACTAGCTATGAGATCTTGGGTATGTCACTTAACCATAATGAGTTTATTTACTTAATATATGGAAATAATTACTGCCATGCCTAACACACTGGATTTTTGTGAGGTCAAATGAAATATATATGGAAAAATACTTTAGAAATTTAAAATGCTAATGAAGTGTGAGGGATAAGCACTGTTTTTTGCTGCGTCTTTACCATGATTTTTTAAAAGATTTTATTTATTCATGGAGACAGAGGGAGAGAGGGGCAGAGACACAGGCAGAGGGAGAAGCAGGCTCCATACAGGAAGCATGACGTGGGACTCGATCCCAGGTCTCCAAGATCACACCCCGGGCTGCAGGCGGCGCTAAACTGCTCCACCACCAGGGCTGCCCTGTCTGTCATAATTGCTTATCATTCCTTGCTGCCTGATTTTACTCAGGTATACAGATGTTACCAAGTGCATTCACTTGTAACAAGTTCTCATTTAGTATATAACAATTATGAACCAAACAAGATGGTAAAATCTTTATTTTCTGTATCTACAGAACCTAATTTCCTAAATATCCATCTCCTCTAGGAAAAATGATTTCTGCTCCGCTTTTAGTCTTACTCTATAGGGATGTTCCTTATATGCACTCTAAGATTTTATGCTTCATAATAGTGACTGCTTGAAGCCTCTCCAAAGTGGTGTTTTTTTGTTTTTTGTTTTTTTGTTTTTTGTTTCTGTTGTTGTTGTTTTTTTGTTTTGTTTTGTTTTGTTGGGGAAAGTGGTATTTGAGAGATTAGCAGAGGTGTTAGTTTCTGAAACTCTCCTGGGGAAGGATGAATATTATTTCTCCCTTCTGGAAATTCTTCCACGTCTCAGTCTGCCAATATTATTTATTGTTTGCAGCTTATAGTAAGCCCAGTGAGTCTTAAATCTGGCTTCCCATTATAACCACCTGTGGGGCATTTACAAATCTGGATGCCCAGGTTACATGCTCCAATTCTGATTTACCTAGTCTGGAATAAAACCTGGAGGCACTTTTTTTTTTTTTTCAGTGTCTCATAAGATTCTAATGTGTAGCCAGAGTTAAGAATCACTGAGCTAGAACTTGAGGTTAGTGGTCTTTTTTTTTTTAATTTTTATTTATTTATGATAGTCATCAGAGAGAGAGAGAGAGGCAGAGACATAGGCAGAGGGAGAAGCAGGCTCCATGCACCGGGAGCCCGACGTGGGATTCGATCCTGAGTCTCCAGGATTGCGCCCTGGGCCAAAGGCAGGCGCTAAACCGCTGCGGCACCCAGGGTTCCCGAGGTTAGTGGTCTTAAGGGAGTGAATTTAATTCCTGGAAGAGGTAATGGGTCTTCTAGCTTTATTTTGTCATAGCTTTTGGTTGTTATAATACTGTGTGCAACTGATTTAAGGCAGTCTGAGCAAGACAAAGAGATATAGCCAGATGACCATTAATGAATCAAGAAACCAAAACACATATTATTCTGTTAGGATAATCTTTGTATTGATGAGGGGAGGGGCCAAAAAGAGAGAGAGAAATAAATATTGAGAGTTGGCTAAAAGCAGCATAGGGAAATATACTATGTGATAGATATATTGTAAGGGAATGGTATCTTACATTTAGAAGTAAAATCAAATATTTCTAAAGCAATGTGTTATTCTAAAAAAAATACATTAACCACATAAAACATTTCTAACCTCGCTGGTAGTAATTAGGCTGTCTATGCACATTCCCAGTTGTCTGAGCATGATAATGAGATAGACTATAGCAGCAACAAAAAAAAAATTGAGAAATTTTGGTGTAATGTGACCATATTTTATTTAATAAAGCAATACAATGTTTTAATAAAATATAACAAAAAAGAATTAAATGATAAACTATGAAAATTGGCATGTTTTTCCTCTTTCAATAGAACTGTTTTTGTGAAGAAGTATTTATAATAATTACCAGAAAGTTATACTTAACCAATTAATTTTGCTATATGTATTTGCAAAATACTCTGTAAAGTGAGTTGAATCTGTAATTATTTTAAACTCAGGAAATTAAGTAGTAATTATTTCTAGAAACATTTTGGGAAGTAGATTATTAATTATGCAGATAAATAGCTAATTTGCTATGTATTTTAAAAGAGCAAACTTTTAAAGTGATTTAAAGAAAATCTGTGGGCAATTATATATGCTGTATATATTAATTCCAATTTAAAAATTCACATGGTTGAGCAGCTTATTGATTTTTAAATTATATATTCATCAAACCAGCACAAATGATTCCACTATTTCAGAATTAGAGATGTATACAATTCATGCTAATTGTTATTGGAGTAAAATAGATATTTATGTAATACTTTTCTACCTTTCTTTTGGATGTTTTGCAAGAAAATTACTGAGTTTTATCTTTATTTATAGCTATAATGTCCAACAATAGAGAGGAACTTATTGTTGATCAGGATAATGGACCAACCATCAAAAAATTCCAAAAGGATAATAAAAGTAAAATTATTATTGCTTATTTGATGGGCATATAAATATTGGATAGTAACTAAATTAACATGCCAGTGCTGTATATTGCATCCACATTTCCTAATCAGAATATATTTACACTGGCTTTAGATAAATTCTTTTAGTAGTAAAAAAAAAAATCCTTACCTAAAGTTTATTTAATGTTAATAAATTACTTTTCTTTTTTTTTTTTTAATTTTTATTAATTATTTATGATAGTCACAGAGAGAGAGAGAGAGAGAGAGAGGCAGAGACACAGGCAGAGGGAGAAGCAGGCTCCATGCACCGGGAGCCCGATGTGGGATTCGATCCCAGGTCTCCAGGATCGCGCCCTGGGCCAAGGGCAGGCGCCAAACCGCTGCGCCACCCAGGGATCCCCTAAATTACTTTTCAACCTGAAGTTTTTCAGTGCCTGTGGTTGGAAAGTTCACTTTAAGTCCTATTATTATGCCTGATCAGAAACATCTGACTCTTTTTATTATATATGCACTTTGTTAACTATGTTTAAATGACTTAGAATTTGATAATTACATTTGAAAAACTGGGTTGCTGTCATGGAGAAAAGATGTTTCTCTCAACCATAAAAAAGAGATTTTTTAAATATATGCTTACTTGGGCATTTCAAATGAAAGCTTAGCAAGTTACTCCAACCAAGTATTTATTTACCTAGAATTTTGATAGATATGATACCAATCTAGTTTTCGATCCACTGAGGTACATGTATCATCTCTGCACAGTATCTAGTTTTTTTTTTTCCTTTGGATATCAGTTTAAATAAGGTAGGGAGAGTAAGAATTTCAAAGTCATGTTATCTTTGTATGAAAACTGAGTACAATTTTGTTTAAAAGGCTAAAAGATAGGGATCCCTGGGTGGCGCAGCGGTTTGGTGCCTGCCTTTGGCCCAGGGCGCGATCCTGGAAACCTGGGATCGAGTCCCACGTTGGGCTTCTGGTGCATGGAGCCTGCTTCTCCTTCTGCCTGTATCTCTGCCTCTCCGTGCGTGTGTCTCTCATGAATAAATAAAGTCTTTTTTAAAAAAGGCTAAAAGAGAAAAAAAGAAAACATATTGGCGTATCTTATAGGCTATACATTATGTCTAACATGAATTAAACAGTAACTCTAAGCTAAAGAACATAAACTAACATGTAATTTATCAGATCATCAAGCAATCAGTTTGTACTTCAGTATAGGGTGCATTTTTCTAACCCTACTAAAAATACTCCTAATATATAGAAAAAAAAAAAGACTCCATAAGCTGAATAGTTAATGGAGAAATTTATCTTTCTTCTCTATACCGAACTTGCTTCCTAATTACATAAATGGGCATTTTAGTTAGAATTTGGAATCATGTATGATTTTAATTTCATTGATCCATTGTTGATTTCCTTGCCACACGTTTAGTCATTTCTTATCCAAACTCTGAAAGGCTATACCCTCTGGATCTCTGACATGTAAATGATTGATTTCAGAATACTTTCCAGAATGGAAGAAGTCAGTTTAAAATACCTAAACTCTTACAAGTAATATAATTCTAGTTAAAGATCAAATTTCATTCTTAGCCCAGCAACAATTTGTTCCTGAGACCTCCTTCCCACCAAGTCAAAACTATTTGAAGGACAGTGTAGTAGTAAAGCAACTTTTCTAGGAAAATCTCAAGCTGTACATGATACATGTGATTCAATCAGAACTGCAAACCCCATAAGTCAAAATGGCATTTAGGCCTGGTCTGTGTGCTGCAGTGCTCAAGTACACACTATTGTGTCTTATGAAAAATCAGCTGAAATGCTAGTACAGATGTACAATAACTGATTTTCATAAAATGTGCAGTAGTATGTACTGGCACTTCTGAATCTTTTAATGTAGAATGGGAGTTTTACTCATTTCAATCAAATAGGTTGATCACACATTCTGATGAGGATATTAGTAGATAAGAGTGGCATATTACGCTGCATCCAGGCTAAGTGGAAAGCTTTCTTTTAAATGAGTTTTTCAATGTCAAATTCTGCCAGTTATATATGTGATATTAAGGTAAAATATATTTTCTTCAATAGATTCATTAAAAGGAAATGAAGTTAAAATAGAGGTCTCAACATTATTAAATATGACAAATAAGCAGTTTACACACTTGTGGCAAACATGTTTTCACATCTGTTTTGAGTAGTATCATCATGATTTAAAAGTGATTTATAGCTCTGGAAATTATAAAATGCCAACTTTGCTATTATGTGGAAATTTCAGAAAACTGAAGAAATATCATTAGAGTATGCTTCATGTAGCCCACCTCTTGCTGTACCTTGTAAAATTGGGTGACAGTACATGTCTCAATAATTTGCATTTTCTCTTGAATTTTCATATGCAGACATTTAAATCTCTGTATAGTCTGGGATTTTCCTGGCAGTGATGTCCTTTTAGACTTTGACCAAAATTACTTAACTAAAATTGGTATTTTAGTTTTGACTCAAGTATTTTGAGTAAACTGACTTATCAGCTAAGAGAAGCTTTTGATTTTATTTTTCCACAGACTTTGTCAAAGAAATTGAGTAAATTAATTGCATGTTACAGCATTGTGTTACATGGTTTTTAACTGTCAGTTCTGGAATTCCTTAAAGCAGTCATGACTATTCATTGTAGTTAAAGCATGTGGAAGCAGAAACACAAAGCAGGCACAAAGATCCTCTTCCTATGGCAGTCAGTGGTCTACTAAGCCACTAATAGGAATAGAGGTTTTTGATATTTTGCATTTTGTATTGAATTTATTTATTGAAAACTTTACATGTGCAAGAAGCACTGATGATGAAATCTGAAATTCTATAGAAACAGTGGAACAATAAATTTATCATCTAGCCCAAGACTGGAGTCGACTGACCCATTGTATTTTATATCTATCAGTCCACAGGCTACAGATGAAAAGCTAATAATTTTAATTTACTATGATCATAAGAATCTAAAGTACATCTAGTATATCTCATCTAGAATAAAAATATCATATTCGTTTTTATACAAATGGACTAATTTCAGTTTAGAGGAAGATTGGGCTATGTATTGACACTATAATAATTTAAATGTCGTCTATTCAGTCGAGTGCTTTTTTTTTATTCCTGAGACAATGTTAGATACTATATTAACTTTTCAGACCAAGTGGCACTATTTAGGTTTTTGGAAATGATTATTGACTCTGATTAAAGTGGAAAATATATCTTCTGAATAATACGTTACCTTGAATAAGAGAGACAAATGTATTGGGCCAACTAAAATACAAAAATCATTACAAATAAATTTTATCATGAAGCCAAAATACACAAAAAAAGAAATATATAGTTTCATCCATTTTAAGCTTTTCAGTGATTCTAAATAGAAATGAGAGGGAAAAGGGATATATATCACTGGAAATTTTCTTTTAGCAAGAATCATGCCTTAGATAAACCTCATTGGCTATACTTTCACTGCCTAAAGCTGGGAAAATTTCTTTGAATTTCTTTCATTTATTTTTTTATTTAGAAATAATTGTAGATTGACAATAAGTGCAAAAAGAATATAGAAAGGCCTTGTGTTTCCTTCAACTAGTTTATCCCAAAGGCAATATCTTATATAAGTATAATACAATATGAAAATCAGAAAATTTACAGTACTGTAACCAAAGACCTTATTCATATTTCACCAGTTTTATGTATACTTACTGGTGTGTATATCTGTGTGTGTGTCTTTCTATGGAATTATATTGCACATATAGATTTGTATAACCAACACCACAAATCTATACATGTTCCATCACCACAGGGTTCTCTCCTGCTATTCCCTTATTGTCCATCTCCACCTCAGATCCCTAATTTCTGAGAACCACTAATGTGTATTCCATCATTCTAAGAATTTTCTAAAAATGGAATAATACATTATGTGACTTTTTGAGATTAGCTTTTATTCCACTCAGCATAATTCTCTTAATATCCATCCATATTGTTGCATGCATCAATAATTTTTCCATTTTCTTGCTGAATAGTTGTGTAACCATTCATCTATTTTAGGACATCTTGTTCCCAGTTTTTTTGGGGGAATTATTATTATTTATTTTTTAAAGAGTAATGTCACAGTTTTTATTTTTATTTTTTAAAATTTTTTTATTGGAGTTCAATTTTCCAACATATAGCATAACACCCAGTGCTCAGTTTTTCCATGTTATTAATAAAGCTTCTATGAACAATTATATACAGGTGTTCATGTAATATAACTTTCATTTCTCTGGGACAAATGCCCAAAATTGCAATTGCTGGGTCACATGGTATGTGTATGTTTAGTTTATAACAAACTGCCAAATTGTGTCTGAGAGTAGCTATTTTTATATTCCCACCAGCAATATATCAGTCGCTCAAGTTTTCCACATCCTTGCCAGCATTTTGTGTTGTCCTTTGTAAATTTAGCTGCTCTCATAGGTGTGTGTAGTGATGTCATTGTGATTTTAATTTGAATTTCTTTAATGGCTAGTGATATTGAGCCCCTTATCTATATCCTTTTTGTTTAAATGTCTCATCATGTCTTATCCCCTTTTTCTAATTGGTTTGCTTGTTTTCATATTGTTGAATTTTGAAAGTTCTTTATATATTCTAGATACAAGTCCAGTAGGCAAAGAGAACTCCCATCAAAATCCAATAAAAGTAGGCCAAAATATACCAAGACGTATCAAAGTAAAATTTTCATAATATAGAGATAAGGAAAATGTCCTACAAGCAGGAAGGGTAAAAAAATATCCCTAACTTATAAGGGAAGCCAAATAAGATTAGGAGCACATTTCCCCACAGAAACTTGGCAGGTGAGAAGACTGGCATGGTATATTCAATGTGTTGATTGGGAAAATTCTACAGCCAAGAACTTCATCGATCAAGGCTGTCCTTCAGAATAGAAGCAGAGATAATGAGTTTCTCAGACAAACAAAAACTTAAAAAGTTTATGACCACTAAACCAAACCTTCAAGAACCATTAGAGACTCTGAGTTGTAAAGAAAGACAAAAAGCAACAAATACTAGAAAGAATCAGGGAACATTTCCAGAAAAACGGACTTTATAGGTAATACCATAACACTAAATTCATATCAACAATTACTCTGAATGTAAATGGACTAAATGCTCCAATCAAAAGACACAGGGTATCAAAACCAAGACCCATCTATATACCATCTACTAAAGATTCATTTTAGACCTAAAGATGTCTCCAGAATGAAAGTGAGGGGATGGAGAACCATTTATTATGTTAATGGACATCAAAAGAAACTCAGAGTACCAATGCTTATATCAGATAAACTAGATTTTAATCCAAAGGCTGTAACAAGGGCAGCCCGGATAGCTCAGCGGTTTAGCACCGCCTTCAGTCCAGGGTGTGATCCTGGAGATCCCGATCGAGTCCCGTATCAGGCTTCCTGCATGGAGCCTGTTTCTTCCTCTGCCTGTGTCTCTGCCTCTCTCTCTGTGTCTCTCATGAATAAATAAATAAAATCTTTAAAAAAAAAGGCTGTAACAAGAGTTGAAGAAGGGCACTATATCCTAATAAAGGGGTCTATCCAATGAGAAGATCTAAATTGTAAATATACCCCCAACTTGGGAGCAGCCAAATATATAAATCAGGTGATAACAAACATAAAGGAACCCATTGATAATAATAATAATACAATAAAATTAGCGGATTTTAACACGCCACCAATGGGCAGATCTTCTGAGCAGAAATTCAATAAGGACAAAGGACTTTGAATGACACATTGGACCATATCACCTTAACAGATATATTCAGAATATTTCATCCTAGAAGAGCAGAATACACATTCTTTTTGACGCATGAACATTCCCCAGAATAGATCACATACTTGTTCACAAATCAAGCCTTAACAAATACAAAAAGACTGAAGCCATACCATGCATTTTTCCAGGCCAGAACTCTATGAAACTTGAAGTCAATCACAAGAAAAAATTTAGAATGACCAAAAATATATGCAGGGTAAACAAAATCTTAATAAGAATGACCTAGTTTAAAGAAAAAATTTAAAAAGTACATGGAAACAAAAATGAAAATATAATGGTCTGAAGCATTTGAGCTGCAGCAAAGGTGGTCCAAAGAGGGAAGTATATAGCAATGCAAGCTTACCTCAGGAAGCAAGAAAAATCTCAAACATACAACCTAACATTTCACCAAAAGGAGCTATAAAAGGAAAGAAAATAAAGCCTAAAGCCAGCAGAAGAAGATAAATAATTAATATTGGAGCAGAAAAAAAGATTGGAGCAGAAATAAATGTTATGAACAGAACATATCAGTGAAACAAGGAGCTCATTCTCTGAAAGAGTTAATAAAATTGATAAACCCCTAGCCAGACTTATCAGAAGGAAAAGAAAAAGGATCCAAGTAGATAAAATCACAAATGAGAGAGGAGAGATCACAACCAACAGCACAGAAATACAAACAATTATAAAAGAATATTATGAAAAATTAAATGCCAACAAATTGGGGAACCAGGAAGAAATGGATCAATTCCTAGAAACCTATAAATTACAAATGCTGAAACAGGAAGAAATACAAAACCTGAACAGACCCATAACAAAGAAATTGAATCAGTAATCAAAACTCTCCCAAAAAACAAAAGTCAGATAGCCAGATGACTTCCTATATCATAAAGGTTGCACACAAAAAACGCACAGGTAATATCATCCTAGTTGGAGGAAAACTGAGAGATTTTCCTGTATGGTCAGGAAGAAGACAGGGATGTCCACTCTAAGCACTTATTAAACATAGTACTGGAAGTCCTAGCCTCAGTAATCAGACAACAAAAAGAATTAAAAGGCATCCAAATCAGCAAGGAAGAAGTTAGACATTCACTATTCATAGATGAGATGATGTTCTAGGTATAAAACACAAAAGCCTTCACCAAAAAAATTACTGGACATGATAAACAGATTCAGAAAAGTCGCAGGATACAGAATCAATGTGCATAAATCTGTTGCATTTTACACACCAATAATGAAGCAGCAGAAAGAGAAATCAATGAATCAATCCCATTTACAATTGCACCAAACCCATAAGATACCTAGGAATAAACCCAACCAAACAAGTAAATGTCCTGTACTCTGAAAACCACAAAAAACTTATGAAGGGAATTGGAGATGATACAAAGAAATGGAAACACATTCTATGCTTATAGATGGAAAGAATAAATATTGCTAAAATGTCTATACTACTCAAAGCAATCCACACTTTTAATCCAATTCCTGTCCAATCCAATCACCAGCATTTTGAAAAGCTAGAATAAATAATCCTAAAATTTGTATGGAACCACGGAAGTCTCTGAATAGCCAGAGCAATCTTGAAGAAGAAAAGAAAAGCTGAAGGCATAAGAATTCTGGACTTCAAGTTATATTACAAAGCTGTAGTCATCATGCAGTATGGCACTGGCACAAAAACAGAAACATTGATTAGTGGAACAGAATAGAAAGCCCAGGAATGCACCCTTAGCTATATGGTCAACGAATCTTTGACAAAGCAGGAAAGAATATCCAATGGAAAAAAGACTGTCTATTCAACAAATGATGTTGGGAAAACTGGACAGCAATGTACAGAAGAATGAAACTAGACCACTTTGTTACACCACACAAAAATATATTCAAAATGGATGAAAGTCCTAAATGAGAGATTTAATTATAAAAATCATAGAAAAGACCACAGGCAGTATCATCTCTGACATCTGTCAAAGCATTTTTTTTCCTAGTGAAGTCCCCTATGGCAAGGGAAACAAAAGCAAAAATGAACTATTGGGACTTCCTCAAGATAAAAAGCTTCTGCAGAGCAAAGAAAACAATCATCAAAACTAAAAGGCAGCCTACAGAATTGAAGACCACATTTGCAAATGACATATCTGATAAGGTATTATTATTCAAAATATATAAAGAACTTATCAAACTCAATACCCTAAAACCAAATAATCCAGTTTAAGAAATGGCAGAGGACATGAATATACATTTTTCTAAGGAAGACATACAGATAGCTAGCAGACACATGAAAAGATGCTCAATGTCACTCATCATCAAATAAATATAAATTAAAACCATGATGAGGATACCTGGGTGGCTCAGTCAGTTAAGCATCTGCCTTCAGCTTAGGTTATGATCTCAGGGCCTAGGATCAAGCCCCGCATCAGGTTCCCTGCTCAGCAATGAGTTTGCTTCTCCCTAATCTTCTCCCTTTGTGTTCTCTCTCTCTTTCTCTCTCTCTCTCTCTCAAATAAAGAAATAAAATCTAAAACAAAACAAAACACAATGAGATACCACCTCATACGTCTCAGAATGGCTACAATTAACCACACAGGAAACAACACATGTTGACGAGGATGCAGAGAAAGAGAAACCCTCTTACACTGTTGGTGGGAGTGCAGGCTAGTGCAGCCACTCTTGGAAACAGTATGGAGATTCCTTAAAAAGTTAAATATAGAACTACCCTAAGACCCATCAATTGCACTACTAAGTATTTACCCAAAGGACCAAAAATACTGATTTGAAGGGGCACATGCATGTGTGTGTGTGTGTGTGTGTGTGAGTGTGTAGAGAGAAAGAGAGAGATAATAAAATGAATGAGTTCAGCAATAAAATGAATGAGTTCTTGCCATTTGCAATGACATCAATGGATAGGATTTCTCATAGTAAGTGAAATAAGTCAGAGAAAGACAAATACAATTTTATTTCACTCATATGTGGAATTTAAGAAACAAAACAGATGAACAAAGAAAAAATAAAAAAGGGGGGAGAGGAAAATAATAACAAACTCTTAACTATAGAGAAGAAACTGAGAATTGCTGGAGGGGGTGGTGGGAGTGATGGGTATTAAGGAAGGCACTTGTGACGAGCACTAGGTGCTGTATGTAAGTGACTTTTCCTCCAATAAGTAATGGGCTGTTATCCTCTGGCTACCTTACAGGATTTTCTTTGATAGTTTTAAATTTTGGCTATGATGTGTCTGATGAGGATTTCTTTGTATATATTCTTTTGGAATTTATTCAGTCTTGAATCTGTTGGTATATCTTTTGAGAAATTTGGGAAGTTTCAGACTTTATTTCTTTGAGTAGCTTTTTAGTCTTGCCTTCTTTCTTCTTTCCTGAGACCCCAATGACACAAATGTTGGGTCTTTGATATAGTCCCACATACGCCTTTAGCTCTTTCTCTCACATGTTTTTTGTTTTGTTTTGTTTTGTTTTTAGTACATTTTTTCCCTCTTTTTCATATTAGGTAATTTCTGTTTTTCTCTCTTGAAATTCACTGATTCTTTCCTCTAACCTCTCCATTCTTTCCATTGAGCCTTCCTATTGAGTTTTGAAATTCTGGTTATTACAGTTTTCAGTAGTTATTAATTTATTGCCTCTTGAAATTTTTATTTTTATTTTTTTTGCTGCAACTTTCCATTTCTTTACTGATATTTATATTCTTTCATTTGTTTCATGTATCTTTGTAATTGTTTACTGAACTTTTTTATAATACTGCTTTAAAATCCCTTTCAGAAAGCTAAAATGTCTGAGAAATCTTAGTGTTGGTGGCTGTTCACTGTCTTTTATCATTCAAGTAGAGATATTCTGAGTTTCTTGGTTTGACAAGTGATTTTTTTAATTGTCACCTGGAAAATGTAGGTATTGTGAAACTCTGGATCTTATTTAAATCTTGCATTTTCTCTTACCTTTGTTGACAAAGCCCCACTGGAGTAATGGAGGCAAAATTGCCTCATTTTTACCAAATGTGGATGGGAGTCCAGATTCTCCATTATGTTTCCATTGATATCTTGGAATGAAGTGGTACTAAGTTAGTGTTGGGTGGAGCAGGAGTTCAGGCTCTTCATTCTAGTGATACCACTCTGTCTGGAAGGGGTTACCACTCTCCCATGTGGCTTTGCCTCCCACTGTTGGAGCAGGTAGCCTCATTCCCACTTGGCTATGGTGATAATCTTGACTTTCCAGTATCTTTTGTCTGATATCACCCCAGGTAGGAAGGTGAAAGGTATCGGTTAGAAGATGGAAGTCTAAGCTTTCCATGTAGTCTCCACTGGCACTGTGTGTGTTTGTGGGGGCTGAGTGGTCTCATTACTGCTAAGCATGCCTGAATCTCTACTGAGGTTCTTCTCTAACACCAGCCTTGCTGGATGAAGGAGGGAAAGAGTTTGAAAGGCATTGGCACACCTCATTACAGCCTGGCAAGAGTGAAGGTTAGGTTTTCCATTTGGCCTTTGCTGGTATGGTGGGGGTGGGACTGTAGATTTTTCTAGGATATTTGTTTGAAGTAGAGTAGTTCTCTAAAAGTTTTTAGTATTGCTAAGCTACCCATTCCTAATCTTTTGGCTAGAGAGAGCTTGCTATTCTTGAGGAGTGTATGTGTATGTGTGTGTGTGTGTGCATATATGCTCACATGCGTGTGCATGCCTATGGGTGTTTCTGAATTTCTGTCTTTTCTATTATTCAGTCAGGGACATATGAGAAAAAAAAAGGCCAGGGGTATCATTTCCATGTTATTCACTAGGTTCCAATGACACTAACTGATCTTCCTTTTTCTGTGTATTTTCAGAGTATTCTTATGTTTTATCTAGAAAATGCCCAGAGGTTTTAGTGGTACTTAGAGGAATACTATGTATATATATATATATATATATATATATATATATATATATATACTCCATCTTTGGAGGTAGAAGCCTCTCTACCGTTCCTTTATTTTTTAAACAATATTGAATTATACCCCATATATAACAGAGCTCACCCATTTATTTATTTTTTTTAAATATGGATTTTTTTAAATTTTTTATTTTTTATTTATGATAGTCACAGAGAGAGGGAGAGGCAGAGACACAGGCAGAGAGAGAAGCAGGCTCCATGCACCGGGAGCCTGATGTGGGATTCGATCCGGGGTCTCCAGGATCGTGCCCTGGGCCAAAGGCAGGCGCCAAACCGCTACGCCACCCAGGGATCCCAAGCTCACCCATTTAAAGTGTGAATTTTAGTGTTTTTTATTGTACTATCAAGGTTGTGCAAACATCAGTACCATCTAACTCAAGAACATATTCATTAACCAAACCAAAACAAAACAATCCTGTACCTATTAGTTGTCACTGCCCATTCCCCTTCCCTCAGCCTCAGGAAACCACTAATCTGATTTTCTTTCTGTAGATTTGCCTAATCTCGATATTTAAAATGGAAATGATACAATATGTGTCTTTTTGTGTCTTGTTTCTTTCACTTTTATGATTTCACGGTTCATCCAAGATGTAGAATGAATCAATATTTTCTTTTTTGTGTCTGAATATTATTCTATTATATGGATATACTACATTTTGTTTATCCATTCATCAATGGATGGACATTTGGAATGTTTCCACCCTTTGGCTATTATATATAAAACTACTATAAATGTTTGTGTAATTTTTTTGTATTCACTTATATTTTATTTCTCTTCTGTATATACCTAAGAGATGAATTGCTCAGTCATATGGTAACTTTACATTTAACCACTTCAGGAACCACCACACTGTTTTCCAAAGTGGCTACAGAATTTTATATTCCTACCAGCAATGTGTAAGTGTTCCAGTTTCTTCCCATCCTTTCCAATGCTTGTTATTATTTTCCTTTTTAGTTATAGCTATTCTAGTGGATATGAAGTATTAATTTGTGGTTTTAATTTTCATTCCTTAATGAATAATGACTTGAGGCATTTTTTGAGGCATTTATTATCCATTTGTTTATCTTTTATGGAGAAACATCTATTTATGTCCTTTTGCCATTTTTAAATTGAAATGCTTGCCTTTGTTGTTTTCAACTTTAAAAAATTCTTTATATATTCTGGATATATAAGACCCTTATCAGACACAAGGTTTGCAAATATTTTATCCTATTCTACAGATTGTCTTTTCACTTTCTTCACAGTATTTGTCAATGAATAAAAGGTTTTAATGAAGTTTATCTATTTTTTCTTTTGCCAGATATACTTTTGTTGTCATATATGAATCCTTTGCAAAAATCAAAGGGTATTCCTTGAAAATATAGTACTGTTCTTCGATTCTTAAGGAAAAAAACATACTACCTGAAAATGGACTCCAATTCTTTGAGATAAGAGTGTTATAGTTTTAGCTCTTATACTTAAATCTATGATCACTTTTGAGTTAATTTGTGTGTTTGGTGTTAAATAGGGAACCAATTTAATTATTTTGCATGCAGATATCCAATTTTACTAGCACAATTTATTGAAAACATTTATTTCCTTAATGGATTATGTTAGCAACCTTGTCAAAACCATAAAGTAAGGTTTATTTCTGGACTCTCAGTTATATTCTATTATCTATGTCTATCCTTATGCCAGTATGCAATGGCTGGAATACTGTAACCTTATAATAAGTTTTAAAATTTGGGAATTTGAGTCCTCAAACCTTATTCTTTTCTTTTAAAGTTTATTTTGGAAATTCTGGGTCCCTTTTACATTTACATAAGAATTTCACAATTGAATTCTGCTAAAAAGCAACTGGAATTCCAATAGAAATTATACTGAATCTGTAGAACAAATATTAGGAATATTGTCATCTTAACACTACTAAGTATTTTGATCCATGAACATGAAATGTCTTTCCATTTATTTTGGTTCTCTTTAATTTCTTACAATACTTTATAGTTTTCAGAGTATGTTTTAAATTTATTTTAATGTTTATTCCTAAGTACATTATTTTTCAATATTTTTTATTTTTATTTTTTTTTAATTTATTTTTTATTGGTGTTCAATTTACTAACATACAGAATAACCCCCAGTGCCCGTCACCCATTCACTCCCACCCCCCACCCTCCTCCCCTTCCACCACCCCTAGTTCGTTTCCCAGAGTTAGCAGTCTTTACGTTCTGTCTCCCTTTCTGATATTTCCCACACATTTCTTCTCCCTTCCCTTATATTCCCTTTCACTATTATTTATATTCCCCAAATGAATGAGAACATATAATGTTTGTCCTTCTCCGACTGGCTTACTTCACTCAGCATAATACCCTCCAGTTCCATCCACGTTGAAGCAAATGGTGGGTATTTGTCATTTCTAATAGCTGAGTAATATTCCATTGTATGCATAAACCACATCTTCTTTATCCATTCATCTTTTGATGGACACCGAGGCTCCTTCCACAGTTTGGCTATCGTGGCCATTGCTGCTATAAACATCGGGGTGCAGGTGTCCCGGCGTTTCATTGCATTTGTATCTTTGGGGTAAATCCCCAACAGTGCAATTGCTGGGTCGTAGGGCAGGTCTATTTTTAACTGTTTGAGGAACCTCCACACAGTTTTCCAGAGTGGCTGCACCAGTTCACATTCCCACCAACAGTGTATGAGGGTTCCCTTTTCTCCGCATCCTCTCCAACATTTGTTGTTTCCTGCCTTGTTAATTTTCCCCATTCTCACTGGTGTGAGGTGGTATCTCATTGTGGTTTTGATTTGTATTTCCCTGATGGCAAGTGATGCAGAGCATTTTCTCATGTGCATGTTGGCCATGTCTATGTCTTCTTCTGTGAGATTTCTGTTCATGTCTTTTGCCCATTTCACGATTGGATTGTTTGTTTCTTTGGTGTTGAGTTTGAGAAGTTCTTTATAGATCTTGGAAACTAGCCCTTTATCTGATATGTCATTTGCAAATATCTTCTCCCATTCTGTAGCTTGTCTTTGAGTTTTGTTGACTGTATCCTTTGCTGTGCAAAAGCTTCTTATCTTGATGAAGTCCCAATAGTTCATTTTTGCTTTTGTTTCTTTTGCCTTCGTGGATGTATCTTGCAAGAAGTTACTATGGCCGAGTTCAAAAAGGGTGTTGCCTGTGTTCTTCTCTAGGATTTTGATGGAATCTTGTCTCACATTTAGATCTTTCATCCATTTTGAGTTTATCTTTGTGTATGGTGAAAGAGAGTGGTCTAGTTTCATTCTTCTGCATGTGGATGTCCAATTTTCCCAGCACCATTTATTGAAGAGACTGTCTTTCTTCCAATGGATAGTCTTTCCTCCTTTATCGAATATTAGTTGCCCATAAAGTTCCGGGTCCACTTCTGGATTCTCTATTCTGTTCCACTGATCTATGTGTCTGTTTTTGTGCCAGTACCACACTGTCTTGATGACCACAGCTTTGTAGTATAACCTGAAATCTGGCATTGTGATGCCCCCAGATATGGTTTTCTTTTTTAAAATTCCCCTGGCTATTCGGGGTCTTTTCTGATTCCACACAAATCTTAAAATAATTTGTTCTAACTTTCTGAAGAAAGTCCATGGTATTTTGATAGGGATTGCATTAAACGTGTATATTGCCCTGGGTAACATTGACATTTTCACAATATTAATTCTGCCAATCCATGAGCATGGAATATTTTTCCATCTCTTTGTGTCTTCCTCAATTTCTTTCAGAAGTGTTCTATAGTTTTTAGGGTATTGATCCTTTACATCTTTGGATAGGTTTATTCCTAGGTATCTTATGCTTTTGGGTGCAATTGTAAATGGGATTGACTCCTTAATTTCTCTTTCTTCAGTCTCATTGTTAGTGTATAGAAATGCCACTGACTTCTGGGCATTGATTTTGTATCCTGCCACGCTACCGAATTGCTGTATGAGTTCTAGCAATCTTGGGGTGGAGACTTTTGGGTTTTCTATGTAGAGTATCATGTCATCGGTGAAGAGGGAGAGTTTGACTTCTTCTTTGCCAATTTGAATGCCTTTAATGTCTTTTTGTTGTCTGATTGCTGAGGCTAGGACTTCCAGTACTATGTTGAACAGCAGTGGTGAGAGTGGACATCCCTGTCTTGTTCCTGATCTTAGGGGAAGGCTCCCAGTGCTTCCCCACTGAGAATGATATTTGCTGTGGGCTTTTCATAGATGGCTTTTAAGATGTCGAGGAATGTTCCCTCTATCCGTACACTCTGAAGAGTTTTGATCAGGAATGGATGCTGTATTTTGTCAAATGCTTTCTCTGCATCTAATGAGAGGATCCTATGGTTCTTGGTTTTTCTCTTGCTGATATGATGAATCACATTGATTGTTTTACGGGTGTTGAACCAGCCTTGTGTCCCAGGGATAAATCCTACTTGGTCATGGTGAATAATTTTTTTAATGTACTGTTGGATCCTATTGGCCAGTATCTTGTTGAGAATTTTTGCATCCATGTTCATCAGGGATATTGGTCTGTAATTCTCCTTTTTGGTGGGGTCTTTGTCTGGTTTTGGAATTAAGGTGATGCTGGCCTCATAGAACGAATTTGGAAGTACTCCATCTCTTTCTATCTTTCCAAACAGCTTTAGGAGAATAGGTATGGTTTCTTCTTTAAACGTTTGATAAAATTCCCCTGGGAAGCCATCTGGCCCTGGACTCTTGTGTCTTGGGAGGTTTTTGATGACTGCTTCAATTTCCTCCCTGGTTATTGGCCTGTTCAGGTTTTCTATTTCTTCCTGTTCCAGTTTTGGTAGTTTGTGGCTTTCCAGGAATGCGTCCATTTCTTCCAGATTGCCTAATTTATTGGCATATAGCTGTTCATAATATGTTTTTAAAATCGTTTGTATTTCCTTGGTGTTGGTAGTGATCTCTCCTTTCTCATTCATGATTTTATTAATTTGAGTCTTCTCTCTCTTCTTTTTAATAAGGCTGGCTAATGGTTTATCTGTCTTGTTAATTCTTTCAAAGAACCAACTCCTGGTTTTGTTGATCTGTTCCACAGTTCTTCTGGTCTCGATTTCGTTGAGTTCTGCTCGAATCTTTATTAACTCCCTTCTTCTCTTGGGTGTAGGATCTATTTGCTATTTTTTCTCTAGCTCCTTTATGTATAAGGTTAGCTTTTGTATTTGATTTCTTTCCAGTTTTTGAATGGATGCTTGTATTGCGATGTATTTCCCCCTTAGGACTGCTTTTGCTGCATCCCAAAGATTTTGAACGGTTGTATCTTCATTCTCATTAGTTTCCATGAATCTTTTTAATTCTTCCTTAATTTCCTGGTTGACCCTTTTATCTTTTAGCAGGATGGTCCTTAACCTCCACGTGTTTGAGGTCCTTCCAAACTTCTTGTTGTGATTTAGTTCTAATTTCAAGGCATTATGGTCTGAGAATATGCAGGGGACAATCCAATCTTTTGGTATCGGTTCAGACCCGATTTGTGACCCAATATGTGGTCTATTCTGGAGAAAGTTCCATGTGCGCTTGAGAAGAATGTGTATTCAGTTGAGTTTGGATGTAAAGTTCTGTAGATATCTGTGAAATCCATCTGGTCCAGTGTATCATTTAAAGCTCTCGTTTCTTTGGAGATGTTGTGCTTAGAAGACCTATCGAGTATAGAAAGAGCTAGATTGAAGTCACCAAGTATAAGTGTATTATTATCTAAGTATTTCTTCACTTTGGTTAATAATTGATTGATATATTTGGCAGCTCCCACATTCGGGGCATATATATTGAGGATTGTTAAGTCCTCTTGTTGAATAGATCCTTTAAGTATGATATAGTGTCCCTCTTCATCTCTCACTACAGTCTTTGGGGTAAATTTTAGTTTATCTGATATAAGGATGGCTACCCCTGCTTTCTTTTGAGGACCATTCGAATGGTAAATGGTTCTCCAACCTTTTATTTTCAGGCTGTAGGTGTCTTTCTGTCTAAAATGAGTCTCTTGTAGACAGCAAATAGATGGGTCCTGCTTTTTTATCCAGTCTGAAACCCTGCGCCTTTTGATGGGGTCATTAAGCCCGTTCACATTCAGAGTTACTATTGAGAGATATGAGTTTAGTGTCATCATGATATCTATTCAGTCCTTGTTTTTGTGGACTGTTCCACTGAACTTCTTCTTAAAGGGGAATTTTAAGAGTCCCCCTTAAAATTTCTTGCAGAGCTGGTTTGGAGGTCACATATTCTTTTAGTTGCTGCCTGTCTTGGAAGCTCTTTATCTCTCTTTCCATTTTGAATGAGAGCCTTGCTGGATAAAGTATTCTTGGTTGCATGTTCTTTTCATTTAGGACCCTGAATATATCCTGCCAGCCCTTTCTGGCCTGCCAGGTCTCTGTGGAGAGGTCTGCTGTTACCCTAATACTCCCCATAAAAGTCAGGGATTTCTTGTCTCTTGCTGCTTTAAGGATCTTCTCTTTATCTTTGGAATTTGCAAGCTTCACTATTAAATGTCGAGGTGTTGAATGGTTTTTATTGATTTTAGGGGGGGATCTCTCTATGTCCTGGATCTGAATGCCTGTTTCCCTTCCCAGGTTAGGAAAGTTTTCAGCTAGAATTTGTTCAAATACATATTCTGGCCCTCTGTCCCTTTCGGCGCCCTCGGGAACCCCAATTAAACGTAGGTTTTTCTTTCTCAGGCTGTCGTTTATTTCCCTTAATCTATCCTCATGGTCTTTTAATTGTTTATCTCTTTTTTCCTCAGTTTCCCTCTTTGCTATCAACTTGTCTTCTATGTCACTCACTCGTTCTTCCACCTCGTTAACCCTCGTCGTTAGGACTTCTAGTTTGGATTGCATCTCATTCAATTGATTTTTAATTTCTGCCTGATTAGCTCTAAATTCTGCAGTCATGAAGTCTCTTAAGTCCTTTATACTTTTTTCTAGAGCCACCAGTAGCTGTATAATAGTGCTTCTGAATTGGCTTTCTGACATTGAATTGTAATCCAGATTTTGTAACTCTGTGGGAGAGAGGACTGTTTCTGATTCTTTCTTTTGAGGTGAGGTTTTCCTTCTAGTCATTTTGCTCAGTGCGGAGTGGCCAAAAGCAAGTTGTATTGGGAATAAGAGAGAAAGAGAGGAAAGAAAGAAGGAAAGAAAAGAGAAAGAGAAAAAAAAGGGAAAAAAAAAACGAAAAAAAAAAGAGAGAAGAAAAAGAGAAAGAAAAAGAAAGGAGAAGAAAAAGGGGGTGGGGGAAGGAAACAAATCAAAAAACAAAAAAAAAAAAAAAAAAAAAAGAACCACGGGGGAGTATCTTCTGATTCTGTGTACTTTAAGTCCCTTGGCTTCTCCTGGAAGTTGTCAGTCTAGCTGGTGTTCTGGGGGAGGGGCCTGTTGTGCTGATTTTCAGGTGTTAGCAGTTGGGGGAGCTGCTGTGCCCCTGCCTGGTGCAGGGCTCAGTGGGGGTTGTTTACCCCATGAGGCCGCAGGAGGAACAGCCCCAGTGGCGGGGCAGCTCTGGAAACCTGGATTCAGCTCCGGCAGGAACTCCGTCTGCAGGGCCTGGAGGCTCCGGGGCGGGGCCGCTGATGTGCTCAGCTCGGGGCAGGAGCGTCCTTGCTGTCCTGGGCCCTCCCGGCCTCTGCCTGTCCCGGGGGAGGCCGGATCCTGGGCTGTGTCCCGGCGCCCTGTGCTCCGGGGCCTGCGCTGGTGGATTCGCGCTCCCGGGCCGCGCAACCCCCTCCGTGGAGCTGCCGCCCGAGCCCCCCCGAGCTGCTCCTGGAACCGCGCAGCCCCCTCCGCACGGAGCCTCTTCCTCTGCCCGAGCCCCTCCGAGCTGCTCCCGGGGCCGCGCAGCCCCCTCCGAGGAGCCGCCCCCCGAGCCCCTCCGAGTGCGCGCTGCAGCCCTTGGGGAGCTCGGCGCACTCTCCTGGGCGCGCAGTTGCTCTGTTACTGTCCCAGGGAACCCGAGGGCATCCCCGCCCTCCTGGGTCCTGCTCCAACTCCCTGGAGCCCCTTTCTGCCCGGGAAGGTCGGTGCAGCTCCTGCTCCTCCGGGTCGGGGCTCTCCTGTCCTGGGGACACTCGCCCCGGCCTCAGCCCGGCTCCTCGCGGGGCCCCTCCCCCTTGGAGGCCTTTGTTTCTTTACTTCTTTTTCCCCGTCTTCCTACCTTGATAGAAGCGCGAACTCTTCTCACTGTTGCATTCCAGCTGGTCTCTCTTTAATTCTCAGGCCGAATTCATAGATTTTCAGGATGATTGGAAGGTTTTCTAGGTAATTTGGTGGAGACAGGTGATTTGGAGACCCTACTCTTCCGCCATCTTGCTCCTCCCCCTCTATTTTTCAATATTTTTTAAAAAGATTTTATTTATTTATTCATGAGAGACAAACACACAGAGAGGCAGAGACATAGGCAGAGGGAGAAGCAGGCTCCCCACCAGGAGCCTGATGTGGGACTCGATCCCAGGACCCCAAGATCATGACCTGAGCCAAAGGCAGATGCTCAACCACTGCGCCACCCAGATGCCTCATTTTTTTTCAATATTTTTTATTCAACTGTAAATGGAATTGTTTTCTTAATTTCTATTTTGAACTGTTCACTGCTAATGTATAGAAATGCAGTTGATTTTTTATATTGATTTTGTATTCTTCAACCTTGGTTATTAGTTATAATGGTTTTTCTGTAGATTCTTTAAGATTTTCTACGTATAAAATCATGACTTCTAAAAATGTAGTTTTACTTCTTTTCCAATCTGTACATCTTTCTTTTTCTTATCTAATTCCCCTGGTTAGAGCCTTTAGTATAATGTTGAACAGTAGCAGTGAGAGTGGAAATTCTTGTCTTATTCCTGAAATTAGGGGGAAAGCATTCAGTCTTTCATCATTAAGTATGATGCTATCACTGGGTTTTCAATAGATGCCTTTTATCAGGTTGAGGAAGTTTCCTTCTGCGACTATTTTGTTGCATGATTTTTACCATGAAAATTTGTTAGATTTTGTCACGTTATTGTTCTGCTTTTATTGAGATCATCATTTGGATTTTGCCCTTTATTTTATTAAAAAGTGCATTACATTAATTTTTAAAAAATTTTTAATGAAAATTTCATTCATAATAATAAGTAATTTTATCATTTTATCATAAGAATATTTTTTAAAGATTTTAAAAATTTATTCATGAAAGACACAAAGAGAAAGGCAGAGACATAGAGCAAGAAGCTGGCTCCCTGCAGGGAGCCTGATGTGGAACTTGATCCCAGGACCCAGGATCACAATCTGAGCCAAAGGCAGACGCTCAACCACAGAGCTACCCAGGTGCTCCATGATAAGAACAATTAACATGACATCTATCTTCAACAAAATTTTAAGTGCACAATACATTATTTTTCACTATAATACTATAGGCACAATGTTGTACACTGTATCTTTAGAATTTATCTTGCATAACTGAAACTTTGTATCCATTGAACAACTTTCCATTTCCCTTTCTCCAGTCCCACACAATCATGATTCTCCTCTTTGTTTCTATGAGTTTCACTATTCGAGGTACCTCCCATTGTGGAATCCTATAACATTTATGTTTCAGACTGGCTTATTTCACTTAGCATAATGTCCTTTAGTTTCATCCATGTTGCATATGCCAGGATTTTCTTGTTTTTAAGGCTGAATAATATTGCATTGTGGATATGTATCACATTTTCTTTATCCATTCATATACTTATGGAGATATATGTTGTTTCCATATCTATGGTATTGTGAATAATCTGTAATGAATTTGGAATACAAATATCACTTCAAGTTTTTAATTTTGATTTTTAAATATATACCCAGACATGGGATTGCTGCATCATATGGTACTTATATTTTATTTTTCTTAAGGACCCTCCATATTGTTTTCCATAGTGACTGCATCATTTTATGTTCCCACCATTAGTGTACAAAGATCCAATTTCTCCATATCCACACAAATATTTGTTATATTTTCTTTTTAAGTTTTATTTAAATTTCAGTTTTATTTAAATATTAGTTTTAGGTGTACAATACAGTGATTAAGCACTTCCATAGAACATGCTATATTTATCACAAGTGTGCTCCTTAATCCCTATCACTTATTTAATCTATCCCTCCATCCACCTCTTCTCTGGTCACCATCAATTTGTTCTCTATAGTGAAGCGTCTGTTTCTTGGTTTGCCTCTATCTTTTTTTTTCCTCCTTTACTCATTTATTTTGTTTCTTAAATTCCACACGAGTGAAATCATATACTCTCTAGCTCCATCCATGTTGTGGCTAATGACAAGATTGCATTCTTTTTTATGGCTGAGGAATATTCTACTTTAGATATGTATAATTTCTTTATCCATTTATCAGTCAATGGATATTTGGGCTGTTTCCACAATTTGCTTATTGTAGATAATGCTGCTAAAAACATTGGGATGCATGTATCCATTTCAATTAGTATTTTTGTTTTGTTTTTTTGTTGTTGTTGTTGTTGTTTTGGTAAATACCTAGTAGTGAAATTACTGGATCATAGGGTAGTTCTATTCTTAACATTTAGAGGAAACCCCATGCTGTTTTCTAAAGTGGTTGCACCAGTTTGCATTCCTATCAATCATTCAAGAGAGTTTCACTTTCTCCACATGCTCACCAACATCTTTCACTCCTGTGTGGTTAATTTTAGCCATTCTGACACGTGTGAAGTGATCTTATTGTAGTTTTGATTATCACCTTTGTGATTATGAGTGATGTTGAACATCTTTTGTATTCCTATTGGCCATCCATATGTCTTCTTGGAAAAAATGTCTATTAAGGTCTTTGCCCATTTTTTACTGGATTTTTGGTTTTTGGGTGTTAGGTTTTATAAGTTATTTATATATTTTTGGATACTTACCCTTTATCAGATAAACACTTGTTATGTTTTTTTTTGTGTGTGTGTGTGTGTGTTTTTGTTATGTTTTTAAATAACTATCATAACAGGTGTAAGGTTATATCTCATTTTGATTTTGATTTGAATTACTTTGATGATTAATGATATTGACCATATTTTTATATACCTGTTGACCATTTGTATGTCTCTTTTGGAGAAATGTCTGTATAAATAAATTTTATTTTTTAAAAAACAGATTATTTATTTTACTTTTTACTTGAGTTGTAAGAGTTCTTTAAATATTTTGAATGTCAACTCCTTATCAGATATATGTAGTTTGCAAATATTTTCTTCAATTCTATGGGTTGTCATTTTAGTATGCTGAGTTTTTCTTTGACAGTATAGAAGTATTTTTGTTTGAGGTATTCACACTTGCCTTTTTTGCTTCTGTTGCTTGTGCTTCTGGTGGTATAGTCAAGAAATCATTGCCATGCCATGTTTTCCCCTATATTTTCATCTAAGTTTTACAATCTCAGTTTTTAAGTATTTAATTCTTTTTGAGTTTATGTAAGATGCAAGATAAGGATCTAATTTTATTATTTTTCATGTGGATATCCCATTTTCACAGCACCATTTGTTTGAAGAGTCTATCCTTTCTCCATTATGTATTCTTGGGGTCTTGGTCAAAGATCAGTTGAGCATATATGAGCAGATTTATTTCTGGAGTCTTTATTCTGTTCCATTCATCTGTGTGTCTGTATTTATGCCAGTACCATACTGTTTTGATTACTGTGGTTTTGTAGTATAATTTTAAGCCAAGAAGTATATTTCAAGCTTTGATTTTTTTTCTCTCAAGATTGCTGTGGATATTTGGGATATTTTGTGATTCCATATGAATTTTAGGATTGTTTTTCCTGTTTCTGTAAAAACTGTCATTGAGTATTTGCTAGAGATTGGATTGAATCTGTAGATCACTTTGAGAAGTATGGACATTTTAACAATGTCATGTCTTCCAATTCAAGAACATGAGATGTCTTTCCGTTTATGTGTGTCTTCTTTAATTTATTTCAACAACATTTTGTAGCTTTCAGTGTACAGGGTATGTTTTTTAACAACCTTGATTAAATTTATTCCTAGACATGTTCTTTTTGAAAAAATTGTAATTGGGATTGTTTTCTTAATTTCTTTGTCTGATATTTCTTTATTAGTATGTAGAAACACAGTGGACTTTTGTATGTTCATTTTCTATCTTGTTACTTTAATGAATTTGTTTATTAGTTCTCACAGGATTTTGTGGAGCTTTTAGGGTTTTCTACATATCAGATCATGTCATCTGCAAAAATAGATAGTTTTAATATTTTTGTATGTTGAAATTACATTTTGTCTTTGGATAAGACATTCTTGGCTATGGTGTATAACCATTTTTACAAGCTATTGAATTTCAATTGCTCATACTTTGTTGAGCATTTTTGCACTAATATTCATAATTGCTTTTTCTCTATGCCTTTTTTTTCCTTTTCTTGTGATATCTTTGTCTGGCTTTGGTATCAAGGAATTATTGCCCCATAGAATGAGCTGGAAAACTAGTCTTATATAATTAGTTGGAAGTGTTTTCTACCTTCATTTTATCTCACAGATTTCATTAGTGGAGAAATATATTGCATAATTTGAGGTACTTCTTTGACAAATAATTAATTTTTTACACTGATGAAAGAAGGGTAGATAAAGCATGTACACAACACCTGAAACATCAATAGGCAAATGTGATATGAGGATTAATTCTCTAGAAGTTTTTTTTTGTTAAGGATTAAACTTAAAGCATCCAGATAGGGTGAAAAAGGTACAAACAATGAGCTGAGAAACCAAGGTATATATTAGATTTAAATATTTTTAAGTGTGATGTTATTTTATAACATCTACAACATGTTTTGCCCTATTATTATTTTGGATTAGTTGTGACCTATGAGCTAGAGACTATTATTCACGTCATTTTCAATGTAAATAGTTCAAGGCATGATTTTCTATTTGTCCTAAAGGATGTTTTTGATGATAAATATACATCTTTATATCTATTTCTATTACAATCTTATCTCAAGACTAGACATCAATCTCTCCTTTTTCCCATTTTGTAAGATCATGGCAAACAAAGCCTTTAACATTAATAATTTAACATTGCAGATTAAAATGACAAGGTGTTTTGAAATAAACTAACTTAATCTCAGTTCCTATTACCCATATCTGAAAATCACATTAGAAAGGAATCTAATGCTATTTGTAAGGATGTAGTTATTATGACGACCACTTCTGGGAATAACTTGACAATCTCAAATAAGGCAGATCAAGCTAGTAGTTTTTACACCTTTTAGAAACCCCCTTTTGGATCTTTTTTTTCCTTTGTATCAAAATCCATCAGGGTCAACTGCAACACTTTTGACACTGTCTGACATATTTTGATCAATATAACAGAATTTCACTTTTAAAAAATCACTTGCACCTGATATACAGATTTGTTATAGGTCTCAAAGCATACTTATTTAAACCATCAGCTGGAAAACCAGTAATAACACATAAAACAAACTGAACATAATCAGAGTGTATTTATGTTCTCTTTAACCTACAGCCTTTCTTAAATGATGAATAAACCATGGTGAGTGTGTGTGAAAGTATGTCTGCATGGGCACACATACACACATGTATTTTTATGAATCTAAATTCCAAAAGCAACTTTTGAGATTGTATTGAATTAAAATATGAGAGCTCAAATAATATAAACTTACTTGTTATTACTAATTTTACATTAATAGTCTCATATACATAAAGCTCTGGCCTAAGAGATTTCCTATGGAATTATTAGAGTTGTATTATTCAGTTACATGTCTATATTCAGGTTTAAACTAATTGAAAATATAGTCATTTGAGTACAAAAGTAAACAAAATGATCAGTTTTCTTGATTCTTCCCTATTATAAAACATAGCACTTTTAAATACATTTTACTCTTCTTTTTTTTTTAAAGCTTTCATAGTTACCTATCATTCTAGGGGTGCCTGGGTGGCTCCATTAGGTAAGCATCTACCTTAGGCTCAGGTCATGATCTCAGAGTCCTGGAATGGAGCCCTGCTTTAGGTTCCCCACACAGTGGGGAGCTTGATTCTCCCTCCCCCTCTGCCCATCCCCACTGCTCATACTTTCTCTCTCTCTCTCAAATAAATAAATAAAATGTTTTTTTTTTAAAAAGCCTTCCATAGTTATCTATAATTCTAGCAATATTTGTTATTCAAGGATAAAATATACTGTTAATATTTATGAAACTGATATATTCTGGTCCAAAATAAGTGATTTATAATTTCAGTGACAAATCAAGTAGTCATAGTAATGTATCTTTATTTATTCTAATTTATTTTTTAAAGATTTCATTTATTTGTTCATGAGAGACACACAGAGAGAGAGAGGCAGAGGGAGAAATAGGCTCCATTCAGGGAGTCAGATGTGGGACTCCATCCTAGGTCTCCGAGATCACACCCTGAGCTGAAGGCAGATGCTCAACTGCTGAGCCACCCAGGTGTCCCTATTTGTTTTAATTTAAATATTCTTGTCATTTTGACAAGAATTTATTTGAGATAAGAGTACTACATGTTAATATAATCACAGAATAATGTGTATTTTTAAAAGTAAAAAAACTTCAATTTATACAATTTATAGGCTGAATCTTCAAATAATTAATATTTTAAAGGTTTTTATTTATTCATTATGAGTGCACTTGTCTGCATAATCATAGTTTACAGGTCCCTAAGTACATTTTTAAAAGTATTTAAAAGTCTTTTATGAATGAAAGTGTAGTTAGATATATTAGTTACTATGTAGATATTTATAAACAGAAAAATCTTGATGATTTCAACGGTGACAAAAGATCAAAGCTGATTTTATTAAAGTATTATAATACTGAATGTTATAGAAATTGAATTAGCATTTGATATGGCAATGATAGAATAAGAAAAATAGTTTACACATGCATACTTTTTTTTCAAGGTTACTATTTGGGTCCTTTCTGTGATTTCAGTTGATTATTTATATAAATAATGTTTTTTCTGTCTCACATTAATTCAGGCTTTGGAAATTCTATGATGAAGGATATCTTGTCCTCAAGTAGCTCACCAATATGGTTATAAGTCTTTTGAAATAAGTGATATATTCTCTAAATAGAGATTATTTTCTGTGAGCTTTGTATTTAGCATAAGAGTCTATACATTTACATGAATATTTCTAATAGATATATTTAATATTATTTGTTTTTAGAATATTTAAAAATGTTCTAGCATATTGGTAGGTGTCTTCTAAAGTAACATTTTCATAAATGTGTTATACAGTGAGCTTAAACTTACAGTAACCCATGTTTATTCATTTATTCATTCATTGTAAACATATATTGAGAGTTCAGCTTTCAACAATATCAAGTTAGATACACTGAAGAGATCTCCTGCTACAATATAATTAAATCTTCACTAAAGGAACATACTTTTTAATGCATTGTTGGACTCACAAACGGTAATTCCTAGTGAACAAGAAAAAAAGGAAAGAAAAAGACAGGAACAGAGAAAGGCAGAAAAGAATGATGAAAGGAAAGAATAAAGTATGCATGGAATTGAAACCAAGAGTCCAAGAAAGTTGCTCTAAACAATGACTGGGTGACAGGCACTGAGGTGGGCACTGAGGTGGGCACTTGACAAGATGAGCACTGGGTATTATTTTATATGTTGGCAAATTGAACACCAATAAAAAATAAAGTTATGAAAAAAATAAAGGAAAGCTTGGCTGCCATCAAGATAAAGTAAGGTGGGGATGCTGAACTGGAGATTCCTGCATCAAGCCAGTTCCCTATATCAGTAGCATCACCTAGCTCCTAACATAAACAAAAAATTTTTCTCTGAAGAAATGCATCTTCATTGTAGGTTCTTGGAATTCTCACAATTTAATTTAACCAGATATGGGAGGAGGGGCAAGATGGCAGAAGAGTAGGGTCCCCAAATCACCTGTCCCCACCAAATTACGTCGATAACCTTCAAATTATCCTGAAAATCTATGAATTCGGCCTGAGATTTAAAGAGAGAACAGCTGGAATGCTACAGTGAGAAGAGTTTGGGCTTCTATCAGGTAGGAAGATGGGGAAAAAGAAATAAAGAAACAAAAGGCATCCAAGGGGGAGGGGCCCCGCGAGGAGCTGGGCTAACACTGGGGCGAGTGCCCCCAGGACGGAGAGAGGCCCTTCCCGGAGAAGCAGGAGCTGCACCAATCTTCCCGGGCTGAAAGGCGCTCCCAGGGATTTGGAGCAGGACCCAGGAGGGCGGGGAAGCCCTCAGGCTCCCTGGGACAGTAACAGAGGAACTGCCCCCAGGGAGAGCGCGCCCACCTCCCTGAAGGGCTGCAGCGCCCTCAGCTGGACCCGGGAACATCTCAGAGGGGCTCGGGCAGCGGCTCCACGGGGGAGGCTGCGTGGCCGGGGAGCAGCTCGGGGGAGCTCGGGCGGAGGAAGAGGCTCTGGCGGAGGGGGCTGCGCTGCCCGGGAGCAGCTCAGAGAGGCTCGGGCATGGCTCTGCAGAGGGGGCTGCGGATCGGGAGCAGGAATCCAACAGCACAGCCCCAGGAGCACTGGGAGCAAGGACACAGCCCAGGATCCGGCCCTCTGCCTGGGACAGGCAGAGGACCGGAGGGCCCAGGACCACAGGACGCTCCTGCCCCAAGCTGAGCAGATCAGTGGCCCCTCCCCGGAGCTTCCAGGCCCTGCAGACGGAGAGCTCTGTAGTTCCTGCGGGAGCTGACTCCAGGGCTCCAGAGCTGGTCACCGCCACTGCGGTTCCTCCTCATGGGGCCTCACGGGGTAAACAACCCCCACTGAGCCCTGCACCAGGCAGGGGGCAGAGCAGCTCCCCCAGTGCTAACACCTGAAAATCAGCACAACAGGCCCCTCCCCCAGAAGACCAGATAGACGGACAAGTTCCAAGGTAAGTCAAGAGACTTAAAGTAGACAGAATCAGAAGACACTCCCTAAGGTCTTTTTTTGTTTTGTTTTGTTTTGTTTTGTTTTTGCTTTTTGATTTGTTTGCTTCCCCCACCCCTTTTTTCCTTTCTTTCTTTTTATTTCTTTTTTCTTCTCTTTTTCCGTTTTTTTCTTCCTTTTTTCTTTTTTCTATTTCTCTTTTCTTTCCTTTTTTTCTCTCTCTCTTTATCTCCTTTTCCGAATACAACTTGTTTTTGGCCACTCTGCACTGAGCAAAATGACTAGAAGGAAAACCTCACCTCAAAAGAAAGAATCAGAAACAGTCCTCTCTCCCACAGAGTTACAAAATCTGGATTACAATTCAATGTCAGAAAGCCAATTCAGAAGCACTATTATACAGCTACTGGTGGCTCTCGAAAAAAGCATAAAGGACTCAAGAGACTTCATGACTGCAGAATTTAGATCCAATCAGCCAGAAATTAAAAATCAATTGAATGAGATGCAATCCAAACTAGAAGTCCTAACGATCAGGGTTAACGAGCTGGAAGAACGAGTGAGTGACATAGAAGACAAGTTGATGGCAAAGGGGAAACTGAGGAAAAAGACAAACAATTTAAAGACCATGAAGATAGATTAAGGGAAATAAACGACAGCCTGAGGAAGAAAAACCGACATATAATTGGGGTTTCCAAGGGCGCTGAAAGGGACAGAGGGCCAGAATATGTATTTGAACAAATCATAGATGAAAACTTTCCTAATCTGGAAGGGAAACAGGCATTCAGATCCAGGAAATAGAGAGATCCCCCCTAAAATCAATAAAAACCGTTCAACACCTCGACATTTAATAGAGACGCTTGCAAATTCCAAAGATAAAGAGAAGATCCTTAAAGCAGCAAGAGACAAGAAATCCCTGACTTTTATGGGGAGGGGTATTAGGGTAACAGCAGACCTCTCCACAGAGACCTGGCAGGCCAGAAAGGGCTGGCAGGATATATTCAGGGTCCTAAATGAGAAGAACATGCAACCAAGAATACTTTATCCCGCAAGGCTCTCATTCAGAAAGGAAGGAGAGATAAAGAGCTTCCAAGACAGGCAGGAACTGAAAGAATATGTGACCTCCAAACCGGCTCTGCAAGAAATTTTAAGGGGGACTCTTAAAATTCCCCTTTAAGAAGAAGTTCAGTGGAACAATCCACAAAAACAAGGACTGAATAGATATCATGATGACACTAAACTCATATCTGTCAAAATTAACTCTGAACGTGAATGGGCTTAATGACCCCATCAAAAAGCGCAGGGTTTCAGACTGGATAAAAAAGCAGGACCCATCAATTTGCTGTCTAAAAGAGACTCATTTTAGACAGAAGGACACGTACAACCTGAAAATAAAAGGTTGGAGAACCATTTACCATTCAAATGGTCCTCAAAAGAAAGCAGGGTAGCCATCCTTATATCAGATAAACTAAAATTTAAGCCGAACACAGTAGTAAGAGATGAAGAGGGACACTATATCATACTTAAAGGATCTATCCAACAAGAGCACTTAACAATCCTCAATATATATGGCCTGAATGTGGGAGCTGCCAAATATTTAAACCAATTAATAACCAAAGTGAAGACATACTTAGATAATAATACACTTATACTTGGTGACTTCAATCTAGCTCTTTCTATACTCGATAGGTCTTCTAAGCACAACATCTCTAAAGAAATGAGAGCTTTACATGATACACTGGACCAGATGGATTTCACAGATATCTACAGAACTTTACATCCAAACTCAGCTGAATACACATTCTTCTCAAGTGCACATGGAACTTTCTCCAGAATAGACCATATACTGGGTCACAAATCGGGTCTGAACCGATACCAAAAGATTGGATCGTCCCCTGCATATTCTCAGACCATAATGCCTTGAAATTAGAACTATATCACAACAAGAAGTTTGGAAGGACCTCAAACACATGGAGGTTAAGGACCATCCTGCTAAAAGATGAAAGGGTCAACCAGGAAATTAAGGAAGAATTAAAAAGATTCATGGAAACTAATGAGAATGAAGATACAACCATTCAAAATCTTTGGGATGCAACAAAAGCAGTCTTAAGGGGGAAATACATCGCAATACAATCATCCATTCAAAAACTGGAAAGAACTCAAATACAGAAGCTAACCTTACACATAAAGGAGCTAGAGAAAAAACAGCAAATAGATCCTACACCCGGCAAAAGAAGAGAGTTAATAAAGATTCGAGCAGAACTCAACGAAATCGAGACCAGAAGAACTGTGGAACAGATCAACAGAACCAGGAGTTGGTTCTTTGAAAGAATTAATAAGACAGATAAACCATTAGCCAGCCTTATTAAAAAGAAGAGAGAGAAGACTCAAATTAATAAAATCATGAATGAGAAAGGAGAGATCACTACCAACACCAAGGAAATACAAATGATTTTAAAAACATATTATGAACAGCTATATGCCAATAAATTAGGCAATCAAGAAGAAATGGACGCATTCCTGGAAAGCCACAAACTACCAAAACTGGAACAGGAAGAAATAGAAAACCTGAACAAGCCAATCACTAGGGAGGAAAATAAAAAACCTCCCAAGACACAAAAGTCAAGGGGCAGATGGCTTCCCAGGGGAATTCTATCAAACGTTTAAAGAAGAAATCATACCTATTCTACTAAAGCTGTTTGGAAAGATACAAAGAGATGGAGTGCTTCCAAATTCGTTCTATGAGGCCAGCATCACCTTAATTCCAAAACCAGACAAAGACCCCACCAAAAAGGAGAATTACAGACCAATATCCCTGATGAACATGGATGCAAAAATTCTCAACAAGATAATAGCCAACAGGATCCAAGAGTACATTAAGAAAATTATTCACCATGACCAAGTAGGATTTATTCCCGGGACACAAGGCTGGTGCAATACTCGTAAAACAATCAATGTGATTCATCATATCAGCAAGAGAAAAACCAAGAACCATAGGATCCTCTCATTAGATGCAGAGAAAGCATTTGACAAAATACAACATCCATTCCTGTTCAAAACTCTTCATAGTGTAGGGATAGAGGGAACATTCCTCAACATCCTAAATCCATCTATGAAAAGCCCACAGCAAATATCATTCTCAATGGGGAAGCACTGGGAGCCTTTCCCCTAAGATCAGGAACAAGACAGGGATGTCCACTCTCACCACTGCTGTTCAACATAGTACTAGAAGTCCTAGCCTCAGCAATCAGACAACAAAAAGACATTAAAGGCATTCAAATTGGCAAAGAAGAAGTCAAACTCTCCCTCTTCACCGATGACATGATTCTCTACATAGAAAACCCAAAAGCCTCCACCCCCACATTGCTAGAACTCATACAGCCATTTGGTAGCGTGGCAGGATACAAAATCAATGCCCAGAAATCAATGGCATTTCTATACACTAACAATGAGACTGAAGAAAGAGAAATTAAGGAGTCAATCCTATTTACAATTGCACCCAAAAGCATAAGATACCTAGGAATAAACCTAACCAAAGATGCAAAGGATCTATACCCTAAAAACTATAGAACACTTCTAAAAATATTCCATGCTCAAGGATTGGCAGAATTAATATAGTGAAAATGTCAATGTTACCCAGGGCAATTTACATATTTAATGCAATCCCTATAAAAATACCATGGACTTTCTTCAGAGAGTTAGAACTAATTATTTTAAGATTTGTGTGGAATCAGAAAAGACCCCGAATAGCCAGGGGAAGTTTAAAAAAGAAAACCATATCTGGGAGCATCACAATGCCACATTTCATGTTGTACTATAAAGCTGTGGTCATCAAGACAGTGTGGTACTGGCACAAAAACAGACACATAGATCAATGGAACAGAATAGAGAACCCAGAAGTGAACCCTGAACTTTATGGTCAACTAATATTCGATAAAGGAGGAAAGACTATCCATTGGAAGAAAGACAGTCTCTTCAATTAATGGTGCTGGGAAAATTGGACATCCACATGCAGAAGAATGAAACTAGATCACTCTCTTACACCATACACAAAGATAAACTCAAAATGGATGAAAGATCTAAATGTGAGACAAGATTCCATCCAAATTCTAGAGGAGAGCACAGGCAACACCTTTTTTGAACTCAGCCACAGTAACTTCTTGCAAGATAAATCCACGAAGGCAAAAGAAACAAAAGCAAAAATAAACTATTGGGACTTCATCCAGATAAGAAGCTTTTGCACAGGAAAGGAAACAGTCAACAAAACTAAAAGACAACCTGCAGAATGGGAGAAGATATTTGCATATGACATATCAGATAAAGGGCTAGTTTCCAGGATCTATAAAGAACTTCTTAAACTCAACACCAAAGAAACAAACAATCCAATCATGAAATGGGCAAAAGACATGAACAGAAATCTCACAGAGGAAGACATAGACATGGCCAACATGCACATGAGAAAATGCTCTGCATCACTTGCCATCAGGGAAATACAAATCAAAACCACAATGATATACCACCTCACACCAGTGAGAATGGGGAACATTAACAAGGCAGGAAACCACAAATGTTGGAGAGGATGCGGAGAAAAGGGAACCCTCTTACACTGTTGGTGGGAATGTGAACTGGTGCAGCCACTCTGGAAAACTGTGTGGAGGTTCCTCAAAGAGTTAAAAATGGATCTGCCCTCCTACCCAGCAATTGCACTTTGGGGATTTACCCCAAAGATACAGATGCAGTGAAACGCCAGGACACCTACGCCCCGATGTTTATAGCAGCAATGTCCACAATAGCTAAACTGTGGAAGGAGCCTCGGTGTCCATCGAAAGATGAATGGATAAAGAAGATGTGGTTTATGTATACAGTGGAATATTACTCAGCCATTAGAAACGACAAATACCCACCATTTGCTTCAACATGGATGGAACTGGAGGGTATTATGCTGAGTGAAGTAAGTCCATCGGAGAAGGACAAACATTATATGTTCTCATTCATTTGGGGAATATAAATAATAGTGAAAGGGAATAGAAGGGAAGGGAGAAGAAATGTGTGGGAAATATCAGAAAGGGAGACAGAACATAAAGACTCTTAACTCTGGGAAATGAACTAGGGGTGGTGGAAGGGGAGGAGGTTGGGAGGTGGGGGTGAATGGGTGACGGGCACTGAGGGGCACTTGACGGGTGACCACTGGGTGTTATTCTTTATGTTGGTAAATTGAACACCAATAAAAAATAAATTTATTAAATCAAAAGGGAAAAAATAAATTTAACCAGATATGAACTCTCAAGAAAAAATCTTCAAATACCCAAAGAATCAAACCACCATATTAGATATTCACAGGATCAACAAACCATAGATTTATATCCCTAAGGACTTCAGATATATAGTTATCTCATACTTTATATGAACTCCCTTAAGAAAGAAAAAAAATGAGGTTAGTGAGTAAGAAACTAGAGATTTTCCAAAATTGCTCAACATATGTTTCTTGATTGAGGGTTAGTAGCCACTCTGAAGAAATCATCTATCAAATCATCTAGCTAATGTAAATGTGCCCAGTAAATGTTTATGTAACCCAAATCCTGGGTAGAAAAGAAATCCCATATTTTATTAATAGCCTAGCTGGATTGGGTTATACTAAATGAGAATGCAGTATTTTTTACATCCGTGCATTAACTGTACTCTACATTTGGAATCTTTATCTTGGCTGAATTCAGTAACCTTTAAATTACTAATGGTTTACTTCTGTGAATGTAGAATTACGTGTTAAACATCTGTTCTCTTGGATTTATTTATTGAAATCCAGACAATACAGAAAGAGATATAAAATGCAAAAGTATATGAAAATATAATCTTTACTGTTTCAAAAACGATGTAGAAATTGAAAGACACTGAAGACAGAAGCCATAGTGCCAATTATTATTTTAACTACTTTAATACACTTCTTTGATTAAATTTGTACTCAGCATGCTGCTTTGAAAACACAATCTAATTTGTTTACTTCTCTTTCTGTTTTAATCTATATAGGATTTTAGCATCAATTTTCTGTAAGACAGAGTTCATTTCCTCTCAAGGAAAGCAATTGAGAGTTTAATAAATAAACAGTCAATAGAGACAGGAACAGCTTCAAACATGGACTCCATTTTGTTCGCTATTTTAAAATATAGGATACTATTATAAAAATGCTCATATAGATCCATTTTGTAGATACATAAGTATATGTTAGGCTTGATATCATTCTATCTCTATCCATATCCATATAACTAATACACTGCTTCCAAGCAAAAGAAAGGGAATGCATATTAACAGATAAACGCAAGTTGCTATTCATCTTTTGAATATTTGTCATAATGCCTCAAGCATTAAAAATTAAAAGGAATTAAATGGAAGAGAAATAAAAGAAACTATTTTTAAAATATTTTTAGATTGATTGATTGATTGATTGATTGATTGATTGATTTTAGAGAGCAAAGCAGCGCAGAGAGAGAGCACAGGAGTGGTGGGGAAGGGCAGAGGGAGAGGGAGAGGCAGGCTCCCCGCTGAGCAGAGAGCCAGATGTGGGGCTCAAGCCCAGGACCCTGAGATCACAACTTGAGCTAAAGGCAAATGCTTAACCGACTGGGCCACCCAGGTGCTCTTTTTAAAAGATTTTTTTTTTAATTCTCAAAAATACAATAAAGAATTTAAAAAATTCTCATTAAAGGTAAAAAAGATGAAGAAACAAATGAAAGATTCAAACTATCGTGAATTCAAGCCATCTTGATAACTGCAAATGGATCAAAAAAGAAGTGCCTATGTCACCTCATGAACTCACCAAAGCTCCCTTAAACAGCAATAACCTGAAAGCCATTACTTAGTTCAGTGGAAACAAATGACTGACAGAACCTATATCTTTAAATAAGTATCAATAAGCAATTATTCTTAAATAACGATTTTTTATATAAATGTTCGTGAATCTCATTGCTCAGTGGGTGTTGAAATAAGAGAAAGCTAACTTTTTTCCCAATCCCTTCATATTCTTTCTTTGAAAGTTTTTAATTTATAAGATGCTTTGCTAGTCCCTGAAATTGGGAAGCCATCTCCCAGGTAACGGGAAAAACTGAGGAGTATTTTCTATTCTCTATGATGAGTAGAAATATTAGAGATCTGTTTGCATGTTGCTATTTCCGAGTAAGAAAGACATAATCTTTGTTAAGATGTCAACATCCCACTTAAAGAAATATTATCAGAAGCAAAGTAAAGTAGGAAACTTACATCTAAGTCCTTTTCCCAGCTTTCCTACACACTAACCATTGTATCTAGTCATAATTGGTCCTTGATAATGTTGAATGAAATAGTGAAATAATTAACCAATAATACACTAGACAAATTAAAGTTTCTAAGCCTTAGTTTCCTTATCTGCAAAATGGGAATATGTGGCATCTCAGTGTTGAGCTCAGCATTGGTATTAATGAATTTGAGACTATTTTTTTACACTGTCAATTTAGAGTTATTTATTTGGAGAGTAGTGCTGGGTTTGATTTTGTTTTAAAAATGAGTTCTAGGGGCACCGAGATGGCTTATTTGGTTAAGCACTGGACTCTTGTTTCAGCTCAGATTTTGATCTCATGGATTGTGGGATCGAGCCCTGCTCCATGCTCACCACAGAGTCTGCTTGGGATTCTCTCTCCTTTTTTTTTTTTTTTTTTTTTGGGATTCTCTCTCCTATCCCTCTGTCTCTCTCTGTTTCTGTCTCTGTCTCTCTCATAAATAAATAAACAAACCTTGAAAACAGTAAAATGAGTTCTAAAGATATAGTTTCTCCATTTTTTCAAAGATGTTGTTTATTTAGCCTCTGCCTTCAACTCAGGTCATGATGATCTCAGGGTCCTGGAATTGAGCCCCACATAGAGCTCCCTGCTCAGTGGGGAGCCTGCTTTTCCCTCTCCCTCTACCCTTCCCCACCACTCCTGTGCTCTCTGTCTCTCTGCATCCTCTCTCTCTCTTTCTTTCTCTCTCTCAAATAAATAGATTGAAAAAAAACTTAAAAAATAATTTATTTTATTTCTCATCCATTTAAATTCCTTTCAATTTTTAAATTAAATAAAGAGCGAGAGAGAGAGAAAGAGAGAGAGAGAGGGCACAAGTGGGGAGGAGGGTGAGAGGGAGAGGAAGAAGCAGAATCCCTACTGAGCAGGGACCCTACATGGGGCTCAATCCTAAGCCTCTGGGATCATGACCTGAGCTAGAGGCAGGCATTTAACTGACTGAGACACCCAGGCACCTCTGATTTCTCTATTATTACTACTATTGCTATTATTAATTATTAATTATTATTATTATTTTATGATTATTAGTAAAATAAACCATTGAAATCAGATTTTTGAGCTCTTAGAAAAATAGAAACAGATGTATATTAATTGTTTTAATCTCTCATGTGCCATACATCAGTATAATTAAATATCTTCAATGTTTGTCAGTGTAGGTGTTTCTGCTTCAAAATACTTAGCTAAAATTCCTTTTCCAGATAGTAGCCAGAATTTCATTTTCAGGAAAAAAAAACCTTCATATTTAGGCATATGGATTATATTCCTACTTGTTTTAAAATATCTGCAGTTTCATATATTTTAATTGATCCAAGTCAAATGATTATCTTCCATTTGCCTCAGTGAGGCACATAACAAATAAGAATGGCCACATTTTTTTTGGTGGCTGCATTTTTTATAGTCACAGATAATAGAAAGATGATCCTTATGAGGTCCAAAATTTATTTGTCTTTATTCATCTTTTCAAGGAAAATTAAAGCAAAATCTCTAGAAGTTATTTCCTGTATGAAATGATAAAGAGTATATTATGTTTCTATTGTTATAATAACAAATTACCTCCAACTTGGTATCTTAAACAATAAAAATTTATTATCTTACATTTCTGTAAGTCAAAACTTAGGTATGGGCCTCACTAGCCTAAAATTAAGGAGTTGGCAGTCTGTTTTATTTTCTAGTAACTCTAGGGGAGAATCTATATCCTGGTATTTCAAATTGCTGGCAGAATCAGTCCCTGTGGTTGGTTGTAGGACTAAGGTTCCTGCATTTTTTCACTGGCTGTCTCTGAAGGCTGTTTCCAGTATCTACAGGCCATCTATGTTCCCTGGTTTATGTCTCCCCTCCTTCATCTTCAAAGCCAGCACTGGTGGATTTAAACGTTCTCATGTTGCATCTCTCTGACTTTCTTACTTAATCATTCAAGTGATTACACTGGGCCCATTCTGATAATACAGAAGTTATTTGATCTCATGTCCATAAGCTTAATCACATCTAGAAAATTATTTTTTCCCATGAAAAGTCACTCAATTAAAAAGAGAAAGGCCACACAAAAATAAAATCATAAGTGAAAGAGAAGTAACAACCAACACCACAGAAATACAAAGATTATATTACTGTTAAAGTTATATTAAAACAAATTGAAAAACCTAGAAGAAATGAATAAATATCTAGAAATGTTAAGTCTTCCAATATTGAGTCAGCAAAAAATAGAAAAATCTGAATAAAAATATAACTAGCAATGAGAATTAATTGGTAATCAAAAATACCCTCAAATAAAAATCCACAACCAGATAGCTTCACAGATGAATATTTCTAATATTTAAAGAAAAGTCAATACTTGAACTCCTCAAACTATTCCAAAAAATAGAAGAGGAAGGAAAGCTTCCAAATACATTCCACAAGACTAGAGTAACACTGATATAAAAATGAGACAAAGACAACACACACAAAAAAATACTACAGGCCAATATCCCTGATTAACATACATGCAGAAATCTTCAACAAAATATTAGCAAACTGTATTCAACAATACATTTGTAAAGAACATTCACCATAGTCAAGTGGGATTTTTTCCAGGGATGCAAGGATGGTTTAATATTCACAATTTAATCAACAGCACACCATGTTATGAAAATGAAGGATAAAGGGACACCTGTGTGGCTCTGTGGTTGAGCATCTGCCTTTGGCTCAGGGCATGAGCCACAGTTACAGGATTGAGTCCCACATTGGACTCCCTGCATGGAGCCTGCTTCTGCCTCTGCCTCTGCCTCTGCCTCTCTCTCTCTCTCCCCCTGTGTTTCTCATGAATGAATAAATACAATATTTTAAAAATGAGGATAAAAATCATATGATTATCTCAATAGATGCAAAAAAAACTAGAATTTGACAATGTTTAATATCCATTCACAATAAAAACTCTCAACTAGGTGGTTTTAGAGGGTACATACTTGAACATAGTAAAGTCCATGTATGAAAAACCCATACCTAACATCATCCTCAAATGTGAAAAATTGAGAACTTTTCCTTTAAGATCAAGTAAATGGCAACATTGTCCTACTCTCATCACTTTTATTCAACATAGTGTTAGAAGTCCTAGCCACAGCAATAAGACATGAAAAAGAAATAAAAGGTATCTAAATTGGTTAGGAAATCATTAAACTGTCACTATTTGCAGGTAACAGTATATAGAGAAAACACTAAATACTCCACCAAAAATATTGGAAATAATAAATAAACAGTAAAGTTTCAGGATGCAAAATTGATATACAGAAATCAATTGTATTTGTGTACAATAATAACAAAGTTGCGGATGTTGAAGAAGACAATCACATTTATAATTACAGTTATAAATTGCACCCAAACTAATAAAATATCTAGGAATAAACTCAACCAAAATAGTAAAAGACCTGTACTCTGAAAATGACAAAACTTTGATGAAATAAATTGAAAACAACACAAACAATTGGAAATATATTCCATGCTCATGGTTTGGAAGGATTAATATTATTAAAATGTTCATACTACCCAAAGCAATCTACAGATCAATGAAATTCTTGTTAAAATACTAGCAGCATTTTCAACAGAACTAAAACAAATAATACTAAAATTTGTATAGAACCTTGAAAATACTCCAAATAGCCAAACTATTCTTTAGAAAGAGAGACAAAGCTGGAGGTATCACAATTAAAGATTTTTAAGATATACTACAAAGCTGTAGTAATAAAAACAGTATGTTTCTGGCACAAAAATAGCCAAAAAGGTCAATGGAACAGAGTAGATAACCTAGAAATAAACCTACGCTTATATGGTCAATTAATCTGTGACAAAGGAAGCAAGAATATACAATACAGAAAGACAATATCTTTAATAAATGGTGCTGGCAAACGGGACAGCTATATGCAAAATAATGAAACTGAACCACTTACATCATATACAAAAATAATCTTAGATCAATTAAAAACCTAAATATGAGACCTGAAACCATAACATTCTGGAAAAAAACATAGGCAGTAATTTCTTTGACATCGGACTTAGCAACACATTTCTGGATATGTCTTCTCAGGTAAAGGAAACAAAGACAAAAATAAACTATTGGAACAACACCAAATAAAAATATTTCTCACAATGATGGAAACCATCAACAAAACAATTGGAAGAAGATTTTTGCAAATGAGATATCTAGCAAGGGGCTATTACTCAATACATATAAAGGATTTGCCCAGCCCAGCACCAAAAATCCCCAAATAATCCAGTTAAAAGATAGAAGATCTGAATAGATATCTTTTCAAAGAAGACATACAGATAACCAACAGATACATGACAAGATGCTCAGCATCACTAATCATCAAGGAAATGCAAATCAAACCACAATGAGATATCACCTCACAGCATTCAGAATGGCTAGAGTCAAAAAGAGAAAAAATAACAAGTTTTAGGATGTGTAGAAAAAGGAACACTTGTGCACTGTTAATGGGAATGTAAATTTGTGCAACCACTGTGAAAAACAGTATGGAGGTTCCTCAAAAAATTAAAAATATCATCTGATCTGGCAATTCCACTATTGGGCATTTGCCCAAAGAAAATGGAAACATCACTTTGATGACACGTGCACCCCTATGTTTATTGAATCATTATTTACAATAGCTGAAGTATGGAAGCAACCCAAGTGTCCATCAATAGATGAATAAAGAACAAGTGGGATATACATATAAGGGAATATTACCACCCATAAAAAAAGAATGAGATCTAGCCATTCAAGATAACATGGGTAGAATTAGAGAGTGATATGCTCTGTGAAATCAGTCAGAGAAAGACAAATACCATTTAATTTCATTTATATGTGGAATGTAAAACACAAAACAACCAAAAAGCAGAAATAGACTCATAAATACAAAGAATTAACTGATGATTGTCAGAGGGTAGGGTTGTTGGGCACATATGCAAAATAGGTGAAGGAGATACAGGCTTCCAGTTATTGAGTGAATAAATCATTGGGATAAAAAGTACAGTATAAGAAATATAGTCAATGGTATTATAATAGTGTTGTATGATAACAGATGGTAGCTACATTTGTGGTGAGCATAATATAACTCAGGGTTATCTAAACATTATGTTGTACTCCTGAAGCTAATGTAACAAAAATTAAAAATAATAGTTAAAAAAAAAAGAAAAGAGTAGGTTTTATCTCCAGTTCACAGGATATATTCTTATCTAGTAAGTCTCAGTCACTCTTTACATACCAAGAAAGTGTACCAAGTTATTAAGTTTAATTACATTAAAGAGCATGTCTTGCCGTTTAATAAGTACAAAGACAAAGGGAGGATGTGACACAGTATATTGCAGGAAAAATTATTCTGGCCTTGGAATGAAAAGGCCTGGGGATTGCCTGGGTAGCTCAGTTGTTTAAGCATCCAACTTGACTTTTGGCTCAGGTCATGATCTCAGGGTCATGAGATCAAGTCCCACTTTGGCCTCTGCACTGGGTGTGAAGACTGCTTAAGATTTTCCCTCTCCCTCTGCCCTTCCCTGCCTCTATGCTCATGCTCTCGAAGGAAAGAAAGAAAGAAAGAAAGAAAGAAAGAAAGAAAGAAAGAAAGAAAGAAAGAAAGAAAGAAAGAAAAAGAAAGAAAGAAAGAAAGAAAGAAAGAAAGAAAGAAAGAAAGAAAGAAGAAAGAAAGAAAGAAAGAAAGAAAGAAAGAAAGAAAGAAAAGAAAGAGGGGGTCCCTGGGTGGCGCAGCAGTTTAGCGCCTGCCTTTGGCCCAGGGCGCGATCCTAGAGACCCGGGATCGAATCCCACGTCGGCTCCCGGCGCATGGAGCCTGTTTCTCCCTCTGCCTGTGTCTCTGCCTCTCTCTCTCTCTCTCTCCTCTCTCTCTCTCTGTGACTATCATAAATAAATTTAAAAAATGTAAAAAGAAAGAAAGAAAGAAGAAAAAGAAAGAAAGAAAGAAAGAAAGAAAGAAAGAAAGAAAGAAAGAAAGAAAGAAAGAAAGAGAAAGAAAGAAAGAAAGAAAGACAAACGCCTGGGTTATGGTTCCACACTCTTTCTTGTCAGATGTTTGAATTTGGATAAATCACTTAGTATTTCTCAGCCTTGCTTACATCATAAGTAAAATGGGCGTTATACTTACTTCATTGTGTTAAGAAGGTTAAATGAAATGATGTACATGAAAGTGCTTTGTACTATACACATGTTAGATATAAATTTTAAGTCTAAAAAGGTTGGTGAGGGCTCATTGCCAGTAGTAGAACACTTGATAATAAGAATTATTCCAGGGTAAAACCACAGAACACCATATTTAATGCATAGTATTAATATGAATCTTGACGTTTTTACTCTCTTCTGTTTCTTTTATATATGAATTGCTATTTAAAATGAGATTATTCTAGGCCTTTTTTAAAAGACTTTATTTATTTATCTGAGAGAGAGAGAGAGAGCGAGCACAAGCAAGGAGAGAGGCAGAGGGAGAGAGAAAGGAAGAAGCAGACTCCCTGCTGAGCAGGGAGCCAGATGTGGGGCTCAATCCCAGGACCCTGGGATCATGACCTGAGGCAAAGGCAGACGCTCATCCCAACTGAACCAGCCAGGCACCCCAGATTATTCTAGACCTTAATCACATTCTAGGAAAATCCATTTTATACTTGATCCACAGTGACCTTTTGTTTAATAATGTGTAATATACTTGTATGACTGTGTGTTATGTAGTAAATGTACAGTAGTAGTCTATGTGACCCCTACTATGTCATTTTGCTCATTTTCTTTTCCTTAGGGCCTTTTCTAAACGTTAAGGATGCTTGAAAGTTAATGTCTTTTAGAAGTTAATGTCATTTCATTCTTGAAACCTTTATTTTATGAATTGACTTTTAAAAAAAAGATTTTATTTATTTATTCATGAGAGACACACAGAGAGAGGCAGAGACATAGGAAGAGGGGGAGGCAGGCTTCCCACAAGAAGCCTGATGCAGGACTCAATCCCTGGATCACACCTTGAGCTGAAGACAGACTCTACACCCCTGAACCACTCAGGTGTCCGATGAATTGGCTTTATTTTAATCTTCCTTTTACTGGCTCCTGTTCTTCTGTATTTCTTTGGTAAGCTCCTTTTCTCCTTTAATTTCAGATTTTTCTAAACATTTTTCCTCAGAACCCTTTTTTCCCTAAACACCTACTTTCTTGGAAACACTGTCTATGTCTGTGTCTTTAACTTACAACTCTAGGGAAATGACTCTGAAATCATGTCATTTCTCTGCTAATATTCTTCAACACCTTACATATGTTTTCTAGATAAAAACTTTCCTGAATCTAGCATTCAGATTCTTAAAGACAGTAGTATCCTGAAAAGTGTTTATCAGTGAATCAATCAATAGCTCTGTTGCACAGCATTTGACAAAATGGTGTAAATTCTCCTTCTGTGACCAGTTTCAAGCTTGTAACAACATGATGTCCCTGAATGCAGACATGATAAGAGATGTCAATAGTCAACTTCAGAAGCTGGTGTGAGGCCAGTTCCAATATACCACTGCCTTTTTACCACCTGTTTTCAAATTCTATCTCCAGCCTTATCTTGTCTTTTTGCCCCAAATTAGATTAAAAATGTTTGCTATATGTGCACCATACATTTCTACTTATATGACTTATGCATTGTTATGTTGTTCATGCCATTGACTAAATTTGGTAAAACCTTGCACTCCACGTTTATCTACTAAAATGCTAATAAGCTTTTCTAGGCCCAATTACTTGAAGATTTTCCTGGTATTCACATGAACTTACTCTATATTATACTCTTCTGTGAGTTGTGTTTACTAATTGCAAACCTCTGTATCTTTATTTTCACCACTAAGGGTCTAAATATCTTTACTCCCGGGATTTGTTCTTCCTCCCTGTAGTTCTTCCTCCCAGCCTCTTGGTTACCCTTAATACTACACCTGAAATGAATTAATTGCTGATGGGCAGATCAATCTCTCAATCACAGCTCGTTAATATGATTTAATATTTTAGTGGTATATTTAAACTCTCTCTCCTCATTTTGTAAAGTAGCAGAAACATGTTTCCGGAAACATATCACCTATACCCACCAAAACCAGTTTAATCTTGTATAGACTTGACCTATATGCAATGAATTCTTGCTGCAGACAATTGTTTTTAATCATTAATTTAACATTAGGGATTTAATTGACCATAGAATGTCATTATTGTGGGAAAATTAATACCACTGAACTCCTGTGCTTTATCTAATTTTGGGTTACATAAGATGTGAACAAGAGTTAATTCATTGGCTAGAACCTCACAAGCAATATTTATTTCCTATAAGGATGCGAATTTGTATTTTACTTGTGGCATTGTTTAAACATGTATTTTTTTCCTACCTCGCTAGTTTAAGCAAAATATCACAAAGAAAGGAATGTCCCTTAAGTATTTAAATGATATTTGCATTTTCCCTACAAAGCATCAAAGAAGGAGGGCACCTGCCAGAAATGTGGGTGAGTGGATACTCTCAGAATCCATTTGTATAAATAGAGTGCAGATTTTTAGGGAGTTTTCCCTTCAGGTACTATTAACTGAATTATAAGGTAGCACACTGATGTCAAATCTTAATTTGACCTTTTGTGTTATTTGCCACTCTGAATTCTCTGGCAAATTTAAATATGAGAACACTCAGGTGGTCTAGGCCATATGTATCTTTTTTTAAGTCCCAATATATTTACCATCCAGTGTTATATTAATTTCAGGCGTATAGTATAGTGATTCAAAAATTCCATATATTACTGGCTGCTCATAAAGATAAGTATACTTTTAATCTTCTTCACCTCTTTCACACATGGCCCCATCTACCTCCCTCCCCTCTGGTAACCAATTATTTGTTTTCTATATTTAGGAGTCTGTTTTTTTAGTTTGTCTTCTTTTTTTCCTTTGCTCATTTGTCTTTCTCTGGCTTACTTTATTTAGCATTATACTCTTTAGATCAATCCGTGTCATTGGAAATTGAAAGATTTTGTTCTTTCTTGTGGCTGAATCATATATAATCTATTTATCTATCTATCTAGTGTATGTGCTATAGTGTATGGTATATACACTCCATTTTGTTTAACCATTCATCTACCAATGGATACTTAGGTTGCTTCCATAATTTGGCTATTATAAATAATGCTGCGATAAACATAGGAGTGTATGTATCCCTTTGAATTAGTGTTTGTATTTTTTTTTGATAAATACCCAGTAGGGCAATTGCTGGATCATAGGGTAGTTGCATTTTTAACTTTTTGAGGAAACTCCATACTGTTTTCCAGAGTGGCTGTACCAGTTTGCATTCCCACAAACAGCACAAGAGAGTTCCCCTTCCTCCATATTATCACCAATATCTGTTGCTTCTTGCGTTGTAGATTTTAGCCATCCTGACAGGTGTGAGGTGATATCTCAGTGTGTTTTGATTTGCATTTTCCTGATGATGATGTTGAGCATCCTTTCATGTGTCTATTGTCCATCTGTACGTCTCCTTGGAAACATGTCTTTTTATATCTTCTGCCTATTTTTAATTGGATTATTTATTTTTTTGGTGTTGAGTTATATAAGTTCTTTATATACTTTGCATATGAACACTTTATCAGAGATGTGTCATTTGCAAATATTCTCTCCCATTCAGTAGATCTTATTTTCGTTTTGTTGACTGTTTACTTTGCAGAAGATTTTCATTTTCATGTACTCCAAACAGTGTAATTTTATTTTGTTTCCTATGTCTAGGAGACATATTTAGAAATATGTTGTAATGGTTGATGTCAGAGAGATTGCTGCCTCTACTCTCTTCTAGGATTTTTATGATTTCAAGTAACACATTTAAATCTTGAATCCATTTTGAGTTGATTTTTGTGTTTGGTGTAAAAAGGTGGCTCAGATTCATTCTTTTGCACCTAGCTGATCAGTTTTCCCCATAACATTTGTTGAAGAGACTTTTTCACATTGCATATTCTTGCTCCTTTGCTGAGTATTAATTAATCCTCTAATTGTGGATTTATTTCTGGGCTTTTTATTCTGTTTTAAAGACCTATGCATCTATTTTTTTTATCAGTACTCTATTCATTTGATTACTACAGCTTTATAATATAACTTGAAGTCAGGAATTGTGATGCCTCCAGCAATGCTTTTCTTTTTCAAGATTGCTTTGGTTATTCAGGATCTTTTTTGTGGTTCTGTACAAATTTTAGGATTGTTTGTTGTACCTCTGTAAAAAATGCTGTTGGCATTTTGATAGGGATTGAATTAAATGTGTAGATTGCTTTGTATAGTATGGACATTTTAACAATATTTGTGCTTCTGATTCATGATGAGTATGGAATGTTTTTTTATTCTTTGTCTTCCAGAGTTTTCAGAATACAGATATTTTACCCTTTGGTTAGGGTTATACCTAAGTAGCTTATGTCTTTTGGTGCAATTGTAAATGGAATCAATTCCTTGATTTCTCTTTCTGCTGATTCATTATTGATGTGTAGAAATGTAATAGATTTCTGTACATTGAATTTATATCCCATGACTTTGCTGAATTATATCACTTCTAGCAATTTTTTGGTGCAGTCTTTTGGGCTTTCTACATAGAGTATTACATAATCCGCAAATAGAGCATCTTTGACTGCTTCCTTGCTGATTTAATGCCTTTCATTTCTTTTTTTTTCTGTCTGATTGATGAGGCTAGGACTTCCAGTACTATGTTAAGTAACAATAGTGAGAATGGACATCCTTGTTTTGTTCTTGACCTTAAAGGAAAAGCTCTCAGTTTTTGCCTGTTGATGATATTAGCTGTGGGTCATTTGTATATGTCCTGTATGATATTGAGGTATGTTCCATCTATCCCTACTTTATTGAGGGTATTTGTCAAGAAGGGATGCTATATTTTGTCAAATGCTTTTTCTGCATCTATTGAGAGGATCATGTGATTCTTATCATTTCTTATTAATGTTGTTTATCACATAGATTGATTTATGAATATTACAGCCTAGAAATAAATTCCACTGGATTGTGGTGAATGGTTCTTTTAATATATTGTTCAATTTTATTTTCTAGTACCATGTTGAGAATTTTTGCATCCATGTTCATCAAGGATATTGGTCTGTAATTCTTTTCAGTGAGGTCTTTGTCTGGTTTAGAATCAAGGTAATGCTGGCCTTGTAGAATGAGTTTGGAAGTTTTCCTTCCATTTCTATTTTTTGGAAGAGTTTGAGGAGAATACATATTAACTCTTCTTTAAATGTCTGGTAGAATTTCCGTGGGAAGCCATCTGGCTCTGGTCCTTTGTTGGGAGATTTTTGATTAATTTTTTTGCACATTATGGTTCTGTTCATATTTTCTATTTTTTCCTGTTTCAGTTTTGGTATTTTGTATGTTTCTAGGAATTTTTCCATTTCTTCAGGTGGCCCAATTTGTTGGCATATTATTTTTCATAATATTCTCTTATGATTGTTTGTATTTCTGTGGTGTTGGTTGTGATCTCTCTTCTTTCATTCATGATTTCATTTATTTGGGTCCTTTCTCTTTTCTTCTTGAAAAATCTGGCTAAGGGTTTAGCAATTTTTTTCTTCAAAGAATCAGCTCTATGTTTTGTTGACCTTTTCTATTGTGGGATTTGTTTGTTTCTATATCATTTATTTCTTCTCTAAACTTTATTATTTCCCTTCCTCTGCTGGATTAGGCTTTATTTCCTGTTCTTTTTGTAACTCTTTGAAGTATATGGTTAGTTTGTATATTCGAGACTTTTGTTGCTTCTTGAAGTAGGCCTGTACTGCTATATATTGCCCTCTATGACAGCCTTTGCTGCATCCCAAAGGTTTTGGACTATCAAGTTTTCATTTTCATTTGCTTCCAAGTATTTTTTTTTATTTCTTAGTATTCCGGTTAACTCATTCATTCTTTAGCAGAGTGTTCTTTAACCTCCATGTATTTGTGATCACTCCAATTTTTTTCTTGTTGACTTTAAGTTTAATAGCATTGTTGTCTGAAAATATACATGGTATGATCTCAATCTTTTTGTACTTATTGAGGGCTGATTTGTGACCCGGTATGTGAGCTATTTTGGGGAATGTTCCATTTACCCTCAAAAACAATGTGTATTCTGCTGCTTTAGGATGAAATGTTCTGATTATCTCTGTTAAGTTGTTCTGGTCCAGTGTGTCATTCAAAGCCATTGTTCCCTTGTTGATCTATTTAGATGATCTTCCCATTGCTGTGAGGGGGTGCTAATGTCCCCTACTATTATTGCATTATTATCAATGAGCTTCTTTATGTTTTTTATTAATGTTTGTATATATTTGTGTGCTCCCAAGGCAGCATAAATATTTACATTTGTTAGATCTTCTTGTTGGATAGACACCTTCATTATGATATAGTATACCCTTTTTCATCTCTTGTTACAATCTTTGGTTTAAAATCTAGTTCAGCTGATATGAGTATGGCCACTTGGCTTTTTTTTTTTTTTTTTGACATCCATTAGCATGATAAATGTTTTGCCATTCCTTCACTATCATTCTGGAGATGTGTTTAGGTCTAAAATGAGTCTTTTGTAAGTAGCATATTGATGGGTCTTATTTTTTTTATTCATTCTAATACACTATGTCATTTGATTGGAGCATTTAATTTACTTACATTCAGAGTAATTTTTAATAGATAAAAGTTTAGTGCCATTGTATTACCTGTAAAGTTGGTATATCTGGAGATTTTCTCTGTTCCTTTCTAGTCTTTATTGTTTTTGTTCCTTCTTCCCCACTCAAAGCATCCCCTTTAATATTTCTTGCAGGGCTGGTTAATAGTCATAAACTCCTTTAGTTTTTGTTTGGGAATCTCTATCTTTCCTTCTATTTTGGATAACAGCCTTGCTGGATAATTATTCTTAGCTGCTGTTTTTTCTATTCAGCACATTGAATAAACCATACCACTATCTTCTGCCCTGCCAAGTTTATTTATTTTTTATTTTTTAAATGATTTTTATTTATTTATTCATGAGAGACAGAGAAAAGCAGAGACACAGGCAGAGGGAGAAGCAGGCTCCTCTTTGGGGAGCCTGATGTGGGACTCGATCCCAGGACCCCAGTATCATGACCTGAGCCAAAGGTAGATGCTCAACCACTGAGCCACCCAGGTACCCCTGGCCTGTCAAATTTCTGTGGAAAGATCTGCTACTAACTTTATCTTCTCTTGTAATTTTGAGATTTCTTTCCCCTTGCTACCTTTAGGAATTTTTCCTTATCTCTGTAGTTTGCAGATTTTACTACAATATGTCCTTGTGTTGGCCTGTTTGTTTGTTTGTTTTTTTATTTTGGTGGAAGTTTTCTGTGTCTCCTGGATTTGAATGTCTGTTTCCTTACCAACATTAGGGAGGTTTTCGGCTATAATTTGCTCAAGTAAATGTTTTGCCTCTTTTTCTCTGTCTTGTTTTTCTGGGACTCCTATGATATGAATGCTATGCTTTATGGAGTCATTGAGTTCCTTATGTCAACATTCATGATCCAATACTTTCATTTCCCTCTTCTTTATAGCTTTATTATTTTCCACAATTTTATCTTCTATATCACTAATTTGTTCATCTCCTTCATTCATCTTCAATGTCATTACAGTCAGTTTTACATCCTGGTTATAGCATTTTTCATTTCAGCCTGACTAGTTTTTAGTATTTTATCTTTGCAGTAAGGGACTGCTTTTATGTCTTGTGTCTTCTATGCTTTTCTAAAGTCCTGCTAGTATCCTTATAATTGTTATTTTAAATTTTGGCTCAGGCATATTACTTATATCCGTTTTGATTAAATCAATGACCCTAACCTCATTACGTTCTTTCTTTTGGAAAGAAATCCTCCATATTGGCATTTTGTCTAGGTCACTGTGTGTGTGTGTGTGTGTGTGTGTGTTAGGAAAGCATGTTAAATTTTCTGCTCCTGAGAGTAATAGTGATATTAAGAAGAGGTAATATAATGTCCAGGGCCTGGCACTTCAGAAAGTGTTTCAGAGTGTTTAATCTGCTGATGTATTTTGTCTGCTTTTTCCCTGTGGTCTGTCTTCTGCAGAGTTTCTCCTTGCCTGCTGTGGGAATGCTTGGACCTTGTCCAGTGTGGTTGCATTTTAACTAGTTGTCCTTTGGCATACTTGTTAAAATAAACCTGATCCTATTTGCACTAGAGCTGAAGTTTTGCAGGACTCTATGATCAGTAGACTTAGTGTATTCTTGTTTTTGGGGGGAGGCGCTGTGCTGGTTCTAAAGCCAACTTCCCCTAGTAAAGATACACCTGTAGGCACAGTGGGGCAGGGGTTGGTGTAATTGGTGTGAGCCTCCACTGGGGTGTGCTGTGTTCCTTAGTGAAGTCTGTCTCGATCTGCAGGGGAGAAAAATGGCATCACTCCACTCTCTCATCCTTAGAAAGAAGAGTTTGCACTTGCTACTGTTCAGAAAGCCATCACATAAGAGCAAACAATCTCCCCTCTCGTGTCCCAGGCTTCCTGAAGAACCCTGCTTTCACTCTGTGTCCAAGCCATGGGCCTGCCTAGTGGCTCAATACCCCTGTGTTTTATTTCAGGCATGCAGCTGGTTTTCAAAAATTACAAATTTTAGGGACCTGTTGCAGCACAGACCTGTGCTGGTCCTCTAGGGAAGGGTCTTCCCCCACTGTGGCTGTTTGTCCCAGAAAAGCAGCTGCATGACTGTGAAGAGTCTTGGTGTTTATGATAAAGAGGAACCAAATTTAGCTTCCAAGCTAGCTGCCTTCAGCAGTTGCTTCTGCTGCTATCCTAAGTAATGGGGCTTCTCAATGACATACACCTTCTATTTTGTCCTCTGAGAGTCAGTGCCACCTCTCCCAAATGCACTATAAGAATGGGAACTGTTTCTCCCTATGACCCAGGGATCCTCAGATCAAGCATTTTGCTCCCAGGCCTCTGCCCTCCTTTCCCACAGAAGCACCTCTAATCCCACCAGGTGCAATCCAGCAATGGCACAGACTTTATAACTTCAGACTTTAAGCTACCCTACTTATAAAAACTTGCAATAATCAGCCCCTCTCCTTTTCCTAGTCAATGTTTTGGGGGAAGAGTTTTTTTTCTTGTGCAATCTCCTGCATGCTGCTTTCTCTCTTTATCACTCTCTCTCTTTTCCTCTTTCCTCTCTCCATAATCAGTGCTCCCTCCATGCCACAGTACCCACAGTTCTTTCTCCCTCTAATCAGTTCTCCACACCTCCTATCTTCCACAATGTGACTGTTTTTCTCCCTCTATATCTGCAGTTTGTCCTTTTAGTCCTCAGATTGGTTTCTTGGGTGTTCAGAATGATTTGATATTTACCCAAACGTGTTCAAGAGACAGGCAAGTGTAGGGTCCCCTTACTATTCCATCATCTTAACTCCAAGCCACAATAAACTTTTCTGTTAGAAATGCTTTTGCTGCATCTCAAATATTTTGGATCATTGTATTTTTATTTACATTTGTCTTTATGTATTTGTATTTTTTTTAATTTCTTGGTTAACCTATTCATTGTTTTATGATCTACTATGTCATCTATTCTGGAGATTAATTCATACTTGAAAGGAATGCATATTTTGCTGTTTATGATAGAATGTTCTGAATAGATCTATTAAATCAATCTGGTCCAGTGTGTCATGAAAGCTACTGTTTTCCTCTTATTTTTCTTTACTTTTTTCTCATTTAAATTCCAATATAGTTAACATACAGATTTATATTAGTTTCAGGTGTACAATAAAGGGGCTCAACAATTCCATGTATCACTCAGTGCTCATCACAACAAATACACTCTTTGTTGATTTTCTTTTTCAAGTGCATATGAACTAATCTTTCCCTTGATGTAAGAGGAGTGTTAAAGTCTTGTACTATTATTATATTACTGTCGATTAGTTCCTTTATATTTGTTATTAACTATATTATGTGTTTGGGTTACTGATGTTGAGTCTTGGATTGTTCTGTTTATGATCATAGTGTTCTTTGTCTGTTTATAGTCTTTGTTTTAAAGTGAATTTTGTCTGATAGGAGTATTGTTACTCTGGCTTTCTTTTCACAACCATTTGCATTATAAATGTTTTTTCTTCTCCTCACTTTCAATCTTCATGTGTCTTTAAGTCTGAAGTGAGTCCCTTTAAGCAGCATATAATTTTTTTTCATTCCATCACCCTATGTCTTTTGATGTGGGCATTTAGTCCATTTACATTCAAGGTAATTAATTAGTATGTATTCACTACCATTTGGTTATTTGGTTTGTGTTTGTTTTTGTTAAACTTCTCTGTTCCATTCTTCCTTTACTTTCTTCTCTTACTATAAGTTGACTTTCTTTAGTGATATATCTGGATTTCTTTCTCTTTATTCTTTGCATATTGACTTGGGGTATCATTAGGTTTTTATACAACATATTCTGTATATGGTAGTCAATCTTAAGTTGATGGTTGCTAAGTTTGAACCCATTCCTTAGTCCTTTCCTCACGTTTTAGGTTATGTGATGTCATACTTGACTTCCTTTTACTCTGAGTCCCTTGACTGATCTTTAAAGATATACTTATTTTTACTGCTTTGTGTTCCTACTTTTCTTAATCTTATGCTCTTTCCTTTCTACTCACAGATTCCCCTTTAACATTTCTTGTAGGCTGCTTTTGTGTCCATGAACTCCTTTAACCTTTGAGAAATTCTTTATATTGTCCTTCTATTCTGAAGGACAGCCTTGCTGGATAGAATATTCTTGGCTGCATATTTTTTTCCTTTTCAGCACTTTGAATATATCATGCCATTCCCCTCTAGCCTCTAATGTTTCTGTTGAAAAATATGCTGATAGCCTTATGAGGTTTCCTTTGTATATAACTGTCTTCTGTTCTCTTGATGCTTTTAGAATTCTTTATCATTGCTTTTTGCCATTTTAATTGCTATGTGTCTTGTTGTATATGTCCTTGGGTTGATTTTGTTGGGGGAACTCTGTGCTTTCCTAGTCTGAATTTCTATTTCCTCACTCATATTTAGGAAGTTTTATGCTATTATTCCTTCAAATAAATTTTCTGCTCCCCTTTCTCTCTTCTTCTTCTTCTGGGATCCCCATAATGCATACATTATTATGCTTGATGATGTCACTGACTTCCCTAAGTGTATTCTCTTTTGCATATTTTTTTCTCTTACTTGATCAGCTTGATTAATTTTCATTAGTCTATTCCTCCAGGTCATTGATTCATTCTCCTGTATATTTTAGCCTGCTATTTATTCCATGTAGTCTATTTGTAATTTCATTTATTATGTTCTTCTCTGATTGGTTCTTTTTCATCTCTGTGGTAAAGGTGTCACTGATGTCTTCAACCCTTTTCACACATTCAGTGAGTATATGATAATTTGTAAAAATTCTCTATCAGGCATATTACTTACCTCCATTTTGCTTAGGTCTCTTGCTATGATTTTTTTTTTCTTGCTATGATTTTGTCCTGTTTTTTCATTTATGAGATATTCCTCCGTGTCTTCATTTTAATTAACTTTCTGTGTTTGTTTCTTTGTGTTAGGAAAGTTACCTATGTCTCTTGGTCTTGAAAGATGTAGTCAGGCTATGCACTTTTAACAAGATAGTTGTGGTTCTTTTCCATATGATACACGGTTCCTGTCAAGACCAGGGCTAATTATTGGTGCTCCATAACACAGGTGTGGGCAGGAATGTAGTGCCCATAAGTTGTGTATGCAGGTCTTCTTCCACAGGGTATACACCTCCACTGCAGAGGCCCAGGTTGGCTAGGGCACTCCAGAAAGAACATGCTAGCAGGGTGTGTAGCTTTAACAAGGTGCAAACACCCTTCCTGGAAGGTGACCAGCTGCTGCTGCTAGGACCAAGGCCCAGCAAAGCATGCAATTGGAAGATACATTGTTGGCAAGTTTTGTGCCAATCTTCTGGTGGAGAGTACCTTTAGAGCTGCACTGAGTCAGGCCAAACTGGGGAGGGGGGGCAGGGAGTGATGTAAGCAGGGTAGTTACTTAATCAGATGTATCTACATTGAAAGAATTAAGTGATCAACAAATGTACACAAAACATTTAATAGATGGGTTCTGTTCAAAGAAGTATCTAAGAATATTGGTGAACAGAAAATATAGGCAATTTTGCCACTTTGACACAGCTAATAGGCATTACACCAGAATTTGAACTCAGTTGTGCAATTGCCCTATAGCACACTTCTGGTCCATGAGATATCTTTAGGGAAGTGAGCCTGCCTTTTTTCCCAATGAAAAAGGGTTCATCCATTAGAAACTTGTAGCTGAAATGGCAAGAAAAGTCAGTGGGATCCAATTGTGGAGTATCAGGATTTTCAGGGTAAAGGGTTGATATTTTACTTTATAGGCCTTAGAATAATGTGATCAAAATATTGTTTTTTGAGTGGTAAGTCTATTGGTCATTTGCAGGATGGATTATAAGGGGAGAAAACAAAACCCATGTTTGCTCAGAAAATTGAAATTTGTAAATATGCTGTAGTTTAAGTAAATAATTAGAAAGGAAAATTTTCTTAAGATCGTATATTTCACAATCAAAAGAATGTGCTACTTTGGATTATTTTCTATGTTATATTTTCCTTCTCTTTTATGAATAATTAAGAGTTGGCTCTGTTATTATTATAACATATAACAAATATTTTCCCTGTAGGATAGTATATGGAATAGTATTTTTACATGACACATCATTCACAGCTTTAATTCAAACTTAAACATGAGTCCTCTCATCATGTTTGATATTTCTAAAGTGATTAATGAACTTTTGTAATACCAATAAATTATCAATGTAAACAACAAAGATAAAGATATTGTGTTAGGGAGAATTTCATGATTAGCAATGTCAACTTCTAAAAATATTATATTAAAAAATAATAAAATAAAAATATTATATTTACCTTTCCTATTTAAGAATACAAATTTTTCAAATTTGTTCTAGGTAAAACACTGAAAACTGTCTGTTGTATTTACAGTCCATGTTTTTCTAATTGTCTCTTCCTGTGTAGAAGCAAATTTCAGTAATATCTAGAGTTTGCTTGTAATTATTTGAAAATAATTGATCTTGCAGAAGGTTCAGAATAGTAAGACAGAATTAAATAATAAATCAATACATCTTAAAATAAGATTATTTGTAGTATTTTCCAAGTAATTTTTAGAAAAATTTGAGGTTATTTATATTACTAACTCATTTGAGACAAGATGGACTATTATAATATTAGTTTATGCTTTTTTTAAAATTCTAGGAACATACATCTATAATCATGTAAGAATAAAGTCATATAATCATATAGGGATTGAGGACATAGTAGACATACTCATGTTCTTGGCAGTATCAAGAGTAGATTGGGATAGTCATTTCATTATATGGGTCACATTTATTGGCACCTGTGGCTCAGTAGGTTAAGCATCTGCCTTCAGCTCAGCTCATGATCCCGGAGTCCTAGGATCCAGGCCCACATCAGGCTCTCTGCTCAGTGAAGGGCCTGCTTCTCCTTTTCCTCTACCTGCCACTCTGGCTACTTGTGCTCTCTCTCTGTGTCAAATAAATAAATAACATTTTGAAGGTCACATTTATTTTTTTAATGGCAAGATGCTATCATTGATTTTGACACACAGAATGATACCGGAAGCTCTGTGTGATTCCTTAGATAGTCTAGTAGTAGAAACCTTTAGGTAAAATGATCCTTTAGTCTGCTTTCATTTTATACAGGGAATACTCAGTGAAATCACTTGCAATTTTAAACACATGTACACATACAAACATACACTCATCAGTGACTATATTTTAGGAATTCACTTATTTTTTCACTCAAGCACTAATATGCACATATATTCATGTGGGTGGCTACATTTTCACAGCACAATTATGGAGTATCATTCCTGACTCTAAATATACTGTGGAGCCCTAAAAGAAGAACCTTAATTCAAGGTGTCTAAGAATTCTCAAATGTTAGTCCCTTAGCTTCAGAACATCTTGTGAAGAAACATGAACTTTTGTCTGCTTTTGAATTGAGATACTTGTAAGCAATTGACTTGAATTGCCTATGGCTTTCCCAAATCATATTAGCCTATTTTTCCCAGTCAATTGCAAACATAAAACAAAATCCTTCCTTTTCTCCTTGTCCAACTCTCACTTTCAAATGGTAAATAAATATAAATAAATTAATTAATTAATTCTTTTACTTGGAGATGTCTAGAGAGTGTATCTCACCTGACACTTTCTATCACTAGACCAGTTGACAAGGTCAAACTATCAAATGTAGCCAAATAACTTAGTTTTCAGAGGAAAATAACACATTTTGATGCAGAATTTAACTATATAGAAATAATTGATTCTGTATTTTTTTAGTTCTGGGATATTCTGGGGCCCTAATAATAAGAGCAACTAAAATACAAAACATTCCTTGAAGGCTATGTACTTATTTTCTGTTGAAGTGCTAGTGCCTGATACAGAGTCATATTCCCCACTTGTACTCAACAAATACTATTTAAATATAGATGATAGCCCGGTGGCTCAGCGGTTTAGTGCTGCCGTCGGCGCGGGACATGGTCCTGGAGACCAGGGATTGAGTCCCCGGTCAGGCTCCCTGCATGGAGCCTGCTTCTCCCTCTGCCTGTGCCTCTGCTTCTGTGTGTGTGTGTGTGTGTGTGTGTGTGTGTGTGTGTGATGAATAAATAAATAAAATCTTAAAAAAAATTAAATATAGAGAACTTTGTAAAGTGTTCAGTGCATAATTCCTTGGAAAAGGCTATTGTCCACAAGCATTGAAATCTTAATGTATAGCATTGGTGCATGCTTACATTCCATATATTGGCTATTTTATTTTTGTGTTTATATTGACATTTACTAGCGAACACTTGAAAAACAGTACAAAAATTGTCAAGGTCTTATTACATGAACATTATGGAAATGTTATATGGCTTCCTTAACTGAGGCTCATAGTGACATATTATCTAGGACTTGAGTTCAGTTTTGTTTACAAGTCAAGTTGATGCTGAGTCCACTAATGTTTTACTTACATTGCTTTTGTTAGCTGAATTGATTTGATTATTAAATTGATTTTGGATGTCTTTCATTTGTTATTGATCTAAAGTGAGAATGAAAATATTTCATGTTTAACTGTATTACCTTTAATTGCTAAACAAAATATACAAAAAATTAAAGGTAAACAATGAAAAGCCTTTCTTCATTACAATTCATTAAAATATAAATTCAAACAAATATCTGAAGAAACTCTAAGGTTTATGTGGACAAGAATGATACTAAAGTTAATACCATTGTGTTTGCTTTGCAAGAATAATTTGAAGTTAATATTGATGCTACGGTATGAAACTATTTAAGTGGGAAGATAATGTTAACTCAGCAGTATCATTGCTGTCATCTTTGTTTAAAGTCATAAAACCAGACTGCTATTTGATTGACAACCTTGTCAAAGAGTGAATGAAGACTGACACTATAATATTGAAAACGCAGCATTTATAAAACTTGTAAGCCAAGTTTTTTCCATGACATTGCTTCTTTTGTGGAAGACTGCATTTTACGCTTAAAAAAAAATGTGTATGCTGTTAGATACAGTTAAACCTGTATTTTTGTATCTTCTCTTCCTGGATCCCTTTCACCTAATCAACCACAAATGCTGATGAAAGAATTAGTAGAACAACTATTTATCTTATTTAGTTGTCTTGATAACAAGACTGACTAGTAATCAGTCTCAGTTACCTTCCTGGGTTTACAAACCTAGTTTTTATTTTGTGGAGCTTAATTTCAATCTTATAGAAGTATTCATGCCATACAAGCAAACTGTAAATATAAATTTTTATAAAAATTAGGCATGAGTGCTTTGTTTTACTCTTCATCAGGGAATAGTGGTGATATAATACTACATTTGGAAAGGGTAGGAGATATAGAGGAAGAAAGGCATTGTCAGAATTCAAGTTCCCTTTTTAATTACCAGAAATATACCAGGTTATATTTCTACTCCTATTGTATAGAACTAGTGTTCTGATATGGCTTCACCAAACACAAAATGTGAGATAGAATCCTGGGCTGAATTACTTTAAGGGAGTCACATCACTGTCAGTAAAAGCATTTATGGAATTCCTAAGGACAGATTTTCTTCTCTGCTATATGGGACAGTCATATTTCTAGTGTTGTTGTATTAAGGAAATCATCATATAACCCCCATGCACACTGAATATTTGATCAAGTGATTCTGTGGAAACATAAGACCTACACAAGGCTATCTTCTGTCAAGGATCTTAAAATATGAGAAAATTAAAATTTCTTTCACAAATGCAATCTTAAAATATTTCTAATTATAGTAATGATTCTTTCTATTCCAAAGGACCAATATATAGGGGTAACCAGCTCAGCTCATTTTTATTTTTTTAAACCTCAGGAACCAATTTAATGTTCTGAAAACGGTTCTAGTTTTTATTCTAATTCAGTAGGGACTGAGAGAGTTTAACATAATGTCTCAGAATCTTAGCTTGAAGTATTAATACCTGGATATTAGAACATGTAGGTAATTAGCTTAATTTTCATTGCTTGCATTTCTTTATGGGATTTTCAGAGTAAGATTTAGGTATTGGTTTTAGTGCAGCAAAATTGCATTGTTCCTGAAGGAAAAACTCTCTTAGAATGAAATGCTGAAAATTAATTTGTTTTGTATATAATACATATGCTTTAGGCTTGGTTTAAATCACAGATATGACTTTAAATCTGTGTATTTTATTGCAAACAATTGTTCATTTTCTTTCAAAGTATTTTTATTATCATGATTTGATCATTTTTGCACTTTTACGATTGACATTTACAACTTGAACTAAACTTGTAAATGTCAACATAGTATAAATGAGAACAATTCCAAGACCATGGTATTTTTTCAATATTTATGTCCTTTGTCTGTTTACTATTTCCACACATTCCCAGAGTCACCTATCAGTGTCATTGGGAAGAGGCAATAAAACTCATTAGACTTATATCTCACTGTCAGCACCTTTACCATCACATTACCACCACCGCATATAAGAGCCTTTTAGCATCAGCTTTTGTTATTTTTTATTCCCTTTCTGATCATGTCCATTTATTTTTTTGTGATTTATTCCTATCTTTCATCATTGTAAAAAATGTTTAAGTTAGGCATTTATAAACTAGTTAAGTTCTACTTGGAAAATAAATATTCCTATGGTATTTCAATTAATAAATTAATCTTAGAAAAGCTATTAAATTTTCCCTGAGAATTGTATTTGCAAATGAAAATTATTCCTTTATAAATAACAGTTAAATACCTCCATGGTGCTTTTTGAGCTTAGGATAGTTCCTTAAAAAGATATGTTACTGCCATCCTTCTAAAACATGAGCCTTCATTTACTGTTTCCTTTCATCTGTTTAAATAATTACTCTTCTTTCCTGTCTTCAATAATCTATTCTGTTCATTAACATTTCTGTAAAATTAAGTTTGAAAGGTGCTTTGAATGTTCAGATAGACTGCAGTGCACATTTGGCTACTAAAATCAACCTACTTAAGGCTGAACTAATGTTTAACACTCACAGCTATTTGAAGTAGTTCACTACTAAGTTTAATGATGCTGCTAAGGGCATTGTTCATATTACATGCCATTATATTTTTGGGGAGTTGTTATTCCAGTAATAGAAACTATCAATGGCATTTCTGAACAGTGGTTTGAATCCCTTACGTAGTGCTTTCCCACTAACAAGCTACAAATTGTAATTTCAATGGAAATAGTAAGTGGAAGTCATTACCTGATATCTATTCCAAGGAAATTCATTGAGAAAATTAATTATATCAATGATAATATTATTTATAACTGTGTGTATGTGCTTGCTTACATGCCCACAAATGAGATCCATTTATATATGCATGATGATTATAAACTCATGAGACAGGTTTTTTTTGTATATGAAATTTAGAGAAATCAACATTATTATATTATTACCTTATGCAAAACAGAATGGAATAAAACAACAGACAATTATTGTGAATCTACAATGTCTGCACAGGAGTGTTCTAGGTGCTCTTTGAATGTAAAGGAGTGATTATGAGAGAAGAGGCCTAAGGACTGAGCCTTTAGGCACCCATAATATGTCTTGGAGATAAGAAGAACTTGTGGATGAAACTCAGAAGGAATGGTAAATGAATAGGAAGAAAACTCATAGAAGGGTATCTCAGAATTAAAATGATGTACATACATTAATGGCATGATTTGCTGCTAAGTCAAGTAAGATTGGGGCTAATAACTGACCACTGGATATAGCAATGGAAATAACTGGCCACTTTTATAAGAGTACTATCTGTGGACAAGTGGGAACAAAAGCTTAATTGAAGTAAGTTTTCAAGAGAATTGGCTACCACAAACATAGACAACTCTTGAAATGATTTTTTCTCTAAAAGGTAAGAAGATAAATGGTGTCAATAAGAAGCAAATCTTTATAGGAATGCATAGGAGAAGTCATGGATAGAAGTTCGAACTCCCCTCCGTCTTTCCATAACCAAAATAGACCACTAAGTACTCCTTAATACCAGACTACCACATACACTTAGGTCATGGGTTTTGAGGAAGGGTAGGAAAGAGGAGGCAGAAAGGAAGAGAGGCAGATAATCACTTGGAAGTGGGGTGACAGATTTGAAATAAGAAAAATACGCATCTTGGCTCTTTCCCATACCTTCAAATTGGAGCAGAGATCAATACCAGAAGTTTCTGTAATAGTAAGTAGGAGAGTGGAGATGCACATGCACATATGAACCTAAAGAGCAAGCTGCTGCCCATTAGATTTTGAGTGCTTGGTAATGATTATATCACAGCTGATACAACAGCAACCTGCAGGGACCCAGGAACGAGCCAGGAACAATTAGTGTTGGTGTCGTGGTTATCATTGTGATAAGGAGGCAGCCAAACTAATTAATCTAAGTGATGGATGAGGATGTGGATGGAAACAGCATGTCCAAATTATTGTGATGAAAATTCTTACTGATTATGTGATAAAAACATGGCATCTCAAATATTCACAGTAGTCTTGGTTAAGTGTTTATAAATTACTTATAAATACTTGTAACATTTTTGTATTAGTATTTTATGTGCCAATTATGACAGAACATTGTGGCTATTGGATTTGGAAACCTTTTTTATTTAATGAAAAGGAACTGTGAATAAATTTTAGACTAACATAGTAAACAATATTTTCCTGCTTTCATCATAATTGCCTTTAAATTAGTTGATAATTTATTTGAGAGAGAGCAGAGAGAGTGAGAGAAAACATGAATGGGGGGAGGGGCAGAAAGAGGGAGAAGCAGGCTCGCAGCTAAGCAGGGGGCCCGAGGTTGGGTTCAATTCCAGGACCCCAGGATCATGACCTGAGCCAAAGGCAGACTCTCAACCACTGAACCACCCAGGTGCCCTGTTTTTCCCCCTCTTGATAAAACATCTACTTAAAGTTGAATGATATTCTAAGAATATGTAGGTGTTACTCATTTTTTAATGTAGGCTTGCTTTACTCCTAAGGTACATCTAATTACACATTTCTTCTTTCTGATTTGTCCTTTTTCTGACTTGTTCTTTCTGATTTTGTCCTTGTGGGGCTAGCTTTCCAACTTGTGAGAATTTTTTTATATAAATTTATTTTTTATTGGTGTTCAATTTGTCAACATACAGAATAACACCCAGGGCTCATCCTATCAAGTGCCTCCTTCAGTGCCCATCACCCAGTCACCCCCACCCTCCCGCCCACCTCCCTTTCTACCATCCCTAGTTCGTTTCCCAGAGTTAGGAGTTTCTCATGTTCTGTCTCCCTTTCTGAAATTTCCCACTCATTTTTTCTCCTTTCCCTTTTATTCCCTTTCACTATTTTTTATATTCCCCAAATGAATGAGACCATACAATGTTTGTCCTTCTCTGATTGACTTATTTCACTCAGCATAATACCCTCCAGTTCCATCCACGTCGAAGCAAATGGTGGGTATTTGTCGTTTCTAATGGCTGAGTAATATTCCATTGTATACATAAACCACATCTTCTTTATCCATTCATCTTTCGGTGGACACCGAGGCTCCTTCCACAGTTTGCCTATTGTGGACATTGCTGCTATGTGAGAATTTCTTTTTTTTTATGTGAGAATTTCAAGATGTCTTTTTAAAAAGATTCTATGTATCTACATTTGCAGATTTATATTTAAGGGTTTTTTTCTAGTCCAAAGCTTTATTCTCAACTTATGTAACACCAGACCATTTTTATCATGCATCTAAAAATATGTGTAGCCATGATTAATGATTCACAAAACAAGAACAAAGCTCTTATTGTTATTGCAAATGTATAAATTTTAGAGTTTTCTCTGTGGTTTGAGTAATAGAAAAGAACAGTGGCCCCCATAGGGCAATTTTATCTTCCTCATGAAAGGAGACCCTTATCTCTGATGGACATTTTTGCAAGGCTTTCCATTTTCAAGTACTTCATAGTAGGTTAGTTCTTAAAAGGGTGGTTGACAATTTTTATTTTGTCTTATTTGCATGGTTAACACAGGCATATTTCCCCTAACTTTTGGGTAGTAACAACCTTTTGAAAACTATAGAAGCTCAAAAGATTATATCTTAGTATTAATAATTTGTTTTTCTTTTTTGAACTTTTTTATTTAAATTCAATTAATTAACATATAATGTATTATTGGTTTCAGAGGTAGAGGTCAGTGATTCATCAGTCTTATGTAATACCCAGTGCTCATAATTTTTTAATTGTAAAAACAATGGAGCTAATTTCAAATGCTATGTACAATTTGGAAAACATCCCTGTTTTTAAATTGTCTTTAATTACAATTTAAAAATATTATTTTTATTAAAAAAGTATAAAAAATAGTCTAGTATCTTAAGCCCCAAGTAAAATCGTAGAGCTCTATCTATCCTGGTTCTTCTAAATGAAATTGAACAGGTTTGAGATACACTGAATGGAGATAAGAGACAAAAGACAGTTAAATTTTATAAGTTCATGTGTAAATACCTTGTTTGTATACAGAGATACTGTAGCAAAGAATTAATATTGTCTTCTGCATATAAGGGCCAAAATGACTTATAAACCTAGCTTTTTCTTAAGGTATTAGAAATGTCACCTATTTCACAAATGATGAATAACTTGACAAAAATAGAGGGGTGAAATCAACTGAAGGAAAATAAATAATAATAATTGAATTAATTAATTTCCCAGTTGTAATTCAATTTAGAATAATAATATTAAGTGCTACAGAAATTTATTTGTATAGAAAGAAATATTTCACACATGTACCTTATTTGTGATTCTATCACATACACATATACACACACAATTTGGTCATTAAAATTGAAGTGGACAAATCAATTCAATCTGAAAACATGTCAACTCTGTAAGATAATTGATTGGTTTCTTATTCCTCTCAATTTGCTAAATACTTTATACCAAATTGGTTCAGTGAAAAGAATCAAACTGGTTGTTATGCATAGAAACAGCCTATGTTGCATACTACTATAGTCTCTTTTAAAACTGTAGTATTAAAGATTAAATTCTATTTTTTGTATATAATAAAGAACAAGTACAGAAGAGCTTAGAAACCACAAATTAAAATTTCACTTTTTCAAAATGTTAGAAGTTGAAATGAAGAATAACTTCAGTTTAAATTATAAATAGCATGTTGTTATTAAGGATGAAAAACACTTATGTAATCAACTGTAAGAATAAGAGTAAGAACCTAGTTCCTACCAAGTGTAGAATGTTGCTTAAGGAAAATATTAAGTAATGGTAGGAAAATGATACATTTTCTTTTCCACCTATAAAAACCTATTCTGTTTGGATTTAGGAAATTAAGATCTGTTCAGGATTGAATCAATACCTCAAATTCCTAACCTCATTAATGACTTTCTGACAACTAGACATGTCCACAGCTGTCACAATCTCATTCCATCCACAAAACAAATGTTATCCTGTTGAGTGCCCTTTCCTTAAATTGAGGATCTTGGGAAGTTTCCAAAGAGTCAAAGTCTAGGACTCTATGCTTCTGTGTTCTAAGTCTTCATGAGTGCTCTTTAAATAGCCCTAACCTCTTTAAAACATTCTTGTTGTCTCCCATTCTATGTAATTTAGAAATCAAACTACAAATATGTATTGAATGAACAGTGCGTATGGCAAAATAGTAGTCTCTGCAGAGGAAAAAGAGAATAAGTAGACAACATTCCATGCTCTCAAATTATTCAATGTCTAAATGTCTAATTAGGGACCTTAACCATTAATATATAAATATTTAATTACTAATAAAAGCTGTCAATAACACTGTGAGGGATATATTTTTAGTAGAATAATATGCTTCTATATGTGTGGTTCAGAAAATTAACTATAGGATTGAAGAAAAGTGGAAGGTTATTATGGGCTGAAATAGTCAGGAAAAGCTTCAATGGAGGATATTAATTTAGATCTTAAGTGAAATATAATATGTAGAAATGTGGAGGATATGGGCTAATATTCTAGATATGTGTGTTGAAGAAAATTATAGAAATGAGAAAGCTTTGAGAGTAGTAGGCAGCAGGGAGTTAAGTAGGTTGATTAAAACTGAAATTTTTGTAGAGGAGTATTTGCAGGTGAAATACAAAAGGTAGGATAAAATTATGGAGATCCTTCAGGGTCTTTTGTTTTTTTCACAGAGGATAACATTTATTTTGAGCATTTTAATCTAGTGTTATTGTACAAAAGTGGCATAAAACAGGGAAGACCAAAGCTATGGATTCCAGGTAACTATCCAAGTGTGCGGTAGTTGGAATAGGAGATATTCTAAAGGTAGTATTAAGAAGATATGTTTACAGATTAGATATGATGAGAGAGGCAAAAGAGAGAAGAGTCTAAGTGATTAGGAGGACTCAAGCCTTGGAAAGAGTGAATATGATTAAGAATCGCGATATGAAGTCATATTTGGTTGAGGCCTGTAGTTGGATAAGTGATCTTAATAAAGTGATGGGTTTGCTTTCTGAATAGTTTCATGTAATGATATAATATCCTGATGAATGTGTCCAGTGAAAAGTAGAAAGTGAAAAATTGGAGCTAAAAGTAATTGCTAAAAACAGATTGGAATAGATCTAGGTACTCTCTCTTTCAAAGAAAAACAAAGAGAGTAATATAACTTTTTTTCTTCCATAGTGTGGACATCTTTAAAGGCAGGGAAGAATAAATATTTATGACATGTTTAAGATGTTTCAATATTTTGCCAGACATAACATAATTGAAAAAAAGTCAGCTGGATAAAAAAGTAATTGGTGGAGGTATTACATTTCATGATTATATCTGTATTCATTTGGACAAACAATTGGGAATCACAAAAAATTTTGAGGAAAAGTGCTAGTTAAAAAAAATTGGTTGAAATGCATAAAAGAATAAATTCTTTGGTATAAAGCAAGGAGGTGTAAAGTGCCCTTTTATTTTACCTTGAATTATAGGAGAGAACACACACACACACACACATGCTTACCATTCCCAAATATGAAAATTTATGAGGACTGAGTAGAAGGCAATATTCAATAGTGAGGAACTTCATTTTTAATTAATTCCTAAGACTTTCTAAAAATAATAAAGCATAAGAATGAAAACAAATATCCCCAAATTTCAACCCCAGAAAACCTGAATTTAGGATTTGACTGTCTTTGCTTCTAATTTAAATTTTAATCTACTCTACCATAAGGAACATATTGGGCATTTTTCCCTACTCTGGCTTATTTGGAACTTACCCAAACATATACAGCATGTTAAATAGGTATAATTTCATTTTTCTTTGCTAAGTTACAGTCATCAAACAATATCCTGTGCATAAGCATAAAACTTATGTTTAAGGGAAAATGAATTTTCTGGTTTCATTTTGGTAAACATTGTAATATTGCAAATTTGTGGGCAGCTTTTTAAGTATCATACTTGCATACAGATTGCATTGCACTTAAAATATTTTTAAAATTTCACGAGCAAAGCTTGTGAAAAGTCAAGAATATTGAAAGAATCTGAACTTTAGTATGTAAGACCTATTCTATTCCAGCTCTTAAAACTTTTTAAACAAGTGCTATGGGAAGCCATTTCCTTTATATGGCTTTTAAGATGTTTACAGTAAAACATTTTTCCCTGTGATTGAATTTTTCAAAGTACTAAAATACTGTAGAGAGATATGTTTTCCATCAGTTTTATGGCTCCCTAGATGCATTTTCTACAAACCTTGTATCTGCTTGGACACAAGCAGTATTGCAAAAATATGCCATGCCATTTGAACAAAGTATATAGCTTTGAAACGGTATGCACAACATACAAATGGGAATGTCAGTATCATAAGAGTAATACAGTTTAAGTGATACTCTTTTATTAAAGTGGACCTGAGCAATTTGTTCCTATTTTATATATCTATTTTATTAGGAGTATTTTACATCTGCAAAAATACTACTGTTGTGTCTATACTTTTTGGATTCAGTGGATGACATGGAATATATTTCTGGTCTAAGACATAATAGTAGAATTGTCCCTTACAATATGATTCATCCCATAGGAAAATAAATTAAAAATAATTATCTGGTACCTGAAAATGCAGCTTCTGTATATTTTAAATGTTTGGAAGAGTTGACAAAATTTAAAGAGCTGTGAAGTGTGTTGAATAGAATTTTGCTAATCACAGAGCCCATATTCTAGGCAAGTGGGGAAGATACCATTATAGCTGAGTCAATAGAGCAATATATACCATAATTCAAACTTGAATAGTATTATTTCATTGCTTTTACACTCTGATAGTTTTTCTTATAACATCAGACTGTCTCAGAGACAGTGTAGGTAAATATTAGGTCGTTTCTTAGGTTTTCAGTAAATTCTCTCAAGATTCTGTGATACAGTTTGTACTTGAGAATCATAGGCTAACTATAGCACATTTCACTATCTTTTAATACAGGTACTTTAAATGAAAATAAGATGGAATCCATTGTCAGTAACCAAGGAGGTAATTTCAATGTCATGTAAAAAATATGGTATTTTCACATTGGAGAAATGCAAAATAGGAACTGAATAATGGTTGGGAGGTAACAGGGGACACAGGCAGTAGCAAAGTGATTTTCCTAATGATCAATTCAGATTAGGAAAATGACAATCTCTAAGGGAATTAGGTAGATACAGCTGCTCAGGGGGTGGAGGCATGTTCCTTAAAGTCATCTAAAGTGAACATGAAGACAAATACAGATCAAATGCAGAAATGGAAAACATATGGTACTAAACTGAATATAACTACACTGGAAGCAAATGTTATAATATTGATCCTTAAAGCACTTAACCAAATAACTGAATCATTAAAATAGAACAATTTCATAAAATTGAAATCTGGGACAGAAAGTTCAAATGATTTGTTCAAGTCGGTTTCCAAGATTTTAGTGTTATAAGATATTAGATATTAGTTCTTGATTTCCTATTTATTTCCATTTTTTCACATTACAAGTTTCCTTGTAACTCTGGCTGAGTTCACAATATTTAAGCATTCATAAAAATAGAAAATGTTAGATAACTGCATTTCACATTCATTCTTGATTTTTGTCAGCCTTTCTGGAAATTAAATCTTTAAAATAATTTTTCCTCTAAAAAGTATCATTTACTTTGAGGATGTATAAGGATAGGATCAGATACAGAAAGAAAAGAGGAGAAAATCATAATGTGGTACTGTCACTGGAAGTAGACGGCTGAGAAATTATTCATGCAGTTTGGATCAGTTTCTGCAGTTTTAGAGAAATTTGGATTACCCAAACAAATTTTCCCTTTTTATTTCAAGCTTTGAAATATATAAATGTATATCTGCTTGCAGGCTAATAAAAATATCAAACTCTATTTTGTCTGTATAGACCTACACTCAGCATAGATATAATCTTATATAATGTTATATTCAGTAAATGTATTATATTCTGCATTCAGACTAAAGCCCTTATGATAGAAGGTGAAAATAAAATCCTCAAGTACTAGAGTTATTAGCAAAAGTGAAAAATATCTGCAGTATCTTGTTTCAATACCTGCCATTCCATAAATATTTGTAACAATTCGTGGGTAAAGGAATTTCAACATTAATAAAATAAGGATCAATTTGCCAGGAAAATTTAAGAGACATTTTCCTGTTTTTTTTTTAATAGAAGGCATAATCTCATTAATTTTCAATTTTCCATATGGATAAAAGTGTAGCCTAAATTAAATTTAAGGGAAAAAGAATGTGACTCAAATAATGTGAGCCTGAAGTCTTCCAACTACCTTTGAATTAATCTGAGAGACTTTAGTTACAGAATTGCAAGTTTTTGTCTGATATTAGGAAAACAAATACAATAAAACCTTAATTGATGATTGCTACATTAACTAAGTCCTTTAAACAATTTACTAGATGAAATTGAAGAAAAGGAAATTTCATGGGCAAATCAATGTATACTCAATGCAGTTTTTTTATCTTAAACATTCCATATCTACAAAGATAGCATAGCTTCAGATCTAACGAATTTTAACTGAGGATCAAGTATATTAATAGGTAATTCCACTTTTTGTTTTCTCTTTTTTTAAAATGTTTTTATTGGAGATCAATTTACCAAAATTCAGCATAACACGCAGTGCTATTCCCGCCAAGAGCCTCCCTCAGTGCCCATCACCCAGTCACCCCAACCCCCTGCCCACCTCCCCTTCCACTACCCCTTATTCATTTCCCAGAGTTAGGTGTCTCTCATGTTTTGTCACCCTCACTAATATTTACACTCATTTGCTCTCCTTTCCCTTTATTCCCTTTCACTAATTTTTATATTCCCCAAATGAATGAGACCATATAATGTCTGTCCTTCTCCGATTGACTTATTTCACTCAGCATAAAACCCTCCATTTCCAACAATGTCAAAGCAAAGTGTGGGCATTTGCGTTTCTAATGGCTGAGTAATATTCCATTGTATACATAGACCACATCTTCTTTATCCATTTGTCTTTTGATGGACACCGAGGCTCTTTCCACAGTTTGGCTATTGTGGACATTGCTGCTATAAACATCGGGGTGCGGGTGTCCCGGCGTTTCATTGCATCTGTATCTTTGGGGTAAATCCCCAACAGTGCAATTGATGGGTCATAGGGCAGGTCTATTTTTAACTGTTTAAGGAACCTCCACACAGTTTTCCAGAGTGGCTGCACCAGTTCAAATTCCCACCAACAGTGCAAGAGGGTTCCCCCTTCTCCACATCCTCTCCAACATATGTTGTCTCCTGTCTTGTTAATCTTCCCCATTCTCACTGGTGTGAGGTGGTATCTCACTGTGGTTTTGATTTGTATTTCCTTGATAGCCAGTGATGCGGAGCATTTTCTCATTTGCTTGTTGGCCATGTCTATGCCTTCCTCTGTGAGATTTCTGTTCATGTCTTTTGCCCATTTCATGATTAGATTGTTTCTTTACTGTTGTGTTTAATAAGTTCTTTATAGATCTTGGATACTAGCCCTTTCTCTGATAGGTCATTTGCAAATGTTTTCTCCCATTCTGTAGGTTGTCTTTTAGTTTTGTTGACAGTTTCCTTGGCTGTGCAGAAGCTTCTTATCTTGATGAAGTCCCAATAATTCATTTTTGCTTTTGTTTCTTTTGCCTTCATGGGTGTATCTTGCAAGAAGTTACTGTGGCCAAGTTCAAAAAGGGTATGGCCTGTGTTCTCCTCTTGGACTTTGATGGATTCTTGTCTCACATTTAGATCTTTCATCCATTTTGAGTTTATCTTTGTGTATGGTGCAAGAGAGTGGTCTAGTTTCCTTCTTCTGCATGTGGATGTCCAATTTTCCCAACACCCCTTATTGAAGAGACTGTCTTTCTTCCAGTGGATAGTCTTTCCTGCTTTGTCAAACATTAGTTGACCATAAAGTTGAGGGTCCACGTCTGGAGTTTCTATTCTGTTCCATTGATCTATGTGTTTTTGTGCCAGTACCACACTGTCTTGAGGACCACAGCTTTATAGTACAACTTGAAACCCGGCATTATGATGCCCCCGGCTCTGGTTTTCTTTTATAATATTCCCTTGGCTATTCAGGGTCTTTTCTGATTTCACACAAATCTTAAGATGATTTCTTCCAACTCTCTGAAGAAAGTCCATGGTATCTTGATAGGGATTGCATTAAACGTGTAAATTGCCCTGGGTAACATTGACATTTTCACAATATTAATTCTGCCAATCCATGAGCATGGAATATTTTTCCATCTCTTTGTGTCTTCCTCAATTTCTTTCAGAAGTGTTCTCTAGTTTTTAGGGTATAGATCCTTTACCTCTTTGGTTAGGTTTATTCCTAGGTATCTTATGCTTTTGGGTGCAATTGTAAATGGGATTGTCTCCTTAATTTCTCTTTCTTCAGTCTCATTGTTAGTGAATAGAAATGCCACAGATTTCTGGGCATTGATTTTGTGTCCTACCACACTGCCGAATTGCTGTATGAGTTCTAGCAATCTTGGGGTGGAGTCGTTTGCGTTTTCTATGTATAGTATCAAGTCATCTGTTAAGAGGGAGAGTTTGATTTCTTCTTTGCCAATTTGAATGCCTTTTCTTTCTTTTTGTTGCCTGATTGCTGAGGCTAGGACTTCTAGTACTGTGTTGAAAAGCAGTGGTGAGAGGGAACACCCTTGTCGTATTCCTGATCTTAGGAGAAAGGCTTCCAGTGTTTCCCCATTGAGAATGATATTTGCTGTGGGCTTTTCTTAGATGGCTTTTAAGGTTATGAGGAATGTTCCCTCTATCCCTACACTCTGAAGAGTTTTGATCAGGAATGGATGCTGTATTTTGTCAAATGCTTTCTCTTCATCTATTGAGTGGAACATACGGTTCCTTTTTTTTTCTATTGTTGATATGAACTATCACGTTGATTGTTTTATGAGTATTGAACCAGCCTTGCATCCCACGGTTAAATCCCACTTGGTCATGGTGAATAATCTTCTTAATGTATTGTTGGATCTTATTGGCTAGTATTTTGTTGAGAATTTTTGCATCCATGTTCATCAGGGATATTGGTCTATACTTCTTTTTGGTGAGGACTCTGTCTGGTTTTGGAATTAAGGTGATGCTGGTGTCATAGAATGAGTTTAGAAGTACTCCATCTCTTTCTATCTTTGTGAACAGCTTTAGTACAATAGGTATGGTTTCTTCTTTAAAAGTTTGATAGAATTCCCCTGGGAAGCCATCTGGCCCTGTACTTTTGTGTCTTGGGAGGTTTTTGAGGAGTGCTTCAATTTCCTCTCTGGTTATTGGCCTGTTCAGGTTTTGTATTTCTTCCTGTTCCAATTTTGGTAGTTTGTAGTTTTCCAGAAATGCGTCCATTTCTTCTAGATTGCCTAATTTATTGGCGTATAGCTGCTTATAATATGGTTTTAAAATCGTTTGTATTTCCTTGGTGTTGTTGGCGATCTCCACTTTCTCATTCATTATTTTATTAATTTGAGTCTTTTCTCTCTTCTTTTTAATAAGGCTGGCTAATGGTTTATCTATCTTATTAATTCTTTCAAAGAACCAACTCCTGGTTTTGTTTATCTGTTCCGCAGTTCTTCTGGTCTCTATTTCATTGAGTTCTGCTGGGACCTTTATTAATTCTCTTCTTTGCTGTTTTTTCTCCAGCTCCTTTAGGTGCAAGGTTAGCTTTTGTATTTGAGTTCTTTCCAATTTTTGAATGGCTGCTTGTATTGCGATGTATTTCCCCCTCAGGACTGCTTTTGCTGTATCCCAAAGATTTTGAACGGTTGTGTCTTCATTCTCATTAGCTTCCATGAATCTTATTAATTCCTCTCTAATTTCCTGGTTGACCCTTTCATCTTTTAGCAGGATGGTCTTAACCTCCACGTGTTTGAAATCCTTCCAAACATCTTGTGGTTTAGTTCTCGTTTCAAGGCATTATCGTCTGAAAATATGCAGGGTAGAATCCCAATCTTTTGGTATCGGTTAAGACCTTATTTGTGACCCAGTATGTGGTCTATTCTGGAGAGAGTTCCATGTGCACTTGAGAAGAAATTGTATTTAGTTGCGTTTGGACGTAAAGTTCTGTAAGTATCTGTGAAATCCATCTGGTCCAGAGTATCATTTAACGCTCTTGTTTCCTTGGAGATGTTATGATTAGAAGATCTGTCAATTATAGAAAGCGCTGTGTTCAAGTCTCCAAGTATAAGTGTATTATTATCTAAGTATGTTTTAACTTTGGTTATTAGTTGATTGATATACTTGTCAGCTCCCACATTCGGGGCATAAATAATCTTGATTGTTATGTCCTTTTTTTTAAATTTATTTATTCATGATAGACATAGAGAGAGAGAGGCAGAGACACAGGCAGAGGGAGAAGGAGGCTCCTTCACGGGAGCCCGACTCGGGTTCGATCCCGGGACTCCAGGATCAGGTCCTGGGCCAAAGGCAGGCGCCAAACCACTGAGCCACCCAGGGATCCCCTGTTACGTCCTTTTTTTGGATAGATCCTGTAAGTATGATATAGTGTCCCTCTTCATCTCTTACTACAGTCTTTGGGATAAACTTTAATTTATCTGATATGAGGATCGCTATCCCTGATTTCTTTTGAGGACCATTTACATGGTACATAGATCTCCAACCTTTTACTTTCAGGCTGTAGGTGTCCTTCTGTCTGAAATGAGTCTCTTGTAGACAGCAAATAGATGGGTCTTACTTTTTTATCCAGTCTGAAACCCTGCGCCTTTTGATGGGATCATTAAGCCCATTCATGTTCAAAGTTACTATTGAAAAATATGAATTTAGTGTCATCATGATACCTATTCAGTCCCTGTTTTTGTGGATTATTTCCTTGGACTTCCTCTTTCTTGTACAGAGTCCCCCTTAGTATTTCTTGCAGAGCTGGCTTGGTGGTCACATATTCTTTTAGTTTCTGCCTATCTTGGAAGCTCTTTATCTCTCCTATTCTGAATGAGAGCCTTGCTAGGTAAAGTATTCTTGGCTGCGTGTTCTTCTCATTTAGGACCCTGAATATATCCTGCCAGCCCTTTCTGGCCTGCCAGGTCTCTGTGGAGAAGTATTCTCTTTACCTAATACTTCTCCCCATAAAGTTTAGGGATCTCTTGTCTCTTGCTGCTTTAAGGATCTTCTCTTTATCTTTGGAATTTGCAAGTTTCACTATTAAATGTCCAGGTGTTGAACAGTTTTTATTGATTTTAGGGTGGGAATCTCTCTATTTCCTGGATCTGAATGCCTGTTTCTGTTCTGAGGGAAGTTCTCAGCTATGATTTGTTCAAATATACTTTCTGGTCCTCTGTCACTTTCGGCGCCCCCGGGAACCCCAATTAAATGTAGATTTTTCCTTCTGAGGCTGTCACTTATTTCCCTTCACATATCCTCATGATGTTTTAATTGTTTTTGTCTTTTTTCCTCAGCTTCATTCCTTGTCATCAGCTTGTCTTCTATGTCACTCACTTGGTCTTCTACCACATTAACCCTCATGATTAGGACCTCAAATTTGGATTGCGTCTCATTTAATTGATTTTTAATTTCAGCCTGATTAGATCTAAATTCTTCCATCATGAAGTCTCTTGAATCCTTTATGCTTTTTCCTAGAGCCACCAGTAGCTTTATAATTGTGCTTCTGAATTGGCTTTCTGACATTGAATTGTAATCCAAATTCTGTATCTCTGTGGGAGAGAATACTGTTTCTGATTCTCTTTTGTGGTGACTTTTTCCTTTTAGTCATTTTGCTAAGTACAGAGTGGCCAAAAATCAATTGTACTGGAAAAAGGAGAAAAGGAGAGGGAAAAAGGGAGGGGGGAGGAAACAAACAGAAAACAAAAAACAAGGGGGAGTATCCTTTGATTCTGTATACTGTAAATCCCTCGACTTCCCCTGGAGGTTTCCAGCGGTGCTTGGTCAATAACTTGCTTTTCCCCTGTCCTTCCTGCTGGTCTTCTGGGGGAGGGGCCTGCCGTGTTGATTCTCAGGTATGCGCACCTGGGGGAGCTGCCCCGCCCCCTGCCAGGTGCATGGCTCAGTGGGAGCTGTTTATCCTGTGAGGCCCCTGGTCAGTACCAGGTACAAGGTGACAGAAGGAGGAACAAGAACAGTGGTGGCGGCCAGCTCTCCAGCTCTGGAGGCAGCTCCCACAGTAACTACTGCAGCTCCCAGTCCCCAGGGGCCTGGATGCTCAGGGTGGGGGTGGGGTGGGGGTTCCGATCTGCTGGGTGCAGCCAAGGGGCAGGGGAGTCCTTGTTGCCCTGTGTGCTCCCGGCCTCCCCCTGTCCTGGGGGGAGCGCCGGATCTTGGGCTCTGTCTCCCAGCCCCCTTGGCTCCAGGGCTTGCGCTGCTGGAATCGTGCTTCCAGTGCCTTGCAGCCCCCTCCACGTGGAGGCGCTGCCTGAGCTGTTCCCAGACCCTGCAGGGTGTGTGCTCCAGCCCTTTAGGGAGCTCAGCCAAGGATGTGTGGCACACTCTCCCCGGGGGCGCACTTCCTCTCTTAGTGCCCCTGGGAGCCGGAGGATATCCCTGCCCCTCCTGGGATTCTGCCCGAGCTCTCTGTGCCTTTCTGTCCGGGAAGATTGGTGAAGCTCCTGCTTCTCAGGGACTGGGCTTTCCTGGGGGCACGCTCTGCGCAGCCTTAGGCCAGCTCCTCGTGGGGGCCCCTCCCCCTTGGATGCTTTTTTATTTATTTTTTTCCTTCTTCCTATCTTGATAGAAGCGTGAACTCTTCTCACTGTAGCATTCCAGCTGTTCTCTCTTTATATCTCAGGCTGAATTCGTAGATTTTCAGGACGATTTGAAAGTTACCTAGGTAAGTTTGTGGGAACGGGGGTCTTGGGGACCCTACTCCTCCACCATCTTGCCCCACCTTCTCTCTTTTTTTAATTGAAATTCAATTTGCCAACATATGGTGTAACACCCAGTGCTCATCCCATCAAGTGCCCTCCTCAGTGCCCATCACCCAGTGACCCTTACCCCCAGCCCACCTCCCCTTCCACAACCCTTTGTTCATTTCCAAGATTTAAGAGTCTCTCATGGTTTGTCTCTCTCTCTCTAATTTTTCCCACTCAGGTCCTTCATTGAGCCCTTTGAGGTGGTTCTTCCCACTCTAAAATAGGGACACTAAGGTTTAGAGATATAACATCCCAAAATACAGAGAGATCTAATCATATTCATTGTGTTGTGAGTAAAATAACAGACTCCTACATTTTAGGGGGAAAATGTTTTAAAAAAAGAAAGTGGGGATATTTGGTGATTAACCCTTGAATAACCACTGAAATTAAGCTGAAAAATACATCTGTGAAAATTCTTTAATTGATTGAGATTTTTTGGAATTATTTCTCTTTGTCACACAGGCAAAGTATAATTGTCTAATATAGTTATTAGAAGAAATCACTACCACACACTTTAATTTAAAATTCTGTGAACTCGTCTTAATTTTCATCACAATACCATGCCCACCAAGTATTCACTAAATGTTTCTGATAAATGTCCTTAAGTTATTGCATTTAGAAACAATAATTTGAAGCAACATTATAACTAGTTTGATTGGTGATCTTTGTTCTGGCTTGAAGTAGTTAATGAATTTAGGAAAAATAATATCTGCTTTTACCAAGGCAATCCTGTGGATTTGGTAGCAATTATGGAGACCAATTAGAAATTGAAACACAGCTCTTTTTTTTTCAATTTAAATTCAATTAGCCAACATATAGTACATTAGTGAAACACAGTTCTTACTCTATAGAAACTTACAGCAGAATAGGAAAATAAAGGCACAATCAAATACATAGTAATACATAATAAGTAGAAAATGCCCTAAGAGAGTATCCAAATGTGCTTTGAGTGTTCAGAAAACAAATGGATTAAGAATTTATAAGTTACATCATAGGATTGAATACAATGAAATCACTAAAAGAATACTGTGTACCAAGATGCCTGGGTGGCTCAGCCCGGGATGCCTGACTCAGCAGTTGAAAGTCTAGCCTTCAGCTCAGGGAATAACCTCAGGGTCCCGGGAATTGGTTCCCACATCAGGCTCCTCACAGGGAGCCTGCTTCTCCCTCTGCCTTGGTCTCTGGCTCTCTCTCTCTGTATCTCTCATGAATAAATAAATAAAATCTTTAAAAAATACTGTGTACCATGAATGTATGTTTACAACAAAAGTATTTCCACAATATACTGTCAAATAAAATAAAGTTTCATAAATAAAAAAATTAGATACAAATATTGAAAATAAAGAGAGTAAAATGGAAACAAGCCCTCCAATGTACCTATAAATGAAGATGAGGAAGAACAATGTTGAAACATGAAATAAAATGGCATATTAATATGTTCTACTGATTGTGTTTACCCTGCCCCTTTAACTGTATCTTATAAATTATCATTTTATCCAAAAAAAAAAGAGCTTGTTCAATGGATAAAGTAAGTTCTCAGGGCAATAGACAACATCTAAAAGGAGGATTGTACATTTGGCAAAGGTTGTTGAGTGGAGCATTACTGATAGATGCCTGCTTCTTTGATAAAATTGTAGAAGTTTTCAGAGGGCTTCAACAGGTTTGAGAGTCTTAATGCCTCCATTACACAAGAAAGAAAAATGTGAAAAACACAGTGCTTTGCCCTAATTATTAATACTTATTTTAAAAATTCAGCTTTGTAAAATAATTAAATTAAATGATATTATGAACTGGCTAGGTTTATAACAGTGTTGCTATTATGATTGCTCATCTATTAAGAAAACATTTCATAATTTTTATCATAAAATTATGGTGCCTTAGTTCCTCAGTTGCTTATTTCTTAGCTAAAACAAAAAAATCAACATATATTCTCACCAGTGTGTGTATGGAGGCATTCATGTATGCATGTGCATGTTTGTGTGTCTGTGAGAGGGAAGAGAGAGAGATAACCAATGATAAAAGAGTATTCTTAATTTTCTATAATTGGTATGGAGGTAAAATAAAAAATATGACTATGCACAGATTATAAATAGGTATAATTGCCATTATTAGTGAGGATATCTATATAAATGTCAAACCTGTATATCTATTCATTTCTTATTAAAGATTTTATAGGAAATGACAAATTATAAACTGCTATATAGACTATTATTGACAAGTTTTCTATGACAGTGTAATTCTGATTTTGAACTATCTTTATTTTTAAACCTTAATCCTACCAGAATACTCAGTTTCCACCTTTCCTGAATATAGGGAAATACTATGTAAGGATTAATCCATAGGAGTGTGATTTTCCTTATTAAACAATTGCTTATGTTAAATTCATCCTTGGAAAAGAATTTTGCTTTAAACTTTGTAGACTCACATTTGTTTTTTTTTATTATTTTGTTTCCCAATTCTATGTTTTTTTTAAAGGTTTTATTATTTATTCATGAGAGACAGAGAGAGAGAGAGAGGGAGGGAGAGAGAGAAAGAGAGAGAGGTAGAGACACAGGCAGAGGGAGCAGCAGACTCCATGCAGGGAGCCTGACGGGGGACTCAATTCCAGGTCTCCAGGATCAGACCTTGGGCTGAAGGCGGCACTAAACCACTGAGCCACCCCGGCTGCCCAATTCTGTTTCTAAATAGTTTCCATTATACACTTCCTTTCAGTGCAGTGTAAATTGATTTTTAGAATCTCTAGGTCTGTAGAAGAGGCTCATTGATGTGTCTTTAATTTCATGCAATTCTTAAAGCTGTGAAAATATATATTTAAAATATAGTTATCATTTTGAAAAGATTTTTAAAAATTGTACAGGCTAGCTTAAAAAGATATTGTGATAAGAGGGAGTGATCTGGGAGAGCTAGATTCTTGTCTCACAGAGTGGAAGAATGAAATCTCGTGGACAACAGAGAGTGAGCAAAAGATAGAGGTTTATTGAGCAGAGATACAGAGAAAGCTCTCAGAAGGGACAGGGGCCCCAGTAGGGTTATCACTGAGAGCTTTTAGTGGCAGTCTTTTATTGAGAAACTAGCCAAGGAGCCCGAGGCCTTGAGATTCTTGTGCAGTCTTGGTTTGAGCAGGGACTATTGATAACACCTCAATGACATATTTGTTTGTGGTCTGGTGAGTTTCTGTGATTACTTAGTAGCCATTAAAGGGAGATACTCCCTAACATTTTGGAGCTAGGGAGCCAGGCTTATTATTTTCTATATTTTTACTGTCTTATCTCTGTTTTCTTGGGATAGGTAGAAGCCTGACTCTGGGCCTTTTGGTGTCCTTGTGGTTTAAGGGAGCCCACAGATTTCTGGGAGCCTGACTCTGGGCCTTTCCCTTATCTTTCCCTGCCTAGCCCCATCTACCCCTAACTCATTCCTACATCAGCAGTATTAATCATGTTTAAAGGTAGCAAAATTTGACTTTTATATAATCCAATGGTTTCTCAAGCTGTGGTCCCCAAACCAGTAACATCAACTATCAATTTGGGCACCTAGAAATTCGAGTAGACAGGCCCTACCCCAGGCCTAATAAATCAGAAACTTTGGGAGTTGGGAACTTTTTAAAAAACAGGACATTCTGATACATAATACAGTTAAAGAACTCATGCTGTTAAAGTGCTAGATATTAGGATCATGTTCCATTGTACCTTCCACCAAACCTCTCTAGTCAGATATGTTAAGTCAAAACAACAACAACAACAACAGTGATTTTAAAGTTAGCACCTGAATTTCCAGGTCAGAACAATAAATTTGTCTTCCTGATTTGTGCCAGATTTAGAAGAGAGCTTTCTAGTTGATGGAAAGTCTTGCACATTTCCTGGCAGAGAAACAAAATGAGAAATCTGCTTTATAGCCTCTGCAGTCAGCCTGATCAGCCTGATGACCAAACCCCTAGTAAGGGTAAAAGCAGGGTTATATTGAAGCTCTGAGGCCATTTTAAAGATAAGTCAGCATAATAAAACATTATCACCTGAAACAGTCAGCTAATTGATGGAAATGTGTGCCCTCCCCAGAATCTTTCCTAAACACATGCTTCCTTCCCATTTTACCTCTATGCCCACTCCTGCCTCTTGTTTGTCAATTTCTAATGCAGATTGTTACATTCTTACTCTCCATTCAGTTAATGTTATCTCTGCAGCCTTATTCACAGAAGTAGCCAGGGTAGTTTTCTGGAGAAGGGACTTGCACATGGCTCTGGTACTGTTTGTTTTTTTATGTTAGAAATTTTTGTCTGTCTTGCAGTTTTCAGAGCAAATCCTGGTCTGTGTGTAAGATTGCTTTTCATTCTGGATCCTCAGCCTTTTTTTTAATTTCTAGGCTCTAGTAAATATAGATATACTTCTAAAAATCAGTCAAGTTTGCTTTATTTTTGATGCAATAATATATCATCTCAAAGATGATGGGAAAGTATGTGTGTGAGCCAACTATTTATATTTTACTATTTTTTGCTCAAAGGACTATAATATGTAGACAAGTTCAATAAATATACAGTAGGCATGTTATGACAACTATATCAACTATTTTTCAAAATTACAAACTTTCAGTTTGTCACATTATATATATAGTAATCATTGACTTTATTGAAAAGGCTGAGATTTGACCAGAAGCTCCTCACCTCCACCCTCTTTCTTCCTTTCTGACCATATACTTATATAAAAAAATTCAAATTACATATTCATTTACAATATTGTCTTTTTAAATGGAAAAAGATAATGGAATCATTTTGATGAGTAAAAATATTACCTCAAGATTTAAGATTACCATTTGGCACATCCAAAGTCAGTACATGTGCCGTAGACCCAGGATAGTTACTATTTAGATACTGAGAAAACAGCATTGGACAAATTTTTAGAAAAACAAAGTTCCCATTTTCCTAAAGAATATATTGTAGTGAGATAAAATAGATAACAAAAATAGTTAATAAGTAAGTTATATTGTATATTTTTGGTGATACATTTTCCAGGAAAAAAGAAAACATGTTAAAGGAGTGAAAATAGGAGTGCAAGTTGCAATATTAAATAGGGTGTTCAGTATAGATTTCAATAATAAGGTGGCATTTGAGCAAAGAACTGGAGTTAAGTACCCAAAATTAAATGCATAAGATCTATAAAACATACCTTGTAAAGTATTATGTTCTAAATCACAAAGTATCTTATTAAGCTTATTAAACTCTCTAGTAGAAGCTCAGTGCAGAAAGATGCCAGTATCACATGCTCCTACCCCCTCAGTTCTGACAGTCAAAAATGTCTCCAGCCATTGCCAAATGTCCTTTGGACTACAAAATTACCCCCAGTTGAGACACTGACCTTGACTTAAGAAGTCTCTTCAGACCTTTGATAACTGAAAAAGTAACATTGGCATAATTTAGGGTAAAGCCAGGCTTATACAATTACTACCTAAGAAAAGTATTTTGCCACATGTTTTATGAGGTGTTGATGGATGCTTAGGTGTTCAAATATTTTATTTTAGGCTCGTCTCCCACTCCTGGGAATTTTCAATCGCTCTTTAATTTTTCTAAGATTTTATTTATTTACTTGACAGAGAGAGCACAAGCAGAGGGAGAGAGAGAGAAGCAAGCTCCCCACAGATCAAGGAGATCATGTAGGGGTCAATCCCAGGACCCTGGGATCATGACCTGAGCGGAAGGCAGGCACCTAACCATCTGAACCATCCAGGCACCTCACCATTTAGTTTATTTAACAAACAATTATTTTGCATTTCCTTTGGGTCAGGTATTGTTGTAAAAGCTTTACAAATAGTAGCTCATTAATCTTTATAACAAACAACCTTATGAGATAGGTATTATTATCTGAACTTTACAGATGAGGAAATTGAGGCACAGAAAAATTAAGTAACTTTCTCAGGGGCTAGTAAATCACAGAACAGAGTTTCAAACCTACACAGTCAGAGTTTGGCATCTTTTGCTGTTCATCATTATGCTCTCGGCTGCCTAAACTAATATGTAACATATGCTTATATTTAGCACTAGCTTTTTAAAGGACCTGAGTTGTTTGCTTTAATATACTTTGCAAACAAAAAAGAGAACAACATGTCCAGTGATATTTGAATCAGATAAACAACATATTATTATCATCTTAAAGATTTGTTTATTAGAGAGAGAGAGTATATGCATGCATGGGGTGTAGGGGCAGAGGGAGAGGAAGAAAGAGAATCTGAAGCAGACTCCCCACTGAATGAGAAACCTGAAAGGAGGCTGGATCTCATGACCCTGATTTGATTTTTTAAAAAAGATTGATTTTATTTATTTGAGAGAGAGAGGGCACGAGAGAGCACAAACAGGGGGAGGGAGAGGGATGACACAGACTCTCCATTGAACAGGGAGCCCTATGTGATGCTCAATCCCAGGACCCTGATATCATGACCTAAGCTGAAATTGACTGAGCCACCAGGTGCCCCAAGAACAAATTATTCTTTTAGTATAATGATGACCCATGGAGTATTTTTGGACAAACATTGAACAATCATTTGCTATTTATCCGAAAATCAAATTTCACTAAGCACCTTGTAATTTATCTGCTAACCCTTGCTTTAATTAAAACTGTTTATTATTGTTTAACCCAGTTTGTTCACTATTAGTTTGAGTAAGAAACACTGTTGGCATACCTAATATCTTAGGGAAATCCATGGGACTTTAAGGATAGTGGGAACACTTCTCAGCTATAATGAATGGATTAGTTTAAGTGCTTACTCCAGACTGAAGTATTCTTCCCTTTGAGAGGCACTTAACAGCCTAAGTCACATGATTTCACACTTAATTGTCTGCTTCTATAACTCATTGACTTTTATTCAAGGTGTATCAGCTCCTGAACAGCAAGCGCTGGGTATCATACTTCTTCCAATCCTTCACTGGATATAATATTTGTTATCAGGATAATATTTTATCTGAAAGTTGACTTCTTTCTAATTCATAATTTATAAAGGGACCTATTATGTCAAATTGATCATATAAAGATCCAGAGTAAAACAGAGCCATTTTAGTTTTAGAAGTATCATATCATACTTTCTCAGGCTGGTGACCCTTCATCTGCTCACTACTAGTTTTTGGTTTTCATTTGTCAGCATAATTTCTTTTTCATTTCCCTAAAGAAATGTAACAATTTAGGGATCAAGTTTTTCTTTTCCACATTCAGGAAGGGCAACATTTGAATCATTCATTGTTAAACTCAGACGATGAACACTTTCTTATATTCATGCAAGTCACATCATTACACAGCAGTTGGTCATTTTGTTGTTATTGTTCATCTGTCTGGAAGAGGGAAGCAGGTGTCTTGCTTCTGCCAAATGTAATACTGATGGCACCAACAAAAGAAAGTCTCTTGACAGCTCTATTTAGGGGAAAGCACGCAAATCAAATAGAGAAATATAATTTATTTGTTAAAGAATAAAAGCTGATGACCTGATGGCAGGTGGCTGCATTTTTCCACTGCTGAGTGAGTCAGTGGTGTTCATTTTCTAATCCTGTATTATAATCCTCAAAGCCCAGAGGAAAGAAGAAACACTGAACTATGAAAAAGTGGGAAAATAAGCACTACGTTCATATAGAAAGTCTAGCAGTCTTGATTTTAATTCTTAGGGGAATTTCTTCATTCTGAGTAATTATCAAATGTTTATCTTTTTTCTACAAATAAAGTTCTTGTCAAGTTTAACATCTATTCATCCGGGCCCTAAGGAAGAAATTAAAATTAAGAGTTTGTTCAGCAAATAGATTTCCAAGTGCTATACAAATTATAGCAAGTTTAGCCAACAGGCTCAATAAAAGCAGTCTCCACTTTGCTTCAATGAATGAAGAGGTTGCTGATGTCCTCAACTAGATAACAGTTGTCCTATCTTTATCTTTTAGTTTATACCATTGCATCATATGTGTTGATAAAGGTTTTAATATACACATTTTGAACACCAGCCTTTTAAATCAAAATGCTCAGCCAAAACCCTTTCTCCCTGGCTTACAAAGAGTTACTCTTATTTACCTGACAATCTATGGTTCTAGTACTTGTCTATATTTAATTTCATTAACAATTAGGATTTATCAGGTCTATGGGAAACATTTGTACATAATAGTGAATGTCTTTAAATTCTGAGCAAAATGTTGATGTCATTCAGATGTGAAGACCTATTACAAGATTGAAATAGATTTCTAATGCATTTGTTATACATTTTTGTAGCGTGGAATTTAAATCAGAAAAAAAAAGACAAATGGTTTGATATTTTCACTCATTTACACCAAAACATAATACACTTCGACTAGCTTTAGGCTATTATGGACCTTAACATGCAATGTGACCTTGGTCTGAAAAAGCATGTTTGGTTATCACAGAAACTTAATCATAAGAAGTCATAAGTAGAATCCTTCTTCTTTACTGCCTTTTTCTAGGTCTAGGAAATTTATTGCTTGTGGGACAAGTAGGATATGAACAATGGGCCAAATAGAGTCCAGGGTTATCTCATCTGTGTGAAAACTGCTGCTGAAAATCGATGTGACCCCTGCTACACTGTCATCCCAATTCCCACCCTCTGTGTCCTATTTGTCTTTTGGTAGAAGCTTAGATCTGTGTGCTGTCTCTATGTGTCTCTCTTGGGCCAGATTATCAAAATGAATCATTGCCTGCATACCTCTTATATTTCTATTTATTTTCCTGGTGTTGACTAGGTCCGATGAAATATGATTCTTTGTGCATTTGATCCTCACTGTGGCAAGCAACACCTAATTCAACTGTGTCCATCTCTTTTAAAAAGAGTAATGCTATTTTGAAACTTCAATCTACTATACAGCAACATTACAAAGTATAGACCATGCGACCTGTTTTCATAGTCCATAATAATTTTCCTTTCAGCCAACTTAATAGCATTTATTTCATCTCCAAATAGGTGACTTCTAGGAATTTTAATATAGTTTTAATTTTGTTTTATGCATGATGAATGTATTGCTTTTCTTTTTGCATATCTTGTTTGTAGAAAACTCCTCAGATTCTTATTAATGAGGTTACTTGTATATAGAGTGATACAGAACAAAGGATCTATTAATTTTAAGAATTCTGCCCCAGATAGAAAATATTTATTCAGGGGAAAGATTATATTATCTTAGACTCAGCAGGATGTCAATGTTCTAACTTTGTAGCAGTTCGTTTTGTAAAAATAGATCTTCCAGACTAAATAAATTCATACTTTAAGATTTATAAACAACAGTGCAAAAGCATAAAACCTCTCCAGTTATTATCAATAAATCATTATGAAGTTATTTTTTTAAAGATTTTATTTATTTATTCATGATAGTCACACAGAGAGAGAGAGAGAGAGGCAGAGACACAGGCAGAGGGAGAAGCAGGCTCCATGCACCCGGAGCCCGATGTGGGATTCGATCCCGGGTCTCCAGGATCACGCCCCGGGCCAAAGGCAAGCGCCAAACCGCTGCGCCACCCAGGGATCCCCATTATGAAGTTATTTGATCCACTTATAAAGTGCAGAAAACAAAATACTATCTAAATACAGACTTCAAACCATAGAAATAAGACATAATATTGCTTGGTTAGGTGTTGAGAAATGTACTTTAGAAGCACTAGAGATGCTGCCTAAGACATTTTAGAATTTAGTTTCTTAATAACATATTTCAAATGTTCAAACATTGTAGTTGAAGTAGATCATAGAATTTCTAATATTGTGCTCACTCCCTCTGGAATAGTTACCTCTTCCAAAACCACCACTGGGAAGGAAGGAAGGAAGGAAGGAAGGAAGGAAGGAAGGAAGGAAGGAAGGAAGGAAGGAAGGAAGGAAGGAAGGAAAGAGTTTAGGGTTAATTTCACAACAGTGGAGTTGTACAAGACACATGCATCATGCATTTATAATCAAAATATTATTTTTTATGTTTTATGATAAAACAATTCCTGAGAATATGTTTATTATAGATTCCTGTGCTAAAAGAAAATTAATAGGTTAATTTATACATTTTATTGAATTCCTTTTTTAAAAAAACATTTTATTTATTTATTTGAGAGGGAGCAAGAGAGAGTACAAATGGGGTGGGAGGTGCAGAGGGAGAGGGAGAAGCAGACTCCCCACTGAGCAGGGAGACCTATGCAGACTGATCCTAGGACCGTGGAATCATGGCTTGAGCTAAAGGCAGATGCTTAACGACTGAGCCACCCAGGTGTCATTTTATTGAATTCTTCAAGACCAATAAACAAATGCTTTTTATAACATTTTGGATTCAAATAATATGGGGGGGAGGAGCAAGATGGCGGAAGAGTAGGGTCCCCAAATCACCTGTCTCCACCAAATTACCTAGAAAACCTTCCAATCATCCTGAAAATCTATGAATTGGGCCTGAGAATTAAAGAGAGACCAGCTGGAATGCAACAGTGAGAAGAGTTCGCGCTTCTATCAAGGTAGGAAGACGGGGAAAAAGAAGTAAAGAAACAAAGGCCTCCAAGGGGGAGGGGCCCCGCGAGGAGCCGGGCTGAGGCCGGGGCGAGTGTCCCCAGGACAGGAGAGCCCCGTCCCGGAGACGCAGGAGCTGCACCGACCTTCCCGGGCGGAAAGGGGCTCGCGGGGAGTGGGAGCAGGACCCAGGAGGGAGAGGATGCCCTCGGGCTCCCTGGGACAGTAACAGACACCTGCGCCCCGGGAGAGTGCGCCGAGCTCCCTAAGGGCTGCAGCGCGCACGGCGGGACCCGGCGGGACCCGGAGCAGCTCGGAGGGGCTCAGCCGGCGGCTCCGCGGAGGGGGCTGCGGGGCGGGAGCAGCTCGGAGGGGCTCGGGCAGAGGAAGAGGCTCGGTGCGGAGGGGGCTGCGCGATTCCAGGAGCAGCTCGGGGGGCTCGGGCGGCGGCTCCGCGGAGGGGGCTGCGCGGCCCGGGAGCGCGAATCCACCAGCGCAGGCTCCGGAGCACAGGGCGCCGGGACACAGCCCAGGATCCCGCCTCCCCCGGGACAGGCAGAGGCCGGGAGGGTCCAGGACAGCGAGGACGCTCCTGCCCCAGCTGAGCACATCAGCGGCCCGGCCCGGAGCCTCCAGGCCCTGCAGACGGAGTTCCTGCCGGAGCTGATCCAGGTTTCCAGAGCTGCCCCGCCACTGGGGCTGTTCCTCCTGCGGCCTCACGGGGTAAACACCCCCCACTGAGCCCTGCACCAGGCAGGGGGCACAGCAGCTCCCCCAACTGCTAACACCTGAAAATCAGCACAACAGGCCCCTCCCCCAGAACACCAGCTAGACTGACAACTTCCAGGGGAAGCCAAGGGACTTAAAGTACACAGAATCAGAAGATACTCCCCGGTGGTTCTTTTTTTTGTTGTTGTTTTGTTTTGCTTTTTGATTTGTTTCCTTCCCCCACCCCCCTTTTTTTTTCTCCTTTCCTTTTCTTTCTCTTTTTCTTCTTTTTTTTTCCGTTTTTTTTCTTCCCTTTTTTTTCTCTTTCTCTTTTCTTTCCTTCTTTCTCTCCTCTCTTTTTCTCTTTTTCCCAATACAACTTGCTTTTGGCCACTCTGCACTGAGCAAAATGACTAGAAGGAAAACCTCACCTCAAAAGAAAGAATCAGAAACAGTCCTCTCTCCCACAGAGTTACAAAATCTGGATTACAATTCAATGTCAGAAAGCCAATTCAGAAGCACTATTATACAGCTCCTGGTGGCTCTAGAAAAAAGTATAAAGGACTCAAGAGACTTCATGACTGCAGAATTTAGAGCTAATCAGGCAGAAATTAAAAATCAATTGAATGAGATGCAATCCAAACTAGAAGTCCTAACGACGAGGGTTAACGAGGTGGAAGAATGAGTGAGTGACATAGAAGACAAGTTGATAGCAAAGAGGGAAACTGAGGAAAAAAGAGACAAACAATTAAAAGACCATGAAGATAGATTAAGGGAAATAAACGACAGCCTGACTAGAAAAACCTACGTTTTATTGGGGTTCCCGAGGGTGCCGAAAGGGCCAGAGGGCCAGAATATGTATTTGAACAAACCCTAGCTGAAAACTTTCCTAATCTGGGAAGGGAAACAGGCATTCAGATCCAGGAAATAGAGAGATCCCCCCCTAAAATCAATAAAAACCGTTCAACACCTCGACATTTAATAGTGAAGCTTGCAAATTCCAAAGATAAAGAGAAGATCCTTAAAGCAGCAAGAGACAAGAAATCCCTGACTTTTATGGGGAGGAGTATTAAGGTAACAGCAGACCTCTCCACAGAGACATGGCAGGCCAGAAAGGGCTGGCAGGATATATTCAGGGTCCTAAATGAGAAGAACATGCAACCAAGAATACTTTATCCAGCAAGGCTCTCATTCAAAATGGAAGGAGAGATAAAGAGCTTCCAAGACAGGCAGCAACTAAAAGAATATGTGACCTCCAAACCAGCTCTGCAAGAAATTTTAAGGGGGACTCTTAAAATTCCCCTTTAAGAAGAAGTTCAGTGCAACAATCCACAAAAACAAAGACTGAATAGATACCATGATGAGACTAAACTCCTATCTCTCAATTGTAACTCTGACCGTGAACGGGCTTAATGACCCATCAAAAGGCGCAGGGTTTCAGACTGGATAAAAAAGCAGGACCCATCTATTTGCTGTCTACAAGAGACTCATTTTAGACAGAAGAACACATACAGCCTGAAAATAAAAGGTTGGAGAACCATTTACCATTCGAATGGTCCTCAAAAGAAAGCAGGGGTAGCCATCCTTATATCAGATAAACTAAAATTACCCCAAAGACTGTAGTGAGAGATGAAGAGGGACACTATATCATACTTAAAGGATCTATTCAACAAGAGGACTTAACAATCCTCAATATATATGCCCCGAATGTGGGAGCTGCCAAATATATCAATCAATTATTAACCAAAGTGAAGAAATACTTAGATAATAATACACTTATACTTGGTGACTTCAATCTAGCTCTTTCTATACTCGATAGGTCTTCTAAGCACAACATCTCCAAAGAAACGAGAGCTTTATGATACACTGGACCAGATGGATTTCACAGATATCTACAGAACTTTACATCCAAACTCAACTGAATACACATTCTTCTCAAGCGCACATGGAACTTTCTCCAGAATAGACCACATATTGGGTCACAAATCGGGTCTGAACCGATACCAAAAGATTGGGATTGTCCCCTGCATATTCTCAGACCATAATGCCTTGAAATTAGAACTAAATCACAACAAGAAGTTTGGAAGGACCTCAAACACGTGGAGGTTAAGGACCATCCTGCTAAAAGATAAAAGGGTCAACCAGGAAATTAAGGAAGAATTAAAAAGATTCATGGAAACTAATGAGAATGAAGATACAACCGTTCAAAATCTTTGGGATGCTGCAAAAGCAGTCCTAAGGGGGAAATACATCGCAATACAAGCATCCATTCAAAAACTGGAAAGAACTCAAATACAGAAGCTAACCTTACACATAAAGGAGCTAGAGAAAAAACAGCAAATAGATCCTACACCCAAGAGAAGAAGGGAGTTAATAAAGATTCGAGCAGAACTCAACGAAATCGAGACCAGAAGAACTGTGGAACAGATCAACAGAACCAGGAGTTGGTTCTTTGAAAGAATTAATAAGATAGATAAACCATTAGCCAGCCTTATTAAAAAGAAGAGAGAGAAGACTCAAATTAATAAAATCATGAATGAGAAAGGAGAGATCACTACCAACACCAAGGAAAGACCAACAATTTTAAAAACATATTATGAACAGCTATACACCAATAAATTAGGCAATCTAGAAGAAATGGACGCATTCCTGGAAAGCCACAAACTACCAAAACTGGAACAGGAAGAAATAGAAAACCTGAACAGGCCAATAACCAGGGAGGAAATTGAAGCAGTCATCAAAAACCTCCCAAGACACAAGAGTCCAGGGCCAGATGGCTTCCCAGGGGAATTTTATCAAACGTTTAAAGAAGAAACCATACCTATTCTCCTAAAGCTGTTTGGAAATATAGAAAGAGATGGAGTACTTCCAAATTCGTTCTATGAGGCCAGCATCACCTTAATTCCAAAACCAGACAAAGACCCCACCAAAAAGGAGAATTACAGACCAATATCCCTGATGAACATGGATGCAAAAATTCTCAACAAGATACTGGCCAATAGGATCCAACAGTACATTAAAAATATTATTCACCATGACCAAGTAGGATTTATCCCTGGGACACAAGGCTGGTTCAACACCCGTAAAACAATCAATGTGATTCATCATATCAGCAAGAGAAAAACCAAGAACCATATGATCCTCTCATTGGATGCAGAGAAAGCATTTGACAAAATACAGCTTCCATTCCTGATCAAAACTCTTCAGAGTGTAGGGATAGAGGGAACATTCCTTGACATCTTAAAAGCCATCTATGAAAAGCCCACAGCAAATATCATTCTCAGTGGGGAAGCACTGGGAGCCTTTCCCCTAAGATCAGGAACAAGACAGGGATGTCCATTCTCACCCCTGCTATTCAACATAGTACTGGAAGTCCTAGCCTCAGCAATCAGACAACAAAAAGACATTAAAGGCATTCAAATTGGCAAAGAAGAAGTCACACTCTCCCTCTTCGCCGATGACATGATACTCTACATAGAAAACACAGAAGTATCCACCCCAAGATTGCTAGATCTCATACAGCAATTCGGTAGCGTGGCAGGATACAAAATCAATGCCCAGAAATCAGTGGCATTTCTATACACTAACAATGAGACTGAAGAAAGAGAAATTAAGGAGTCAATCCCATTTACAATTGCACCCAAAAGCATAAGATACCTAGGAATAAACCTAACCAAAGATGTAAAGGATCTATACCCTCAAAACTATAGAACACTTCTGAAAGAAATTGAGGAAGACACAAAGAGATGGAAAAATATTCCATGCTCATGGATTGGCAGAATTAATATTGTGAAAATGTCAGTGTTACCCAGGGCAATATACACGTTTAATGCAATCCCTATCAAAATACCATGGACTTTCTTCAGAGAGTTAGAACAAATTATTTTAAGATTTGTGTGGAATCAGAAAAGACCCCGAATAGCCAGGGGAATTTTAAAAAAGAAAACCATATCTGGGGGCATCACAATGCCAGATTTCAGGTTGTACTACAAAGCTGTGGTCATCAAGACAGTGTGGTACTGGCACAAAAACAGACACATAGATCAGTGGAACAGAATAGAGAATCCAGAAGTGGACCCTGAACTTTATGGTCAACTAATATTCGATAAAGGAGGAAAGACTATCCATTGGAAGAAAGACAGTCTCTTCAATAAATGGTGCTGGGAAAATTGGACATCCACATGCAGAAGAATGAAACTAGACCACTCTCTTTCACCATACACAAAGATAAACTCAAAATGGATGAAAGATCTAAATGTGAGACAAGATTCCATCAAAATCCTAGAGAAGAACACAGGCAACACCCTTTTTGAACTCGGCCATAGTAACTTCTTGCAAGATACATCCACGAAGGCAAAAGAAACAAAAGCAAAAATGAACTATTGGGACTTCATCAAGATAAGAAGCTTTTGCACAGCAAAGGATACAGTCAACAAAACTCAAAGACAACCTACAGAATGGGAGAAGATATTTGCAAATGACATATCAGATAAAGGGCTAGTTTCCAAGATCTATAAAGAACTTATCAAACTCAACACCAAAGAAACAAACAATCCAATCATGAAATGGGCAAAAGACATGAACAGAAATCTCACAGAGGAAGACATAGACATGGCCAACATGCACATGAGAAAATGCTCTGCATCACTTGCCATCAGGGAAATACAAATCAAAACTACAATGAGATACCACCTCACACCAGTGAGAATGGGGAAAATTAACAAGGCAGGAAACAACAAATGTTGGAGAGGATGCGGAGAAAAGGGAACCCTCATACACTGTTGGTGGGAATGTGAACTGGTGCAGCCACTCTGGAAAACTGTGTGGAGGTTCCTCAAACAGTTAAAAATATACCTGCCCTACGACCCAGCAATTGCACTGTTGGGGATTTACCCCAAAGATACAAATGCAATGAAACACCGGGACACCTGCACCCCGATGTTTATAGCAGCAATGGCCACGATAGCCAAACTGTGGAAGGAGCCTCGGTGTCCAACAAAAGATGAATGGATAAAGAAGATGTGGTTTATGTATACAATGGAATATTACTCAGCTGTTAGAAATGACAAATACCCACCATTTGCTTCAACGTGGATGGAACTGGAGGGTATTATGCTGAGTGAAGTAAGTCAGTCGGAGAAGGACAAACATTATATGTTCTCATTCATTTGGGGAATATAAATAATAGTGAAAGGGAATATAAGGGAAGGGGGAAGAAATGTGTGGGAAATATCAGAAAGGGAGACAGAACGTAAAGACTGCTAACTCTGGGAAACGAACTAGGGGTGGTGGAAGGGGAGGAGGGCGGGGGGTGGGAGTGAATGGGTGACGGGCACTGGGGGTTATTCTGTATGTTAGTAAATTGAACACCAATAAAAAATAAATTAAAAAAATAATATGAAACTGTTAATTCTATAAAATAATTGCTTAGCATTTTTATCAGTATAGATTTTGGGAAATTGGAAGTTGTAAAAGAAAAGAATTTGGAAAAGGTGATCTCTATTAAAAACATTTTATTCAGAGATAATGCTGTCCCATTACAAATCTCACAGAAGTTTCCCAGAATTCTATGCCACAGCTTTCCATACAGTAAATAGGGCATGTCATTTGCTATGCAGCAAACAATGATGACTATGAAATCTGTGTGGTTCAAGACTGCATACTAGATGTATAGGCTGCTTGCAATTACAAAATTAGCTATATCTGTACAATAAATCCATATTTCTATCACCACTGGAACCAGAACCAATAGCTAGATTTTTGTGGAAATTGTTTAGGTCCAGATTCAAGCCTAGGTTTTTCTTTTCTTGGATGATTTTTGTAATATATGGGGTCACTGAAAATTTTTCTGACCAGGGATATGCATATTTTCAAACTTTGTTTGTGGCCCATTACTGAAGTAAAGAGACTGTGGTGAGTAGAGTAATTTTGTCTGAGGTACTATGATTTACCCCTCATGCACTGTAGTTGAAGGCATTTAAGAATTCCAGGGTTTGGGGACACCTGGGCAGCTCAGTTGGTGAAGCAACAACTCTTGGTTTCAGCAAGGGTCATAATCTCAGAGTCCTGAGATCGAGCCCTGCGTCAGGCTCTGTGCTAGGTTGGGTGTATGCTTGAGATTCTCTCTCTTCCTCTTCCTTTGCCCCTTTCTCCCATTCTCTCTCTTTCTCAAAAAATAGGTGAATGAAAAAAAAAGAGAGAACACCAGGGTTTGTTTGATTACCTTCCAAGATCACTTCTTTGTAGCCTTTTATACTTACCTATGTTAAAAAAGAAAAAAATCTCCAGTTTCTAATTGCAGGGAAAACTTTGCTATCTGGTTCATACATCTCACATAAAAGATTTGCAATCAGAATTCAAAGATATAGTCATGTAGTTAGGTTCCCAGTGTAAGAGAAAATTCCTTTTGTAATTAGATAGATCTGTTCAAGACAAATTTGAAACATTTTATTAAACAAAAATTCTATTGGAAGCTAAGAAAGAATCTTGTTAATGTAATGAAGATGTGAGAGAAGATAATATAAAAATAAAAGGAGAAAATACAGCTTGTGTTTATATGCCACAGGTGATATTTTTTCATAAGTAATATTCTTCAAAATAAAAGGTAACACCAGAAATAATCAAAATTCCTGTCAGCTAGTAAATAATTAAACAGAGGGCAATGTATCCATGTAATGGAATACTTTTCAGCAATATAAAGGAAGAAACCACTGAAACATGCTACCACATGGATGAACGTCAAAAACATTCTGCTAAGTAAAAGAAGCCAGACATAAAAGACCACATATTGCATCTATTTGTATAAAATATCCAGAATAGGCAGTCCTATAGAGATAGAAAGTAAATTAGCTGTTGCCAAGGGCTGGGGCTGGGGCAGGAGATTAACTGTAAGTGGGCATCAGGAGTATTTTTGTGGTGATCAAGCTGTTCTAATATACATTTGTGATGTATTTTACATCTAATTACTCACAATTATAGGAAACTACTCTGTACTACTCTCATATCCACTGAAAATCATTGAAATGTACACTTAAGATAGGTGAATTTTATTATGTATGAATTATACTTTGATAAAGATATTAAAGAATGGAGATGATAGATAGATGATAGATAGATGACAGTTTTTTAAAAAAATGCAGTGTATGCTTTACAAGAAGGTGATCTGGTTATTTAATTTATAGGTATTCATAAACATATCATAAATTTGTTTCTCCAAGTCTCATGCCTCTTTAGCAGCAAATGTTGTTTCATTTTCACTGATTATTTACTGAAACATTTATTTTAAGAAAGTAGAGGCAGCTGGGGGATAGGTATGAGTTCCAATTGAGAGTTTTCCATCATCTAGTTATAGAAATAAAATATTTATAGATGCTATTAGAGGTAAAGGAAACACAGTGAAGTTTTTGAGCTCTTAATTCGTGAATGCTCTGATATTAATTTTCTTTTTGCAGAAGAGGTACCATTTCAAATTCCAACAATGAAGTCACCCTTGGACAAGATCCAACTGACTCCTGGGCAGGCATTGCCTCCTGGATTTCCTGGACCACTCATTTTCGCTGATAGTCTGTCCTCCGTGGAGACACTGTTGACCAACATTCAGGTCAACAATATTTCTATAAACAAAATAAATGTAATACAAGACATTAGCATCTACATAAATTATTTCACATTTGAGAAACTAAAACAGATAAGATGAACTGCATGTCATTTTCTGTACTTTGACAGGGTCTGCTGAAAGTGGCTTTGGATAACGCTCACATCCAGGAGAAGCAGATTCAACAAGAAAAAAAGGAACTGCGAATGGAGCTCTATAGAGAGAGAGAAATTAGAGAAAACCTTGAAAGACAACTTGCAGTTGAGCTTCAAAGCAGAAGTAAGTTTAACAAGTTCAATTACAGAATAAACATTTTGTTGTAAATATATTCAATAATAGTAGAAATATTCTTAGGGATAGCTTGGAACTACTGAAAAAAATGACAGGCTAAGAATCAAATACTGTGTGCAATTCACAAGGTAAGATATTTATACTCTTTCTCTTTAATTATAAAAGATAATGAAATATATCTGACTTCAGGCCACTTGCAGATTTAGAAAACATGAATATTCTTAGCTTCCTCACAATTTCATAAAATATTCCTGGATGCAAATAATCTAATAATTTCTTGTAGACGAAATGCTCTTTGCCAAGAACAGTGATAGATAAATAAGATAAATAAAACTCAGTCCTTGTCTTTGAGAGATTTACATTTTAGAGGGCCAGCACAACCAACCAGTTAATTCAAGACAATGTGGCAAGAACAATGAAGCACAGTATATATGGCTATACAGAGAAGGGGTAGTTAGTTCAGTTTGGTGGGGAAGTGAATAGTTGAGGAAGGCTCCCTGTTGCTGACACTTGAACCTGAGTATTGAAGATTGGCAGGCTAAGTAAGGGCAGGAAAGTATCTGAGTGATTTGGACATTCTCAATAGAGGTATCAGTAAGCATAGGCATGAAGGCAAGAAGCTTTATACATGGGCAACTATAAACAGATTGTTATTACTCTGAATTTAATGAAGTGAATCATGGGAGATGATGTAGAAAGATGAAAGTAGAAGCTAAATTGTGAAGGAAATTTTTAACCATGTAAAATTTTAGCTTGGATTTTATCCTATAGGTAATGGGAAGTAATAAAGAAATAAGCAGGGGGATGATCTGGTCTGATATCAATTAAACCACTTTAGTGTTGGGAATAGAGAGAGGGCTTGGAGTAAGACTACAAACAAGGAATTTATGTAAAAGGAGTTTGCTCTCATCCTGGCAGTGGAGATGAGGACTGAATTTGGATAGCATAAGTAGGGATGGAGATAAAAGAGAGAGAAAGGAGAGATAATCTTCACAAATAGAATTAACTTTCAAACCATGGGTAGACATTAGGTCATGTACAGATGTGGATAAAGACACTAGTTCATATAAAAACCAGGAAAATTTTAAATCTTCACTTCAGCCAATAATTTTCACCTTTTCCTTACATTTACCTTAAATACTAAATAGCAGCAAGAGTGTCGATTGTGAATTTCAACTTCTTCTCTTCTCTGCTTATTCTTCTATGGAAGGGTAACAAAGTAAATGCTAAATAAAATAGAGAGTGAGAAGGGGAAGGAAAAAAAGAGAAAATCCACAAGATAGATAATGCCTCCTTAACCAAGGAAGAATAATTCCAGTTGAGTGAAATCCACTAACTTTACCTTATTCCAAAGTTGTATATTATATTCCAAAATTTTTGGCAAGCAATTGAAAACTTACAGTATATTTTCCTTAAGGCCCAGGAATCATTATTAGTCCAGTTCAAAATATAAATTCAGTCACTTCATTTAAAAAGAATTAAATGTCTTTAAAAAATAAAATCTTAAAAAAATGGAGGAAACCTGGTTGGCTCAGTTAGTAGAGCATGTGACTCCTGATCTCAAGACTATAAGTTCAAACCCTACATTGGGTGGAGAGTTCAAATAAATAAACAAACAAATAAATACAATCTTAAAAACAAAAGAATTAAACCTCTCATTATCTTGTCAAAATCATTAAATACTATTAAGCAAAACCTAACTTGTCTTTTTAAAGTTTAGAAAAATCCATTTATATCTGGTGTTTGATATGCAAAATAATTATAATTAACAATCATAAAAACACACATTTTTAGTAGAATGATTTTTTATACTAAAGAACTTAATAATCATATGTCAAATATAACATTCCCAGATTAGCATATGTGTAACTACTACATAGAGTAAAATTGGCTTCTAACTTTTAGAGTTATACCAATTTCTGTTCATTAACTCCTCTTAGATTCTTGAGGTATATCTTTATAATTACTATCACATCTATTATCTTTTAAAAAGGTCTAGACAGGGACACCTGGGTGGCTCAGCAGTTGGGCATCTGCCTTCCAATCAGGGCATGATCCCGGGATCCTGGATCAAGTCCCACATCAGGCTCCTTGCAGGGAGCCTGCTTCTCCCTCTGCCGATGTCTCTGCTGTGTCTCTCATGAATAGATAAATAAAATCTTTAAAAAAAGGCTAGACATGATAGGGGCACCTGAGTATCTCAGTTTGTTGAGCACCGGCCTTCAGCTCAGGTTATGATCCTGGGGTCCTGGGATCAATCCCCAAGTTGAGCTCCCTGCTCAGCAGAAAGCTTGCTTCTCCCTCTCTTCTCCATCTTTCTCCCTTTCCCTCTACCCATGCTCCCCCATCACCCTTCGTGCTCTCCCCCCATTCCTGCTCCTGCTCTCTGACACACCATGTTGTCTCACTTGCACTCTCAAATAAAATCTTTAAAAAAATAAAAAGGCCTAGACATGGTTGACGTAATATTATATCTATTATCAAATTTATTCTAAAGTATTTGTATTTAATAAATGTAGCACATTATGATGTAATAATAATACCACTGCTACTATCATTACATACCACATTATCACTACTACTATCATTACTGTCACTACTACTACTACTACTACTACTACTACTGGTGGGTAATGCTTATCAATTGTTATGTGCTAAGCACTGTTTTTAACATTTTACATCTAATTACTCACAATTATAGGAAACTACTCTGTTATCCTCAATTGATGTAGAAAAATTATGTACTTCATCTCTATGAAGCTCAGTATTCTCATCTATTACAATAGTTGAACTGGATAATAACTTAAATTCCTTTCTAGTTCCCTAAATATCTCATATCCACTATAACTAACTTTTTATTACAAAAGGGGAACTTTTTATCTGAAGTCATATGATAGAAAAGAAAGAGGGGGAGGAATTGATCTTATGCTTAGAAGTAACAACAGTCCAAGTATATCAAAAGAATAGTAACTATATATTTGTATAAAACTACATGTGTAAATATTATATTATTTAATGCTATCATTAAATGCATGTAGTTAGTGAAAGTAGAAAATAATTTTCTACCACTTCTACCATTGCCATACAATTGGATGTTTATTATAAAGCATATGCACTGGAAAGGTGAAAGCAAAAAGAAGTAAATTGTATGTATAATTCTGGTTATAATAAAACTATTATTTTATATATAATATTATATATTATTATCTTTTTTTCCAATTAAAATGTAATGAGATATAGTCCCAGAAAATGCTCAGTACATATTAGGTCCAAAATACATGAAAGTTATTATTATTTATTTATATATTTAAAAATGTAATATGCTAATGCTGTGGGATTGTTGAACACGGTGGTCAAGAGAGAATTCTTGAGACATTTTATGGTGCAACTTAATAAGTTTATTGAAGTAGCACGAGGACAGGACCCACGGGCAGAAAGAGCTGTACTTTTTGCTATATGAAGCTGGTGGTTATAAGCTTAGTACTCAAAGGGGAGGAGATGTGCAAGGATTATTATAGCATAAATGTCTTCTTCAAATAGCTTCACATAAAACTGCTTTCACAAGATTTCTCAGATGCTAATCATTCAGTTCATATTAGCTATGAGTGGGTTTACCCACAGTCATGAGATCCTTTAAAAGTGTAGCAGTCAGCACATATGTGATCACTATCAAAACAACGCAGTCTATAGGTCAGTCTTCTGAGCTAAAGGTGAACATTTTTTCTGCTTCTATCTCTCCTCACTGTGCCATTGTAATATACATAATCATAAATTTCAAGAAAAACTATATTATAGAATACTTTTGAGCCAATAATTTTACTGGAAGCAAAATTGTGTATTATCAAGGACATTAAGTTATAAATTATTTTTAATAAATTAAGATTTCTGATTTAAGTAATTTGTTAAATGCTTTATATTAATGATGATAAATAAGTATAATTAAAATAGAAAAACAGCTTTATGTTGAACCTCATTTAATAATCTTTTACCCAAACCAACAGAAACCAGGGGTGCCTGGGTGGCTTGTCAGTTAAGCATCAGATTCCTGGTTTTGGCTCAGGTCATGATCTCCTGAGTTGTATGATAGATCCCACACTCAGTGGGGAGTCTGCTTGAAGATTCTCTCCCTCTGCCCTTCCTCACTCTCAAAATAAATAAATCTTTTAAAAAAATAACAGAAACCATACATTCTCAGTGTCTTTGTTTCAAGTTTTCCAATTTTGTTATTACCTCAAAGCTCTGAATTTTTGTTTCACATGAATGTAAATTTACATGGGTGTCTAATTCTTTTCAAGTTGCTGAAGGTTACTTATTTATTTATTTATTTAGATTTTATTTATTTATTTGAGAGAGAGAGAGAGAGAGAGAGAGGCAGAGACACAGGCAGAGGGAGAAGCAGGTTCCATTCCATGCAGGAAGCCTGATATGGAACTCCATCCTGGGTCTCCAGGACCACATCCTGGGCTGAAGGTGGTGCTAAACTGCTGAGCAACTGGGGCTGCCCAGCTGTAGGTTATTTATGTGAAAGACATTGAACTGTGAAATAAATACAAGTGAAACAAATTAGCATCATAATTAGTTTAAAATATATTTTAATTATATGTGAACACTTTAAACATTTTTTAAATGCCAAAATTTTAAAGTTTGCATATTTCTTGAATGTTTTTCTACTTTCACAATAAAAAATATCTTCAATTTTTAAAAACTGATTCAGGGGGACCTGGGTGGTTCAGTGGTTAAGCATCTGCCTTTGGTCAGGTCATGATCCCAGGGTCCTGGGATCAAGTCCCACATCAAGCTCCCACTGGGGAGCCTGCTTCTTCCTCTGCCTGTGTCTCTGTCTCTGTGTTTCTCATAAATAAATAAATAAAATCTTTAAAAAAGTAAAATTAAAAAGAATGATTCAGAAAGACTGTAAAGATTGGTAGGCTTAAAACCCTTCTATGAGCCAATATATTGAAGGAACCCAATAATTCTATCTAAGAAATTATCAAACATTTAATGCTATCACTAAGTGCATGTAGTTAGTGAAGGTACAAAATAATTTTCTACCACGACTACCATTGCCATACAAATGCATGTTTATTATAAAGCGTATGAACTGGAAAGGTGAAAGCAAAAAGAAGTAAATTGTATGATTTAACACTCTGGTTGAACCTAATGAGATCTGGAACCAAAATAAACTAATGATATGCATTTATGTCTCTCTCAGTATCTATTTATGGTTTATAATCCACCAAAATAGGCAACATTATTTTATTGACTAAAGTTTTGCCAACTAATTACCTTTTCACGTTTCAGCTACCATGCAAAAACGTCTGAAGAAGGAGAAAAAAGCCAAGAGAAAACTGCAGGAAGCCTTGGAATATGAATCAAAGCGCCGGGAACAAGTGGAACAAGCATTTAAGCAAGCCACTACTAGTGACAGTGGCCTGAGAATCTTGAAAGGTAGTATTTGTTTTTTTTTGTTTGTATGTTTTGTTTTTTTTTAATAAATTAATTTTTTATTGGTGTTCAATTTACCAACATACAAACACCCAGTGCTCATCCCGTCAAGTGTCCCCCTCAGTGCCCGTCACCCACTCACCCCCACCTCCCGCCCTCTGCCCCTTCCACCAGTCCTAGTTCGTTTCCCAGAGTTAGGAGTCTTTATGTTCTGTCTCCCTTTCTGATATTTCCCACACATTTCTCCTCCCTTCCCTTATATTCGCTTTCACTATTATTTATATTCCCCAATGAATGAGAACTTATCATGTTTGTCCTTCTCCGATTGACTCATTTCACTCAGCATAATACCCTCCAGTTCCATCCACCTTGAAACAAATGGTGGGTATCTGTCATTTCTATTTCTAATGGCTGAGTAATATTCCATTGTATACATAAACTACATATTCTTGACCCATTCATCTTTCGATGGACACCGAGGCTCCTTCCACAGTTTGGCTATTGTGGACATTGCTGCTAGAAACATTGGGGTGCAAGTGTCCCAGCGTTTCATTGCATCTGAATCTTTTGGGTAAATCCCCAACAGTGCAATTCCTGGGGCGTAGGGTAGGTCTATTTTTAACTCTTTGAGGAACCTCCACACAGTTTTCCAGAGTGGCTGCACCAGCTCACATTCCCACCAACAGTACAAGAGGGTTCCCTTTTCTCCACATCCTCTCCAACATTTGTGGTTTCCTGCCTTGTTAATTTTCCCAATTCTCACTGGTGTGAGGTGGTACCTCATTGTGGTTTTGATTTGTATTTCCCTGATGGTAAGTGATGCAGAGCATTTTCTCATGTGCATGTTGGCCATGTCTATGTCTTCCTCTGTGAGATTTCTCTTCAGGTCTTTTGCCCATTTCATGATTGGATTGTTTGTTTCTTTGGTGTTGAGTTTAATAAGTTCTTTATAGATCTTGGAAACTAGCCCTTTATCTGATAGGTCATTTGCAAATATCTTCTCCCATTCTGTAGGTTGTCTTTGAGTTTTGTTGACTGTATCCTTTGCTGTGCAAAAGCTTCTTATCTTGATGAAGTCCCAATAGTTGATTTTTGCTTTTGTTTCTTTTGCCTTCGTGGATGTATCTTGCAAGAGGTTATTGTGGCCGAGTTCAAAAAGGGTGTTGCCTGTGTTCTCCTCTAGGATTTGGATGGAATCTTGTCTCACATTTAGATCTTTCATCCCTTTGGAGTTTATCTTTGTGTATGGTGAAAGAGAGTGGTCTAGTTTCATTCTTCTGCATGTGGATGTCCAATTTTCCCAGCACCATTTATTGAAGAGACTGTCTTTCTTCCAATGGATAGTCTTTACTGCTTTATCAAATATCAGTTGACCATAAAGTTCAGGGTCCACTTCTGGGTTCTCTATTCTGTTCCACTGATCTATGTGTCTGTTTTTGTGCCAGTACCACACTGTCTTGATGACCACATCTTTGTAGTACAACCTGAAATCTGGCATTGTGATGCCCCCAGATATGGTTTTCTTTTTTTAATTCCCCCTGGCTATTCGGGGTCTTTCTGATTCCACACAAATCTTAAAATAATTAGTTCTAACTCTCTGAAGAAAGTCCATGGTATTTTGATAGGGATTGCATTAAACGTGTAAATTGCCCTGGGTAACATTGACATTTCCACAATATTAATTCTGCCAATCCATGAGCATGGAATATTTTTCCATCTCTTTGTGTCTTCCTCAATTTCTTTCAGAAGTGTTCTATAGTTTTTATATAGTTTTATAGATCGTTTTATAGTTGTATAGATGTTTATAGTTTTATAGATCCTTTACCTCTTTGGTTAGGTTTATTCCTAGGTATCTTCTGCTTTTGGTTGCAATTGTAAATAGGATTGACTCCTTAATTTCTCTTTCTTCAGTCTCATTGTTAGTGTATAGAAATGCCATTGATTTCTGGGCATTGATTTTGTATCCTGCCACGCTACCAAATGGCTGTATGAGTTCTAGCAATCTTGGGGTGGAGGCTTTTGGGTTTTCTATGTAGAGTATCAGGTCATCAGCGAAGAGGGAGAGTTTGATTTCTTCTTTGCCAATTTGAATGCCTTTAATGTCTTTTTGTTGTCTGATTGCTGAGGCTAGGACTTCCAATACTATGTTGAATAGCAGTGGTGAGAGTGGACATCCCTGTCTTGTTCCTGATCCTAGGGGAAAGGCTCCCAGTGCTTCCCCAATGAGAATGATATTTGCTGTGGGCTTTTCGTAGATGGCTTTTAAGATGTTGAGGAAAGTTCCCTCTATCCCTACACTCTGAAGAGTTTTGATCAGGAATGGATGCTGTATTTTGTCAAATGCTTTCTCTGCATCTAATGAGAGGATCATATGGTTCTTGGTTTTTCTCTTGCTGATATGATGAATCACATTGATTGTTTTACGAATGTTGAACCAGTCTTGTGTTCCGGGGATAAATCCTCTTGGTCATGGTGAAAATTTTCTTAATGTGCTCTGGATCCTATCGGCTAGTATCTTGTTGAGAATTTTTGCATCCATGTTCATCAGGGATATTGGTCTGTAATTCTCCTTTTTGGTGGGGTCTTTGTCTGGTTTTGGAATTAAGGTGATGCTGGCCTCATAGAACGAATTTGGAAGTACTCCATCTCTTTCTATCTTTCCAAACAGCTTTAGTAGAATAGGTATGATTCCTTCTTTAAACATTTGATAGAATTCCCCTGGGAAGCCATCTGGCCCTGGACTCTTGTGTCTTGGGAGGTTTTTGATGACTGCTTCAATTTCCTCCCTGGTTAATGGCCTGTTCAAGTTTTCTATTTCTTCCTGTTCAGTTTTGGTAGTTTGTGGCTTTCCAGGAATGCGTCCATTTCTTTAGGTTGCCTAATTTATTGGCGTATAGCTGTTCATAATATGTTTTTAAAATCGTTTGTATTTCCTTGGTGTTGGTAGTGATCTCTCCTTTCTCATTCATGATTTTATTATTTTGACTCTTCTCTCTTCTTTTTAATAATACTGGCTAATGGTTTATCTATCTTATTAATTCTTTCATAAAACCAACTCCTGGTTCTGTCGATCTGTTCCACAGTTCTTCTGGACTCGATTTCATTGAGTTCTGCTCGAATTTTAATTAACTCTCTTCTTCTGCTGGGCGTAGGGTCCATCTGCTGTTTTTTATCTAGCTCCTTTTTGTGTAAGGTTAGCTTTTGTATGTGAGTTCTTTCCAGTTTTTGAATGGATGCTTGTATTGCGATGTATTTCCCCCTTAGGACTGCTTTTGCTGCATCCCAAAGATTTTGAATGGTTGTATCTTCATTCTCATTAGTTTCCATGAATCTTTTTAATTCTTCCTTAATTTCCTGGTTGAACCTTTCATCTTTTAGCAGGATGGTCCTTAACCTCAACGTGTTTGAAATCCTTTCAAACTTCTTGTTGTGATTTAGTTCTAATTTCAAGGCATTATGGTCTGAGAATATGCAGGGGACAATCCCAATATTTTGGTATCGGTTCAGACCCGATTTGTGACCCAATATGTGGTCTATTCTGGAGAAAGTTCCATGTGCACTTGAGAAGAATGTGTATTCAGTTAAGTTTGGATGTAAAGTTCTGTAGATATCTGTGAAATCCTCTGGTCCAGAGTATCACTTAAAGCTCTCGTTTCTTTGGAGATGTTGTGCTTAGAAGACCTATTGAGGGTAGAAAGAGCTAGATTGAAGTCACCAAGTATCAGTGTATTATTATCTAAGTATTTCTTCACTTTGGTTATTAATTGGTTTAAATATTTGGCAGCTCCCACATTCGGGGCATATATATTGAGGATTGTTAAGTCCTCTTGTTGGATAGATCCTTTAAGTATGAGATAGTGTCCCTCTTCATCTCTCACTACAGTCTTCGGGGTAAATTTTAGTTTATCTGATAGAAGGATGGCTACCCCTGCTTTCTTTTGAGAACCATTTGAATGGTAAATTGTTATCCAACCCTTTATTTTCAGACTGTAGGTGTCCTTCTGTCTAAAATTAGTCTCTTGTAGACAGCAAATAGATGGGTCCTGCTTTTTTATCCAGTCTGAAACCCTGCGCCTTTTGATGGGGTCATTAAGCCCATTCACGTTCAGAGTTACTATTGACAGATATGAGTTTAGTGTCATCATGATATCTATTCAGTCCTTGTTTTTGTGGATTGTTCCACTGAACTTCTTCTTAAAGGGGAATTTTAAGAGTTCCCCTTAAAATTTCTTGCAGAGCTGGTTTGGAGGTCACATATTCTTTCAATTCCTGCCTGTCTTGGAAGCTCTTTATCTCTCCTTCCATTTTGAATGAGGGCCTTGCTGGATAAAGTATTCTTGGTTGCATGTTCTTCTCATTTAGGACCCTGAATATATCCTGCCAGCCCTTTCTCGCCTTCCAGGTCTCTGTGGAGTGGTCTGCTGTTACCCTAATATTCCTCCCCATAAAAGTCAGGGCTTTCTTGTCTCTTGGTGCTTTAAGGATCTTCTCTTTATCTTTGGAATTTGCAAGCTTCACTATTAATTGTCGAGGTGTTGAACGGTTTTTATTGATTTTAGGGGGGGATCTCTCTATTTCCTGGATCTGAATGCCTGTTTCCCTTCCCAGATTAAGAAAGTTTTCAGCTAGGGTTTGTTCAAATACATATTCTGGCCCTCTGGCCCTTTCGGTGCCCTCTGGAACCTCAATTAAACGTAGGTTTTTCTTCCTCAGGCTGTCGTTTATTTCCCTTTATCTGTCTTCATGGTCTTTTAATTGTCTGTCTTTTTTTTCTCATTTTCCCTCTTTGCCATCCACTTGTCTTCTATGTCACTCACTCCTTCTTCCACCTCGTTATCCCTTGTCATTGGGACTTCTAGTTTGGATTGCATCTCATTCAATTGATTTTTAATTTCTGGCTGATTGGATCTAAATTCTGCAGTCATGAAGTCTCTTGAGTCCTTTATGGTTTTTTCTAGAGTCACCAGTAGCTGTATAATAGTGCTTCTGAATTGGCTTTCTGACATTGAATTGTAATCCAGATTTTGTAACTCTGTGGGAGAGAGGACTGTTTCTGATTCTTTCTTTTGAGGTGAGGTTTTCCTTCTAGTCATTTTGCTTAGTGCAGAGTGGCCAAAAACAAGTTGTATTGGGAAAAGGAGAAAAAGAGAGAGAGAGAGAAGGAAATAAAAGAGAAAAAGAAAAAAGGAAGAAAAACAGGAAAAAAGAGAAGAAAAAGAGAAAGAAAAAGAAAGATGAAAAAAAGGGGGGGGGAAGCAATCAGAAAAAAAAAAAAACAACAACACACGGGGGAGTATCTTCTGCTTCTGTGTACTTTAAGTCCCTTGACTTCCCCTGGAACTTGTCCGTCTAGCTGGTCTTCTGGGGGAGGGGCCTGTTGTGCTGATTTTCAGGTGTTAGCACTTCGGGGAGCTGCTCTGCCCCCTGCCTGGTGCAGGTCTCAGTGGGGTTTGTTTACCCCGTGAGGCCCCTGGAGGAACAACCCCAGTGGCGGCGGCAGCTCTGGAAACCTGGTTTCAGCCCCTGCAGTAACTGCGGAGCTCTCCGTCCAAAGGGGCCTGGATGCTCCGGGGCGGGGCCGCTGATCTGCTCAGCTTGGGGTCGCCTGGTGGCAGGAGCGTCCTTGCTGTCCTGGGCCCTCCTGGCCTCTGCCTGTCCAGGGGGGAGGCCAGATCCTGGGCTGTGTCCCGGCGCCATGTGCTCCTGGTCTGCGCTGTTGGATTCGCTCCCGGCCTCGCAGACCCCACCGCGGAGCCGCCGCCCGAGCCCCTCCGAGTCCTGCCGTGCGCGCTGCATCCCTTTAGGGAGCTCGGCGCACTCTCCTGGGACCGCAGGTGTCTGCTAGTGTCCCAGGGAGCCCGAGGGCATCCCCGCCCTCCTGGGGTCCTGCTCTAACTCCCTGCGGGTGCCTTTCACCCGGGAAGGTCGGTGCAGCTCCTGCTTCTCCGGGACGGGGCTCTCCTGTCCTGGGGTCACTCGCCCCAGCCTTAGCCCGGCTCCTCGCGGGGCTCCTCCCCCTTGGATGCCTTTTGTTTCTTTATTTCTTACCCCCGCCCCGCCCCGTCGTCCTACCTTGATAGAAGCGCGAACTCTTGTCACTGTAGCATTCCAGCTGTTCTTTTTTAAAATCTCAGTCCGAATTCGTAGATTTTCAGGATGATTTGAAGGTTATCTATGTAGTTTGGTGGGGACAGGTGATTTGGAGACCCTACTCTTCCTCTATCTTGCCCCTCTTGAAAGGTAGTATTTGATTTGACTTTAACTCTCAAGGTACAGAAAGAAAAAAAAAACCAACCTGATTTATTTTTTTATAATATATATATATATTTTTAATTTTTATTTATTTATGATAGTCACACAGAGAGAGAGAGAGAGAGAGGCAGAGACACAGGCAGAGGGAGAAGCAGGCTCCATGCACCGGGAGCCCGACGTGGGATTCGATCCCCGGTCTCCAGGATCGCGCCCTGGGCCAAAGGCAGGCGCCAAACCGCTGCCCTACCCAGGGATCCCAAAAACAACCTGATTTAAAAAGAGAGAGGAAGAGAGAAAGAAAGACAGAAAGAAGAAAGAAAGAGAGAGGGAAAGGAGGGAAGGAAGGAAAACCTAGAAAAAAAAAGAAGGAAGGGAGGGTGAAAAGGAAGGAGAAAAGGAAGAAAGGGAAAGAGGAAGGCAGGGAGGAAGGGAGGAAAGAAGGAAAAGAAGGAAGGAAGGAAAGAAGGAAGGAAGAGGCTTTGTTCAACAATAATTTAAAAATCAATTTGAGGCCAGGCTCTTTAGGTTATGAATTAAATGTGTCAAAATAATCCCTATTCTGGGAGATACAAATATCCTAGGAATAACATGAAACCCTGCTGACTTTTGCAATAGAAACAGTAATGCTGATAACCTTCTTGTTTTTAAAATGTAAGTATTTTATGTCCACTCATTTTAAAATATGCTGATAATTGGTCTACTCTTTTTAAATAAGTTATAGGATGCTGATTTATTTAATGTAGATTGTATCAGTGTTGGGGGTTTAAGGAGGGCCTGGATGAAAAAAAATGTTCTAAGTACATTCCTAGGGACGTCTGGGTGGCTCAGCAGTTGAGCATCTGCCTTTGGCTTAGGGCATGATCCCGGAGTTCCAGGATCAAGTCCCATATTGGGCTTCCTGCATGGAGCCTGCTTCTTCCTCTGCCTGTGTCTCTGCCTCTTTCTCTCTGTGTCTCTCATGAATAAATAAATAAAATATTTTTTAAAAAATTTAAGTACATTCCTGGAGATTCTGTTAGAAGAAATGCTTCTGTCATGAATTTTCTTAATTCCAATATTTTTCTGATTACACTGTCAATTATGAAACTCCACAACATCATCTCATCTCATAGAATATTCAGGTTCTTCTTTCATTGCACACTAACAGCTTGTGTTTTTAACTGACATGTTAAATATACATATGTATATTAACTGCTATGTGTGTGTAGCAAATATAAACTGAAGAATTTTACACAAACATGCACACATACCCCATATACATGCATGACACACACATAAGACTAAAAGGGTGCTTCAGTGTCCTATACTAAGAATGAGTAAGGGATTTTTTTTATAAATGTGAATCATATTCTTTCTTTCCAAAAGTTCAATTTCCTTTTCACTGTGACTGTCTTGGATCATTGTGTTCACAATCAATAGAAATAGTGTTACATTATTACCTCATCTTAACCATGCCTCATTGAAACACAGAAAAGAAGGAGTAATTATACATTAATATCTTACAAAATGGGACATCTCAGTGGGAGCCAGCATCCTTGCTTATCAAAGGTTTTAAAAATAACATTACTTGAGTAGCATGGGACATATGTTCTGTGCACTCATTATTATCATTCGAGGCCCTTGTCATTCTGAGGTGGCTTGAATTTTTTTACATATTTAAAATTCACCCATCCAGGTCTAGCTTTTCTATTATAGAGGAAAAACAGCTGTTTCTACAGCATGGTGGGTATCTTGTATTCAAATCATTTTATTCTCATATTAATCTTTGATGGCATTGGATGATATATTGGCATCTGTTGCCACATTACCCAAGGGTGCCCAAGCAAATGTGTATATATAGAAATGCTCATATAAAGCTGTGCTTCATGGATATGGATAGCTTTTAGATAATCACATCTCTTATTTAAAATTGAAAATAAAAACCTAACTTCTTATTTCTTTTTCTCATTTTTTTTCAGAAACAGTTCATGTATCTCTCTCTGCCTTTATAGCCAGTACTACATAAAGACCACAAACCACAACTGTGTTCTGATGTTCAGTATGCTTAGCATAGAGATATTCTCATCATCTATCATATTTTACAATTAAAAATATACCATAAGAATAGGGAACTTCCATTTATGTAATTGCATCAGTCTTTTTTCTTATTCTATAGTCAGGTCGTGTTACCTGATAGTATGAAGTAATTTTTATGGATAGATTATTTTCCTGAGAATTATCTCTAGAGAATGAAATAAAGAAGTATTTACTATATACTTGAAAATATATGTGAAATTGTAGAATTCAGCCATAGTTTATAATTCTCCCTCTTACCATTAAAAACAGACATACAAAAACAAAACCAAAAATGCCATCCAGAGTCTTGTGTTATTGATAGGACCAAATTACTGGTTTCACTTTAAATAGAATCAGAAAAAACAGAATTGTACCTTAATCTTGAATGTCCCTTCTTTCAGATACTGGAAATCCAGATGTTGAAATAGAAAACAATGGGACTCCTCATGATAGTACTGCTGTGCAAGGTACAGTAAACAGCATACTTCTCTCTATAACTGTGTGATATGGGGTGGGTATGTGCTCCTATATTGGTATTCTTTGTATGAATAAAATAAATAAGTTTAATTCTTCTTACTTTATGTCAGAGGCAGAAATCTTCAGTGATACATATATACATATAAAAAATATATATACATACATATATATGGACTAATAATTTTACATATACAATGTGGGCAAATTTCTTATATGTTTAGCTGTTACAAGTATGTATATTTATGTTTTAGGCATATTCTAAAAATGCTTAGCTGTGAATATAATTTACCTTTATGAGGTGTACAAAAATATACTTCAAAGAAATCTCACTACTGTTTGTAAAACTCACAGGTAAAATAATCATAACCTATCACTATGTTTAAAGCGTTCAAGGCAACACTTTTTATCAACCTTTAAATTCCAGTGCTAAATATAGATAACTTTAGAAACAATCTAAATATGGAAATAAAACCACGACTTTTAATTCATGATTTTCAAGATTCCCATAAATGCCTAGATCCTTTAAAGTATATAAAAATATTTAGTAGTAAGAAAATCGGTGAAAAAATTCAGTATAGAATTTCATTGGAGTGCAAAACAACCTGAAAATAGAAATTGAATTTAACCACTGGAGTTTTTCTAGTCTGATTCTAATGCAGTTTTCTAGCCCTCTGTATGCAGATTACTTTTGTTTTCATGTTTAATATGAAAAGATGTCTCACGCTAATAAAAAAGAAAAGACATCTCCATGAAAAAGTGATTTCCTAACTTCAGAAAGCAAGACAACAACCATGGATATGTTGTTGATAGAGGATTAACTAATCAATGCCTTTTCGTTATGTGATGTCTGGATCTACATGAAGGCAACAGAACTGGATGTGAAAAAAAGATCCATTCGTGTTCATTTGAGGGTCTCCATTTATGTGGCAGCTTTAGAATATTTAGAAACCCTGTTTCATGTAGATTTGCCCATCATTTTTACAGAACAAAGAATGTCAGAGCTCATGGATCTTCTGTTAATACCTGTCTCTGCTGAAGTTGAGTAGACCTAATTAATGCATTAATTTTGCTACGTGTGAAAATCATGTACGTTTATTTCATTCAGTGAAGATTTTGCTATTTCTTATTCTTCTTTTGCTTGCCTGCTTTCTTCCCTCAATTTAAAAGGTGTGTCTATGTGACCAAAACCAATATGGATGAGACGCTGTATTTATCCAATTAATTCACACCACAGTTAAATTTATGAGGAAAGCCCCACTAGTTGTGGGCTACCACTAGTTGAGTTTGCTACCACATATCAGGCCAAGGTAGAACCCTAAGCCTGAAGTGTTTAATGCCTTCTTAATTTGTGGCACACAAATATAATCCCAGTCTTTCATGGAATATTGAGCTCGATTGTGCCTCTCCTTTGATAGGATGTAAGGTCAGCTTTGGAACTGAGGATGTTAAAGCAAACATACCATCAGTGGTTTATATATTTCTTATCCTTTAATCCTATATTTCAATTCATTGCTGTTTGTTTAATGTATATTATTCCTTTAATTTGCAGCAGTAACATCTTTCCCAACTCTGAAATAAATACAAGCTTTTTTTTTTTTTTTTTTTTACTGTTCTAAAGTTATTTCATTTCCATGCAACAAAAAACACATACCTTATTCATGGGAAGTTAGTTAGATGATATAAATTAAAAGCCTTCCATTTGATTTAAATTTTCTTATTTTAAACAAGTCTGTAAAGAATGGCTTTTGAATATTAATTTGTGGCTAGGGGTAGGGAACATTTAATATTTATTTTCATTGAGCATACTTTTAGTAAGTTCTATTCTTGCTGGCTAAACATGAGAGAATAGTACACCTTTAAAAGGATTAATGGGATTTATTTTAAAGCAAGGAAATCAACTTTTATTATTTTTTGAAATTATAAATCAAATTGTCTAATATATGTCTAATATATGTCATTAATAGTGTCAATATATGGTAAAAGTATGGCATATTAATGATTACTTGTTGAATGTCTGCATTTTAGTTTATGTTAAATAATCTTGATAAATGTAATGAAAATGGAAAAGTACACATTCTCATCTCTCATAGCATAGTATTAAAGCACTACAAATAATAAAGTTCCCATCATCAGTTTATGGAAAACTAGAGTGAATTATTTGTGTTAATATGACAGTAAAATCATAGTTTAATATCTAAAGTAAGTTTATTTTTTGAGCAAAAAAGAAAAAAAGATTTATTAGACAGTGAAATAGGTGCCTGAAAATATTATCAGAACTATCTTGAGTATAGGTCACAAAATCAATCAGTTCAAGTAACTACCTGAAAAGTCCCAATAATATTACTTATTATTTAATAGGCTCGGAATTGATAAAATACTTTTATATGCATATACGAACTTCAGAAAATGTATAATGCCAGAAAACATAAAATGAAACATTAGCCAATATTTTTTCATTCTTCCTAATGGATTTGCTCTTGTGTATTATAATTTTTATCTTTCAGGACATTTTTTTGATACTGATTTCATCTTTTCATTTCCCTCAATTACCCATTTTTTATTTGGGAAAAAATAATCATTTGCTAGCATTGTTTATGAGGATGAATTCATGCATGCCAATCTAATGCCATTTCCAAAACTCATCTTTTCATAGCAAACAATTCCAGCACCAGTGAATTCTTCTTTTTCTGTTGTCAATAGCTCTGCTGGAGAGAAATCTATCAATCTCCCAGTGCTCTCTCTTTTGAAATTAAATTAGTTCCAATGGGATATCTCCTTAAGAGAGTTCAAAGAGGACTAGGAAGGATGTTGCTTGGCCAGCTTTAAAAGTAATAAAGTCACATACAGTTTTATGATAATTATCACTTGGACTTTATTTTTTTTATTATTTTTTTTTCACTTGGACTTTAGTACAAAGATTCTTTGCACTAAGATTCTTTTTTTTAATTTTTTAAGATTATATTTATTTATTCATGAGAGACACACAGAGAGAGAAAGAGAGGCAGAGACACAGGCAGAGGGAGAAGCAGGCCCCATGCAGGGAGCCTGACACAGGACTCGATCTTGGGTCTCCAGGATCAGGCCCTAGGCCGAAGGCAGTGCTAAATCGCTGAGCCACCCAGGCTGCCCTGTACTAAGATTCTTATATATATTCTAAACCTCTTTAGCTTAGTTATTTCATGTCCTTTATGCTTTGAATGTTGTTTGATAGACAAGGTATGCATAAATCACCTTCTGTATCCCTTATCTTAGAAGGCTATTATAGCAGCTCCCTCTGAATATTTTAAAGTGATCAAACAATGAATACATACTCTGATGGCTCTGTCCACTATTGCTGGAGGTGAAGGATTCGGTGAAGCATATACACTAACATTCTCCCACCCAGATTCACAGAACTCAGTTGAGGGCCTGCAAGACAGCACATTAGCCATCTTATCAACCAATCTCTGTTTCACGTAAAATAAACATACTGGGTGTCATTAAGTGCACCTTCAGATCAATGGTTCTTGCAAATGACTTTCAAGTACCATTTGCGTAGTGCATTTTTGCTGATAAAAGCAAATTGAATTAGCACAACTACAAGTGCACTGATAAAAACTAAAACTGAACTGAACGGCAGTACCATCAGCTAACAAAGTAATATTTTCTCTTTACCATGTTCTGCCATTTAGTTATTATTCTATTGGAAATCTAATTATAACCCTTTTACTCCCTAGTCAAACTTCACAGTTTTTGCAAGCTTAGCACTGACAAGTGATTTCATTATATTTGATTGCCTGTGCCCAGATTGACTTAACTTCATGTAGAGACCTCTCAGTTTCTCAGATTCCCTATTTGCACGTTATAGCAACATCCTTTAATTAATCGGCATTAACAGCAGTAACATTAACTGCTGAACAGAAAATAACATCATTTTATGATCACAGGGAGAATTCTTTTGCGTGTTTATACCTGAGTTAACTTTTATATGTCTATATTTCATTGTTTAGGGCTACTGGTATAGTTGACAGTGCATGTTTCTTAAATTTTTGAGAATTGACATCATCATCTTACTAATAACAGATAAAATGAACCTAGGATATGAAGCTCTTAAGTTCTAGAAAACATACAACAGCCTTCATGAACTGACTTTCTAGATAAAAAAAAAAGTTCAAGGGAGATAGCATCATAAAGTGCAAGGTCTAAGTGACACAATGCTCCTGTTCCTGACATTGTATTTGTTCGGGGAAAACAAAACAAAACAAAACTTAAAAAGCAAACAAACTAGGAACTGCTTTTGCAAGGGTAATGTCCATCTGTATGACCAATTTTTACATTTGTGGGGGAGTTTTGTTTGTTTTTGTTTTTGTCTTGCCTACGTGTTTGACCATGACACAAAATGATTCACCACTGGAAGGTATTTTTCCATAAATATGGTGGAATCAAATAATTTTCCTTCCTTTTGCTACTAACACAACAGAAGTAGATATTAAATCTCATCTGCATGCTAAATGTAAACCAAAATTTGGTGCAAAAGATAAACCTATTAAATGTTTCCCTGCTGACCCATTTTTGCTAAAAAAAATTTGAAAGCTTATTCAGAGAATATGGACTAATCATTCTAAAATACAAAAAGCATGATCTCATCAATGCAGCACTTGGTGAAGATGCCACTGAAGAATTTTTTTTTGAAAAATTAACAGATTTTACTATATAATTTTTTTAAACAGAAAAGCCTTCTATATGGTGAAACACAGAGTCAGAGTTAAAAGAAAGCAAAGAGTAGTAGGGAATGGTTGCAGCATATTCAACCAAGAACTATTGCACCAAACATATGAAGAATTTCTACAGATATGTAACAAAAACACAAAGATGCCATAGACTCCAGGTCAATGGGATGGCCAGGTAATTTCTAGAAGAAAATGACTATAGTGGTGGCCTTGGAGGTGAGTTGGTTAGATCTCCCTTCAAGAGAACTTTCGATTAGTAGAGAAAAAGCTGATTGACAGCCTTAAGCTAGAGGATCTTTGGATCCACCGTGGTGGACATGCTGGGCCATGCTTCCTGTAGGCTGTTCCCAGCCAGTGACAGAGCATGGTGGGATCCTGGAACAAGGCCACCTTGGAAACTCGCCACTAGTCTGCTTGAGCCACTGATGAATTAAAAGCAAGGTGACTAAAGTGCCATTTGGCTCTAAAAGCAACAGACACAGTTTAATACTTCTATGCTAAAAAAACCCCACAATTATTATATATTACAACATGATTTAACATACATGTCTGTAATATAGAAAATCTAATATATATTTATACTATGAAATATATTTGAATATGTATATTCTCATCTACTCTCTCCAAATCAATTTGAGCAATGTCTACCCTTCCTTGATTTTTGAAACTTCCTTATAGTCCATCTTTGCAGCTCACTTGGTAACCCAGGATAACATCCCTCCTATGAGCTTCAGATGGCGTGCCAATATTTATTGGAAACACTTACCCATGGACTAAGGTTGTCATTGCAGAATCTGGTAGGATAGCAATGAAAGTGATGTTAGGAGCAAGTAAAGAGACTGGAAAAACTAAATTGCATATGATTACCAGCCGTGTATATGGCTTGACAAGAAAAACTAAAAGGAGATCAGATAGAATTTCTCTATAGGCTTTTCTACTCATTTCCACCAGATTGCGCTCTACATCTTTCTCTTGGGACTCCACAACTTCCGACTCTATCCTCATCAGTCATTAATTGTCCTCCCCTTTTATGTCTTATACTATGTTGAAAGGTATACGTAGGCACTTTAATATTCCCTTGTAAAGTGGAAATGTTCTTTTGTAAAGTGTATTAGCATGTCAGAGATTAGATTGTGGGAAGTGGGTCTTCTCTCCTCTTAAGTGCAGGAGCCTTTTACTACTCAGAGAAACTTTAGTGCAACTGCCATCATAGAGTGAAAAAAGACTAGGTAGTACACACCCCACAGAGTAGATTTTAGCATCTTTCTCTAAAGCAGCAGTATTATTTTTCCTGTAAGATTCATTAGGTGGCTCAAGTCATTTTATTTTCTCCCCCAGGAAGTATTTCTCTCATTTTCTTCATCCTTCACAGGATTTTTATCTTGATTGATGGTACCTCCCAGACCACATCATACCTTTATCTGTGAAATACCTGTCAGATTGTAGCACACATTATGTTTTTAGTTCTTTCTAAGGAGGATGTAAACAGCTTATATTATTTGAGAATTTACGGCTTGGTTGTCAAGGGGTGGCTTGCACCACCTACCACTACATTGTTAAAAGAATATTTGCAATGACTGAAAGGCTGCCACATGATGCTAACATAAAATCCCATCTACAAATCTAAGACTTACAATTCCAGTTATATCTCACCTACACAATATATGGATTTGGAGTCGTAGTGATAGCAAGACAGTGAGACTTGCAAGCCAAAATAGGTTGCTCTGCTACTCAGCATTTTGGAAGTCTATAGAAATAATTCATCAATCAAATATTTTTCTGACTATTATCTAGGAAGGATTGTTTAGCCTAACTCTGTAACTGCTTAACCAGTTACTTTATGTTCCATTCTCTGTACTTAGACAATATATTTTTAAGTTGAAATTTCTCTCTATCCCTCCCCAAACCCAGATAAGCTTGAGGAAAATGCAAAAGGAAAGCCTTTCTCTGACCCAAAATTCCTGTTTCACATTTGTGTCTTATTTTTTAAAATATTTTATTTATTTATTCATGAGAGAGAGAGAGAGAGAGGGAGAGAGAGAGAGAGGCAGAGACACAGGCAGAGGGAGAAACAGGCTCCACGCAGGGAGCCCGATGTGGGACTCGATCCCCGGTCTCCAGAATCACACCCTGGGCTGAAGGCAGCGCTAAACCGCTGAGCCACCCGGGCTGCCTCACATTTGTGTTTTAAATAAAAACACACGGCATTTTCATAGAAGGTTGTAATAACATGCTATTGTTGTCATACCATTTTTTAAAAATAAGTAGTAGAATAAAATGAAAAAAAAAGCAGAATGATGTTGCAGTCACATAAATGTGTTGTGGTTCTATGCCAATATGCTTATTGGATAATCCTAAAACAGGAATATTGAGAAAAAGAAAGGCAAGATCTAGTGTTTGTATACCCTGGTAAACTCTGTGCCATTCTTTTCTTTTTGGGACTTTAAGGAGGGGGAGGGCTTAATTTAAAAATGTAACTTACTGAGTGACTTAACTGAAACTTCTGAGAATATATTCAGGCATGGCTTCATCCAGGAACTCAAAGAATACATCAATTTAAGATATTCCCTTCCCATTCCATCCAGTGTCCCTACCCATGGAAGACTTTTTTTTATATTTGGCTAAGTTTTTCTGCTCCATTTAACAACATGTGGCAAGCCTAGGCTTATTTTTAGTTATTTCATTAGTAACAATTCCATCAGAAAGAAGATTTTGTCTTTGTGCCACTCTTAATACACATCCTCTACCAGGATTATCCCTGTATGATAGTTAAGAAAGGTATGATTAACCCCCATTTCTTAAGTAGGGAAATATCCTTGGAGAAGTTGATTGGCTTGCTATTGATAGTGGGTTCTAAAACATAGGAATCTTAACCCCCTCACCCATTAACCTCATTGTCAATTCATGTTGATATTATCACTTTCAATCCATCCTGTTATAAACTCTCATAGTCAGCTAGCTAGGATGTTTAACTAGACTGTAATATTATCCTATGCAAAACAATGCATTGGGACCTAGGTGGAAGAAAGATTTTCTAGTTTTAAACAAAAATAGTCTAAAACCAACTCTAATTAAATAATCACCTTTGCCTTAAAACTTTGCAGAGAGTGGGATAGTAGTTATAAAAATTACACAGATAAAGCTCTCTTTCCTATTTAAAACTGTGTAGAGAAGCTGAAATAAAAATAGGAAGAAATATTTCTATTTGTGGCAAAACTCACATCATCTATCAGAACAAACCTTAACAGATCCTCAGTTATATAACTTAAGCCAGAATTCTTTACTGTGGTCCATTAGCATAAAGTGTTATTTGTTTGCTATAAGGAACTTCTTTCTCATTTATAATAACCATATAGCAATCAGTTTTGGAAATTAAAGTAAATGTAAAGAAAATCATTCTTTAAATTTTATACAGACCTTCTTGACATCCCCCCAATCTGTTGACCCCCCCAGGTTTATAATTTACTTGTTTAGTGCATGAAAATTAACCTTAGTAATAATCTGCATACTTAAATTGAAATCTACTTTATATCAATAATGCAAATGATTATTTGGACAACATTTTCACCAATTTCTCTTTTAAGTTTAAAGAAAAAAGCCTGTTTATAAACATGTCTTCACTATTTCCTTATTATAAAGGAATAATAAACATAAATGTTTAAATGCTCTTATTTTTTAAAAAATACAAATGAATATCATGTTGATCTCAACATTGGAGAGTAGCCATTTAAATGAGTGAAGCAAAAAAAAATAAAAAAATAAAAAATAAAATAAAATGTGTGAAGCAAAATCTGCAACTCAAATTTCAAATTTCACAATCTCCTGGTAACTGCATTCCAACTGTCTATGGGAAATGTTGGATGTGGCTATTTTTAATGTTCAAGTAAACATTTAATGTTTTCCCATTACTTCCATTTTTATTTTCCTCCATATTTTGATTGTACATTTTGATTCCTTTGAAATGTAGGATTATGGTGTTTTTCTATTAGTTAAACATACAAAAGGAGTAGTTAAAAGTTATAAAAAGAACTTAATTGTATTTCTAAATATTATATTAAAATATTTACAATATTCATCCTAAATAAAACTCAAATAAATTTGTCCTTTATTTACAAAATATTTTGTGATTTATACACTTATGGAAGATGGGTAATATAACCTTAGATTTTTAGAGGAATGACATAGAAACATAAGCAACTTTTCACCATTTATAAGAAGTAGTTTAAAAATATGGCATTCCATATGTGACACAAGTGCTTAGAATGGCTTAATGTGGCTCCTAACATAGTCAGTGTTCCATAAATACTAGTTTTCATTTATTCTGTCTTTTCCTTTCTTTTCTCTGCAGGAAAGTAGAATTCAAGTACATCTAGAGCTCTTAGTGTGACTCAAATTTGCAAATCTGTGTACTAGACACATGCACTTTCACTGACATTTTATAAGTGGTCTTTGGAAGACACAATGTAGGAAGAGCACTTGTCTAGTAGTCAGAATTTTTCAGTCACTAACTGGCTAACTCAGTTACTAAGCTTGAGAAGTAATTTAACTTCTCTCTGCCTTAATTTTAGTAAAATAGTAATTATAGTATTTGCCTAATTATTCTCTTCAATAAGTTAGATCCATACTTTCTGACAAGTATGACAAATACTGGATTTTATTATTACTGTGCCCAATAAAATACATATGAAGTTAGCATTTGTTTTCATGTGTAGATTTTAGTAGGAATGAAATATTTGGCATGTAATTGACGTATAAAACTTCCTTTAAAACGTATTCTCTTCCGTATACAGTTACAGTAAATATATTTTTTATAATTTATCCTCATATGAGAATAGAAGTGTATCCATTCCACCTTTTTAGGGTGGGTCTTACAAAGACCAGGGATTAAATAATAGTGAAAAAGATAAAGAATTAATTCACAAACAAAATGAGTTAAAAGTGAGCAAGAAAGTTTCATGTTCCATTGTGATACAATTCGCAAAGAAAAGAAAACCTGTACTGATCTTTGTTTTGATTGGAGTATAAATATCAGAAATTTTGGGGAGCTAATAGTCAAGTGATTATGATTTTCAAGAAACTTTGATTTTTTTAGGACTTATAAAATCAATGTAAGACCGTGTTAAACAATGACTCTAAAACAATGCTTTCTCTAGACAAAGAGTAATCAAATGCTATACTATTCTATTATCTGCCCCATTCTTGCATTAGTCTACTTTTCCTATTCTCAAATTAGTAGCTCCATATTTAACTGGACCCCAAATTATTATCACTTATTTGATTTGCAAGTGCAAATCTCCAATGCCACATTCTGAATATGTTTCCACAAACAGGTAGAGCTCATAATTGACTGAATATTTAATTTGGATTGAACCTAAGAGTGAAGTGGAGCAGTAACCAGCACATTGTTTTATCTCTTTCTTATTCAGGCTAGAAAAGCATGGCCTTTCAGATGTGATCTTATTTAGTACCAAATAACATAGCGCCCATTTGAAGATTAGAAACACATCACTAGTTAAGCGATGTAAAGAAAACATAAAACTTACTACTTAGCTGGAGAAATCATTTACAAAATATTGTCATTAGTTCATGAATAAGGCAGATACCCCAAAAGAAAGTTTTGATAGCCCAAAGTATGCCTGTGATGAATCCTATCAGTTCTTAAGGAAATCTCATTGTCTTTTTTATAGTTTTTACTTAAATTCCAGTTAGTTAACATCAGTGTAATATTAGTGTACAACTTAGTGATTCAACAGTTATATACAATACCCAGTGCATATCAACACAGGTGCACTTTTTTTTTCAATTTTTTATTTAAATTCCAGTTAGTTAACATACAGTGCAATGTTGGTTTCAGGAGTAGAATTCAGTGAATCATCACTTGCATACAACACCCAGGGCTCATCATATCAAGTACACTCCCTAATCCCATTGTTTATATAAGTGATTAAGTGGTGAAGAAACACTTGGAAGAAAACATGAGCTCTGAGTAGGAAAAATAGCTTTTTCAAAACATAAATTAAACCTTCAAAAGCATAATAGACTAATTTCTTTGCAGCTTTTTTATTTTTTATTATTATTTTTTAAATATTTTATTTATTTATTCATGAGAGACACACAGAGACACAGGCAGAAGGAGAAGCAGGCTTCACACAGGGAGCCCGACGTGGGACTCAATCCCAGGTCTCCAGGACCAGGCCCTGGGTTGAAGCCAACGCTAAATCGCTGGGCCACTGGGGCTGCCCTTCTTTGCAGCTTTTTAAAAAGCAAATACAGGCTTCCAATTATGGAATGAACAAGCCACAGGAATAAAAGACAAAGCATAGAGAATAGTCAATGATATTGTAATAGCCCTGTGTGGTGACAGATGGTAGCTACACTTGTGGTGAGCATAAAACAACATATAGAGGTATTGAATCACTATGTTGTACACCTGAAGCTAATGTAACCCCATGTGTCAACTATATTTAATATGTTGGCAAATCGAACTTCAATAAGATAAATAGATATATGGAGATATAGAGATATATAACAAAAAATAAACAGTGAAAAGTTACTTTTAAATTACCATCCTGTCAGGGAAGGAAATCTCATCCAGAGGGGAAACTGCAATCATTAACAAAGATTTTGATTCAGGGAAAATGGTGTGGCCATTTATTCATGTTTTAGATCATGAAGGGGGAAAAACATTTCTTAATGCCTGGCTTGTTAAGCTAGTCATGCATTTCACTGCAGGTTGTAAAAACAGTAGAACATGCACAAGAGGCTCATAAGCATATTTTAGAGTTAGGAAATATCATTTACACTATTTTTATATTGTCAGTATCACCCCTAGATAATAAGAATAAGCTTTAAACTACTGTAAATCTACAGTTTTGCTCACCTTTGTATGATTTCATTTTTAATAGAATGAAACTCACATCAATGAATATATGTTTAAGGGCTAAGCCTAATAAAGTAATACATTTACTACACAGAGATTTATTCAAATCTTGAACATATATAGCACAGCAAAATACTATAAAGCCAGTTTGTGGTTTTCAGTGAAGTTCATTGAGTAGATGGATTGAGGATTTTCTTTGTCGTAATAAAATTTTGACCAGGTCTTATTGTTTTTTCTGTGCAGCCTGAACACTGATGCCGGAACTCCAACTGATCATAGGCACGAGTAGAGTGCTGTAGCAGTTACCTGCTTATCTAGTGCTGTAATTCTTTAGAATTAATACTCAAATTCTTAAAATATGGAATCTTCAATTAGTATTTGTTCACTAGGGATAAATAGAACCTTGCACGTACTGGGAAAATGTGCTAGTGAATAGGTTTCATAAGTTTTTAGGGGATAATCATAATGATGATTGAAAATGATACTTTACACTTTTATAACCCCTTTCTTCCATGGAGTTCATAGTGCTTCATAAATGTTATCACATCAATCCACACAGCATTGTAGTGGGGTAAGTAGGTGCTATAATGTTTGAGACAGAGAAAATGCTATTTCTAAATAGTGTGGCAGAAACTTAAATGTAGGCACATCCACTTTAAGCTGTGATTACTGTGAAATAGCTTTATATTTGGCTGACCTGGGATTTAACAGGAAATATGTGAGGAGGTAACTCATTTGTGCAAATGACCAATATTTGTTATCACTGAATTGGAGCTCACTTTTCTAAACAAAAACAAAAACAAACAAATAAAAAACACACTTGTAGTGTTCTTTAAGGGAATATAGACAGATCTAGTTTGCAGATTTTGCCATATCTAGTTCTTCCTTTGAACTTTTGAGAGTAAAGCAAGTCATTTAATCCCTTTATACTAGCACATTCTTTATTTATAAAGAAGGCAATGATAAAAACACATACCCAAGCTGCTAAAAATATCCCCTTTATTCTTTTCTGCTCTCCTCCCATCTCCAATCCTGCTTCCTCTTTATTAAGCTATCAACAACTAAACAGACTGAAAAATCTATAGACATAAGAAAGGCAGATATGATGGACCACTCACATCATGGTTATTTTCTATTGTTCACTCTATGATCTAGATATGACCAGATGCCTAAGATGTTCCAGTAATTAGAATCAAATGGATCATTTGGCTTGAATTGTCCAGGAAATTGCCTTACATATCTTTAACCATTTACTAAATGGAGATCTGGACAAAGGCTGGTGGCAAATACCTGTCATTATTTTTATGCCTCCTGAGAATGTAATAGAGCAGTATTCCAATGTGTTAAGTGGCATTCTAGTGATCAAAAAGTTTCAATGTCTCATCCTAATATGCCCTCCTTACACCAAGCAAAATATAATCTATTATGTTATTTTTACATCTGCCCTACAATTAATTGATGATGTGACAAAAGCACCACTCATCCTATGCAAAATTCCAACTGCGTTTTTAATCCATTCTCCAATAATCAGTTCCCTTTTTTGCACAACAGTACATACAATGGCCACCTACTCTACACAGTTTTAAATGTTACATTAATTCATATCAATGTGACATTCGAGTCATTCCATGCTCTAAAGGAATCTCTTAAGGCACAGGAATTTGACTTCCTGTGTTCTTGATAGACTATAGAAAGTCTACGTCCATAGAGTAGGTGTGCCGCTTCAATCTACTTCAGGGAAACAATGCCAAATTAGAAATAAATCATGGGTAAGAAAAACAATCATGGATTGAGGCAAATATAATTTTTTAAAAAATTATTAATATCAGATATCTGAACTGCATAACAAATAGGTGTGATTAAAAATACAGCATCCAGAAATGTCTCATTATTATCTGATAGTCAAACGTGTACTAAACTATAGGGGAAATTGAAGAGCATTTTCAAATTAACTAAGTCACTTAAAAACAAACAAGAGTCTTTTAACAAATAGATGTGTTTCATTGTGCTTGACTGAACTATAAGAAATCTTTTTGTTGTTGTTGTTGTTGTTTCTGGCCTTTTCCCACATATCTGCCTTTTTTGTGACACGTGATTTTAGCTTTTTACTTTCATAAGCTTCAGATGTATGCTACAGAAGGCAAGTCTCACACTTTCTGGGTTTGAAACAACCAGGCATGTTCTTTAAAGATAATTCAATTGATCAGCAGAGGCTCACCTCCTGTAGGAAGGGGGCCACACCAGACTCCTGTGCCATGGTGTATGCCTATATCAGGCAATGCTGTGCTAACAGAAGGACTATATGGACCTTCATTTTTATTTTAAAAGATCACATTTGTGTATATCAAATCCCCCTTTGACTTATCTGGTAAATCTTAAAGCAATAAACTGCAGCAGCTCTTTCCAAATGTTAGTGTTTATTGCTCCTTATAAATTCTCAAGCTTCCTAACATTCTTCTAAAGAGGTTTTGTTGGTTGCTCTCCCTGATCTTTAATTTTGTTTATATCTAGAATGAATATTAGATAATCTCTTTTGGAACTCAAGTGCAAACCTTCTTAAAAACATGAAACATTTAATTACTAATTGGCTATTTCCTGTTCCAAATGAAATGAGCACGCTGGGTTTGGATTGAAATTCAGCGACAGCTCTCCTCTATTTATGGTTCCAGATGTTTTTGTTTTATCTAGTTTACTTTGACAGCTACTACTAAATGATAAATCACTCATATTATAGCGAAATGCATTTTGAAATTGAAATGTGGCAAACATTGAGATTGCTGTAAGCATCAATGTCAATTAGCAGGTCAATATTGGCTCCTTCCTTATGATCACTCAGTATTGATATATGTAAAACAGTAACAATCTCAGCCATTATACAGCATGCTGCACAAGAGTCTATTTTGCTAGTATCATCTAAGTTAGGAGAAAAAGTTTTACCACTATGAAATCTCAATTTATTGTATTCTGGGTGGGAAAATTAATTCATATTAATACTGTCATTTTCTTGTTAGCCTAGTTTTTCTTTGGATTTTTGAGCTTCTGTAGAAATAGCTCCTAGGTAGGCCTTCTAAACAAGCATATTTAATGAAGGGTATGGGCAGATATGTTTGTCTTTTTTTTTTAAGGCAGTAATTAAACATAATAAGAGAGATTTTTCAGAAATCATTTTTCTAAAGGGAAATGGTGATTGCTTTTTACCATTTGTTACTGTGCTTATGGGCCTTTTTTATAAGATTATTTTGTTTTGTTTCAAGTTTGTAATGTTCACAATTTATATTGCATGATTTTAGCTTTAGCTACATTGTATAAAATTCAATCCTGTTTTCCATTTGATGCTGAAGAGCTTTCCTTTGACATTCAGGCTGTTTACACAGAAGATGAGGTAGACTGGAAAACAGCAACGATCTGGCGAGTTTTCATAATGACTATTCTTAGATGCCACAAAGGAATTTGACCAATTTTCTGGGGTGACAGACTACTAAACAGTTCCCCCAAATTCAAACATTGTTTTCTTCCGGTCCTAGGTAAAGTTCAAGTGAATTCTACAGGATTTTTGGCAAAATATCTGGTTGCCCTCTAATGAAGTTTGGCCCTCTAGGTCATCTGACTAACATAGACTTTTATTCTTCTATTACTTTACCATTATCTTTATTTTTGGTTCTGAAGTATTATCCAGATAATTCCACTCACTCAACACAATATCTATATAGAGAAAAAAAGAAATATTTTAAAGATTTTATACACAAGGCTTAAAAGATATATTTTCCTCCTGACAATGCTAAATTTTGACCAGACTGAATTAATATCTTAGACTAAGCATATCAGTCCAAAAATGATAATGTACTTTCCTTTCTATGTAAATTTTATATATTCGGCTCACAAATAGAGACTTTCATTGTTTCTTAAGCATGGGTGATGGACTTGTACATCCCACTTTATTTCCTGGTTCTTCTTTTGTGACCAAAGTCAAATTTTTATGATGTAGTTGGATAGAGACTCAGGTCATAAGCCATGACTATCAAAAAGAGCAAGGTTAGACAAAAGGAGGTAGAATTCCTTTTGGAAAATTGTTTCCAAGTATAATTTTATCCATACAATCAAATATGGATAGTATGCATTCTTTTGATTGCCAACATTTAAGTTTGACCAAACACATGGTTAAATTGGTAATCAGAACTAGTCCCCCTTCATGCAGTATACATAGTCTCAGGGTTAGTCTGGGGAGGGGAAATTCTAAATGTACAAAGCTATCATTACCTTAGATGATAGCCAGACACTCTTTTCTCCTTGTTGTGGTAAATCATAGGGATCTTGAACATATCATTATATGCAAAACGTGACAGTCATGTGGATAACTGTAGATATCACATTTTATGAAAGAAGTCTTCTCAGTCTTCAAGGTCTTAAGTGCAGTGAGAAGAACAGATGCTGTACCAAAAAATGAGAGATCTTTGAAAACTTACCCAATAACAATAGATGTGTTAAGAAATTTTAAATTTTACCAATATTAAATCAATCCTGTTACATCAGATCATTTAGGTTCCTGAAAATAGAAGTTCAATATTTTTAAGCACATATCAGAATTATTCCTCAGAAGAACTAACTTGTTTTCTTTTTTTTAAAGGAGGTAACTATTACTGTTTAGCAATGGCACAACAGTTTTATTCGGCCTGAAAGGTCCTCGCTGGCTTTACATAAATGAAGATGCTTGTGATTCCAGTTTATCTCTGAAACTATTCAACATGGAATTATTGCAATTGTGTTTATCAACAAAGCTTTGTTTACTGAAGCATCTATTCAGTCTGTTACATTAAAATAGGAACATGTGTACAGTTTAAATGCAATGATGTAAACTCTTTCCTTGCATTCGATTGATCAGTTTAAGAATATGAGCTAAATCCTAATCTAATGGGTAAAGTAACCTGACCATATATGATGCTTTTCTATGCTCACTTCAGCTTGATTTTTGTCTTTTAAGGAAAAACAATGCAGTAATGTGTTAGAGACTAGAAACATATGTATGGTTTCTCTGTTCTGCCATATATAAGTTAAAGTACACCTTCTTTGTTAAAAATGTACTTGCTAAACCTCAGTATAAATAAAAGCATTTTGATTTTGTCAGTTGTCACTGAGTTTTTATTTTCAAATTGCCAACTGCAGTCATTGAAGTAAAGTTATAATGCAAATCAAAATTCAGGAACTAGGTTGGTATTTGCAAAACTTTCTCTGGTTTGGTTATTTCCAAACAAATATGAACATCCATCTTATTTCAGTTCACTAGTTTAAATAGGCCAATATTCTTGTCCTAAATTGTTCAATTGAATCACACCAGATTGCCATTTCCTGGCTGTGTGTGCTTAGTGAACTTGCTTTTAGGAGGAAGGGTTGTATTGGGAAACAGAAAAAATGTGGTAAATAAAAAACTGTAAAATCATTTCTGAACATCTGTTATTTCTAAAAAGTTTCTTCTTGAGAACCACCTTCAGTGAATAACAAGAAAATGGAAAGGGCATGTATCTATTCTGGCCCAAAGAAATTTCTGTACATCCAAATATTCATTGTAGTCTAATGAAAAACCAAGGCTAGATTTTTAAAAAGCTTAATGAAAACCAAAACCAAAACTGTGGCCCTACCCTAGTTAATCTAAAATGTCTTCACCTTCTCTTTGGTTTATTCCCACTAAAATCCTTGAGTCTATCTAAATTCTGGTTCATCAAAGAGCCTCTCAGTTACTCCTACACATTGCTACTTCTACTCTTCACCGTGCCTTATAAAAGATGTGTTGCATTCCACAGCTGGCTCACCACAGACTGTAGGTCTTCTAATTTGGAATCATATTGCTTACTTCCAGATGTTTGTTCTCACCATCACCTCTTTATCACCCTTATTTATGGAAGTTTTAAGAGTCCTAAGATGACTGTAAGCTCATCCTCTGCTTTGGAAGAGAAATATCCCTCAGAGTTTTTGGTGGCTAAACAGGCCTGCTCTGGTAGTATGACCTCCTTCCACCATAACACAATAAAAAGGGTACCAAAGAGTCAATCACATGATATGCAGGATTGCATAATTCAAAGTTGAACGCAATGACCAGAGGAAGCATGTGCCCTTTGCTGCCCAACCCTCAGGGTTCCAGGTGCTCAATACTGTCTGTGGTTTAACCTCATCTGGAAGCAGTTATCCACACTGGCTTAACGTTGTTGGGGCAATTTGATTCTGAGTCTGGTGGATAGCTGGTACTTCCTAGGAAGTAGAAGCAACTATAGGATTCTTCTGATTATTTGAAGCTTACCTCATTGGCCCATCTGAGGAGAATGGGAGCAGAAAATACTGGAATTGAAACCCACTCTGCACCCTCATGTTTCCTGGGATAGGATTGCTTTCTATTTCAATGCGAACCCTTGACCACCCTTCCACCACCTCCTCCTCACCACTACCTCCCCCTCCTCTGACAACATAAGAACCTTAGTCTTGAGAAAAGAGCACAAGACAGGAATTCCTTCATTGCAGGGAAGTGGATTCACTGTATATCAATTATTTCTTAGGTATAAGCTGTCTTCTAGGGTTGGGAGGATCAGCATTACATCATTTCCCTCTCCTTGGAGATTGTATAATTTACATTTATCCTGAGACTGGCTAGAGAGGCTTGATTAGCTGCATGCAAATTTCAGGGACTGTGATCTCCAGTTCACTGCTTATGCACTAGTGGTGGGGGGAAACAACTGCTCCTACCTCCAGGCATAATCATAAGACTGTCATTCTTAATGATAATTCTAGTATAAGGGTCTTCTCATCTCTTTTAAAGTACCTAAAATTTTTGGAGATCCAATTGTCACTCTTCCCAACTACTACGTGTATAAATGAATGCTGAGGGATTTGGTCATGAAGGCTCCCCTTCATCAACAAACACCAACGTTGTGCCTTCTTACTCAGGGAAAAGTGTCTCTGTGGATGATGATCCAAAAATAACTTATAATAGAATCTTAGACTAAGGAGTGTATGGGAGGACCTTTGAAGATCATCAGTAGCCTGATATCTCAAAGGGAGGCACATAATTAGTATTTGAACAATTACAATGCCAAGAAGATAATTCTTTCATTAGCAGCTTTTAGTATAGAAAAGTGTAAACTGATAGTGAACCAAAATTTTGTCATTTCAACTTGAACTTGATAGAGAAAAACTAGCGCAATCATACACATAGGTAAGTGATTCCTCATTAAAAATGATAGAAATCCATCAGATGTTAGATGTTATAGGTAATGGAAACAAATCAGCATGGTTTCTTCGTGTTTGCACTCATGTTCATGCATGTATGCCCACACACAGTATATAGACACAAAACACAACTTTTCTTTCTCAATGAGTTATTGAAATCAAATCTGAACCTTTTATAAATTTTACATGGTTCAATTGTCTCTTGGATAATATGAGCAGCTACATTATGAGATTGTAAAAAGAAAGGTAGGTATGCAGCTAGTAAGCTATCATCAGAAAAGGTGGAAGTAATCTTATATATAAAATGCCTAGATGTCGATGATAATTCTGAAGCTCAGCTCCTTAATGTTTTAAACAAAGTCCCCTCTATTGACCTCATACTATCCATGTGAGATTTCCCCTTTTATGCATTATCTCAGTTACATTGCAATCTTTCTCTAAAGTTTCTAGTTTTAAACTAAATGATAGAACTGAGAACACAGCCTGGGGCAATGTTTTAAGTCCTGATACATTAGACATATGGAAGACGGAAATTTCAGGAAAGTAAACACACTGATTTAGTAAAAGTAAGACTGCCTAGGATATCCAGGAATATTTATTAAAATTTTTGGAATTGATTTATGCTCCATCAACAATTTCCCTTACCTATCTGGGTTTTTTAATTTTTATTTTTTAAAAATAATTTATTTATTTATTTATCTGAGGGAGAGAGAACTGTCAGGAGCCATAAGCAGGGGCAGGGGAAGGGCAGAGTAAGGGGGCAGAGAAAGGGGGGAAAGAAGGGGAGGGAGTCAAAGGAGGAAGAGGGACAAGCAGACTCCCCACTGAATGGGGAACCCTGCATGGATCTCTTTCCAGGATCGAAAGATCATGAACTGAGCTGAAGTCAGATGCTCAACAAACTAAAACACCCAGGCACTCTCTCCCTTACCTATTTGAATCAGAGAGTTGTGACAGGATGCACTACAATAAATGCAAATGCAGTTAAACCTTAATAATGAACTTTCCAGGCCATGACTTGTTAATTAATTGTGTTATGATGGGGGGAATGTTTTCTCATCTTTAGACGACTTTTCTTGAAGCAAATTAAACACATTATACTCAGTTAATTTTATGCTAAAAAATACAATAAGTAGCAATAAACATATAACAGGAACTCATTAGAGAGATTAATCTGAGGGCAGTGTGGGATGGATTGAATGGAGATGGTACAGGAAGAGAGACAGTTACCTGTCATAAAATAACACTTTTAAGAGGAGGGGCAAGATGGCGGAAGAGTAGGGTCCCCAAGTCACCTGTCGCCACCAAATTGCCTAGATAACCTTCAAATCATCCTGAAAATCTAGGAATTTGGCCTGAGATTTAAAGAGAGACCAGCTGGAATGCTACAGTGAGAAGAGTTTGCGCTTCTATCAAGGTAGGAAGACGGGGAAAAAGAAGTAAAGAAACAAAGGCCTCCAAGGGGGAGGGGCCCGCGAGGAGCCGGGCTGAGGCCGGGGCGAGGGTCCCCAGGACAGGAGAGCCCCGTCCCGGAGACGCAGGAGCTGCACCGACCTTCCCGGGCGGAAAGGAACCCGCAGGGAGTTAGAGCAGGACCCAGGAGGGCGGGGATGCCCTCGGGCTCCCTGGGACAGTAATAGACACCTGCGCCCCGGGAGAGTGCGCCGAGCTCCCTAAGGGCTGCAGCGCGCACGGCGGGACCCAGAGCAGCTCGGAGGGGCTCTGGCGGCGGCTCCGCGGAGGGAGCTGCGCGGCCCAGGAGTGCGAATCCAACAGCGCAGACCCCGGAGCACAGGGCGCCGGTACACAGCCCAGGATCCGGCCTCCCCCCGGGACAGGCAAAGGCCGGGAGGGCCCAGGACTGCAAGGACTCTCCTGACTCGAGCTGAGCAGATCAGCGGCCCCGCCCCGGAGCATCCAGGCCCCTTTGGACGGAGAGCTCCGGAGTTCCTGCGGGAGCTGAATCCAGGGCTCCAGAGCTGGCCGCCGCCCATGAGGTTGTTCCTCCTGGGGCCTCACGGGGTAAACAATCCCCACTGAGCCCTGCACCAGGCAGGGGGCAGAGCAGCGCCCCCAAGTGCTAACACCTGAAAATCAGCACAACAGGCCCCTCCCCCCAGAAGACCAGCTAGACGGACAAGTTCGAGGGGAAGTCAAGAGACTTAAAGAACACAGAATCAGAAGATACTCCCCCGTGGTTTGTTTTTTTCTTTTTCTTCTTGATTTCTGATTGCTTCCCCCACCCTTTCTTTCACCTTTCTTTCTCTTTTTCTTCTTTTTTCCTTTTTTTCTTCCTTTTTTCTTTTTTCTTTTTCTCTTTTCTTTCCTTCTTTCTCTCCTCTCTTTTTCTCCTTTTCCCAATACAACTTGCTTTTGGCCACTCTGCACTGAGCAAAATGACTAGAAGGAAAACCTCACCTCAAAAGAAAGAATCAGAAACAGTCCTCTCTCCCACAGAGTTACAAAATCTGGATTACAATTCAATGTCAGAAAGCCAATTCAGAAGCACAGTTATAAAACAACTGGTGGCTCTCGAAAAAAGATAAAGGACTCAAGAGACTTCATGATTGCAGAATTTAGATCCAATCAGCCAGAAATTAAAAATCAATTGAATGAGATGCAATCCAAACTAGAAGTCCTAACGACGAGGGTTAATGAGGTGGAAAAAGGAGTGAGTGACATAGAAGACAAGTTGAGGGCAAAGAGGGAAACTGAGGAAAAAAGAGACAGACAATTAAAAGACCATGAGGACAGATTAAGGGAAATAAACAATGGCCTGCGGAAGAAAAACTTATCTTTAATTGGGGGTCCCGAGGGCGCCGAAAGGGCCAGAGGGCCAGAATATGTATTTGACAAATCCTAGCTGAAAACTTTCCTAATCTGGGAAAGGAAACAGGCATTCAGATTCAGGAAATAGAGAGACCCCCCCCCCAAAATCATTAAAAACCTTTCAACACCTCGACATTTCATAGTGAAGCTTGCAAATTCCAAAGATAAAGAGAAGATCCTTAAAGCACCAAGAGACAAGAAAGCCCTGACTTTTATGGGGAGGAGTATAAGGGTAACAGCAGATCTCTCCACAGAGACCTGGCAGGCCAGAAATGGCTGGCAGGATATATTCAGGGTCCTAAATGAGAAGAACATGCAACCAAGAATACTTTTTCCAGCAAGGCTCTCATTCAAAATGGAAGGAAAGATAAAGAGCTTCCAACACAGGCAGGAACTGAAAGAATATGTGACCTCCAAACCAGCTCTGCAAGAAATTTTAAGGGGGACTCTTAAAATTCCTTTTAAGAAGAAGTCCAGTGGAACAATCCACAAAAACAAGGACTGAATAGATATCATGATGACACTAAACTCATATCTGTCAATAGTAACTCTGAACGTGAATGGCCTTAATGACCCCATCAAAAGGCGCAGGGTTTCACACTGGATAAAAAAGCAGGACCCATCTATTTGCTGCCTACAAGAGACTCATGTTAGACAGAAGGACACCTAAAACCTGAAAATAAAAGGTTGGAAAACCATTTACCATTCAAATGGTCCTCAAAAGAAAGCAGGGGTGGCCATCCTTATATCAGATAAACTAAAATTCACTCTGAAGCCTATAGTGAGAGATGAAGAGGGACACTATCTCATACTTAAAGGATCTATCCAACAAGAGGACTTAACAATCCTCAATATATATGCCCCGAATGTGGGAGCTGCCAAATATTTAAACCAATTAATAACCAAAGTGAAGAAATACTTAGATAATAATACACTGATACTTGGTGACTTCAATCTAGCTATTTCTACCCTCGATAGGTCTTCAAAGCACAACATCTAAAAAGAAATGAGAGCTTTAAATGATACACTGGACCAGATAGATTTCACAGATATCTACAGAACTTTACATCCAAACTCAACTGAATACACATTCTTCTCAAGTGCACATGGAGCTTTCTCCAGAATAGACCACACACTGGGTCACAAATAGGGTCTGAACCGATACCAAAAGATTGGGATCGTCCCCTGCATATTCTCAGACCATAATGCCTTGAAATTAGAACTAAATCACAACAAGAAGTTTGAAAGGATTTCAAACACGTTGAGGTTAAGGACCATCCTGCTAAAAGATGAAAAGGTCAACCAGGAAATTAAGGAAGAATTAAAAAGATTCATGGAAACTAATGAGAATGAAGATACAACCATTCAAAATCTTTGGGATGCAGCAAAAGCAGTCCTAAGGGGGAAATACATCACAATACAAGCATCCATTCAAAAACTGGAAAGAATTCACATGCAAAAGCTAACCTTACACATTAAGGAGCTAGAGAAAAAGCAGCAAATAGATCGTACACCCAGCAGAAGAAGAGAGTTAATAAAGATTTGAGCAGAACTCAATGAAATCGAGACCAGAAGAACTGTGGAACAGATCAACAGAACCAGGAGTTGGCTCTTTGAAAGAATTAACAAGATAGATAAACCATTAGCCAACCATATTAAAAAGAAGAGAGAGGAGACTCAAATTAATAAAATCATGAATGAGAAAGGAGAGATCACTACCAACACCAAGGAAATACAAAAGATTTTAAACACATATTATGAACAGCTATATGCCAGTAAATTAGGCAATCTAGAAGAAATGAATGCATTCCTGGAAAGCCACAAACTACCAAAACTGGAATAGGAAGAAATAGAAAACCTGAACAGTCCAATAACCAGGGAGGAAATTGAAGCAGTCATCAAAAACCTCCCAAGACAGAAGACTACAGGGCCAGATGGCTTCCCAGGGGAATTCTATAAAACGTTTAAAGAAGAAACCTTACCTATTCAACTAAAGCTGTTCAGCAAGATAGAAAGAGATGGAGTACTTCCAAATTCGTTCTATGAGGCCAGCATCACCTTAATTCCAAAACCAGACAAAGACCCCACCAAAAAGGAGAATTACAGACCAATATCCTTGATGAACATGGATGCAAAAATTCTCAACAAGATACTAGCCAATAGGATTCAACAGCACATTAAGAAAATTATTCACCACGACCAAGAAGGATTTATCCCCGGGACACAATGGTGGTTCAACACTCATAAAACAATCAATGTGATTCATCATATCAGCAAGAGAAAAACCAAGAACCATATGATCCTCTCATTAGATGCAGAGAAAGCATTTGACAAAATACAGCATCAATTCCTGATCAAAACTCTTCAGAGTGTAGGGATAGAGGGAACTTTCCTCGACATCTTAAAAGCCATCTACGAAAAGCCCACAGCAAATATCATTCTCAATCGGGAAGCACTGAGATCATTTCCCCTAAGATCAAGAACAAGACAGGGATGTCCACTCTCACCACTGCTATTCAACATATTATTGGAAGTCCTAGCCTCAGCAATCAGACAACAAAAAGACAGTAAAGGCATTCAAATTGGCAAAGAAGAAGTCAAACTCTCCCTCTTTGCTGATGACATGATACTCTACATAGAAAACCCAAAAGCCTCCACCCCAAGATTGCTAGAACTCATACAGCCATTTGGTAGCGTGGCAGGATACAAAATCAATGCCCAGAAATCAATGGCATTTCTATACACTAACAACGAGACTGAAGAAAGAGAAATTAAGGTGTGAATCCCATTTACAATTGCACCCAAAAGCATAAGATACCTAGGAATAAACCTAACCAAAGAGGTAAAAGATCTATAACCTAAAAACTACAGAATATCTCTGAAAGAAATTGAGGAAGACACAAAGAGATGGAAAAATATTCCATGCTCATGGATTGGCAGAATTAATATTGTGAAAATGTCAATGTTATCCAGGGCAATTTACAGATTTAATGCAATCCCTATCAAAATACCATGGACTTTCTTCAGAGAGTTAGAGCAAATTATTTTAAGATTTGTGTGGAATCAAAAAAGACCCCGAATAACCAGGGGAATTTTAAAAAAGAAAACCATATCTGGGGGCATCACAATGCCAGATTTCAGGTTGTACTACAAAGCTGTGGTCATCAAGACAGTGTGGTACTAGCACAAAAGCAGACACATAGATCAATGGAACAGAATAGAGAACCCAGAAGTGGACCCTGAACTTTATGGCCAACTAATATTCAATAAAGGAGGAAAGACTATCCATTGGAAGAAAGACAGTCTCTTCAATAAATGGTGCTGGGAAAATTGGACATCCACATGCAGAAGAATGACCTAGACCACTCTCTTTCCCCATACACAAAGATAAACTCAAAATGGATGAAAGATCTAAATGTGAGTCAAGATTCCATCAAAATCCTAGAGGAGAACACAGGCAACACCCTTTTTGAACTTGGCCACAGTAACTTCTTCCAAGATCCATCCATGAAAGGCAAAAGAAACATAAGCAAAAATGAACTATTGGGACTTCATCAAGATAAGAAGCTTCTGCACAGCAAAGGATACAGTCAACAAAACTCAAAGACAACCCACAGAATGGGAAAAGATATTTGCAAATGACCTATCAGATAAAGGGCTAGTTTCCAAGATCTATAAAGAACTTATTAAACTCAACACCAAAGAAACAAACAATCCAATCATGAAATGGGCAAAAGACATGAAGAGAAATCTCACAGAGGAAGACATAGACATGGCCAACATGCACATGAGAAAATGCTCTGCATCACTTGCCATCAGGGAAATACAAATCAAAACCACAATGAGATACCACCTCACACCAGTGAGAATGGGGAAAATTAACAAGGCAGGAAATAACAAATGTTGGAGAGGATGCGGAGAAAGGGGAACCCTCTTACACTGTTGGTGGGAATATGAACTGGTGCAGCCACTCTGGAAAACTGTGTGGAGGTTCCTCAAACAGTTAAAAATATACCTGCCCTACGACCCAGCAATTGCATTGTTGGGGATTTACCCCAAAGATACAAATGCAATGAAACGCCGGGACACCTGCACCCCGATGTTTATAGCAGCAATGTCCACAATAGCCAAACTGTGGAAGGAGCCTCGGTGTCCAACGAAAGATGAATGGATAAAGAAGATGTGGTTTATGTATACAATGGAATATTACTCAGCTATTAGAAACGACAAATACCCACCATTTGCTTCAACGTGGATGGAACTGGAGGGTATTATTCTGAGTGAAGTAAGTGAGTCGGTGAAGGACAAACATTATATGTTCTCATTCATTTGGGGAATATAAATAATAGTGAAAGGGAATATAAGGAAAGGGAGAAGAAATGTGTGGGAAATATCAGAAAGGGAGACAGAACGTAAAGACTGCTAACTCTGGGAAACGAACTAGGGGTGGTGGAAGAGGAGGAGGGCGGGGGGTGGTAGTGAATGGGTGACGGGCACTGGGGGTTATTCTGTATGTTAGTAAATTGAACACCAATAAAAAATAAATTAAAAAAAATAAAAATAAATAAAAATAAAGTATAAAATGCAATGATTTGCTATAAAAAAAATAACACTTTTACATTTTCTTCTACATATTTCTAATTTAAAAGCAGTTTTCCTTTAATTAGAGATGGCACACTTGCTACCAACTTTTATAGATGTTTAAAATCTTAATTATGAAAATGTCAGTTATTCTGTCGGTTGATCAATATGAAGTAAATGTTCTTAGCAAGGTTTAATATTTAGACTTAAGCTTCTACAAACATTAATAAAATCATTTGCCACAGAAAGTTTTATTTGAAATAGAACATTTCAACTAAAGACTCAATTAACTTAATTCTTTCACCTTTACTCATACAGTCAATCCTTGAATGTTTAATTGCATAACAAAGGATCATCCTTCATGTATAAACTATGGCTCCAGCTTGTCTCACCTTTTTTTCCTACCACCCAGTTTCACTCCGTTTGCTACTTTTAGATGTTGGCTGTTCTACCACCTGAGAAGGCATGCTCCCTCTGAACCCTCATCCACTCTCTGTCACCTATACTTTCTTGTCCAGGATAACCCCAAAGTCAGTACTTCTACAACATTAACAGCCCCATGAGATTCCTTACTCTCATCACTCAATACATTGAAATGGAGATGAAATAATTCCATATCTTGCTATTAAGGATACCATGGTTGTTATATTCTTTGGGCTTATGATGGAACTCATAAGGAGGACAATTTTTTCCCATGGACAATATTATTAGATTTGATAGGTAGCTGGGAGTTTTAAAGCACTGATGTTTCTATCTACAGATCAACTATTCTAGTAGTTCAATTGTATTTTTTTTTTTTTTGGTTTAAGAAAGCAAACGTTACAAATGACAAGATTGGATCCCTGGGTGGCTCAGCGGTTTTGTGCCTGCCTTTGGCCCATGGCGCGATACTAGAGTCTCGAGATCGAGTCCCACGTTGGGCTCCCGGCATGGAGCCTGCTTCTCCCTCCTCCTGTGTATCTGCCTCTCTCTCTCTCTATGTCTGTCATAAAATAAATAAATAAATCTTAAAAAAAAAACAAATGACAAGATTGATATAAAAATGTATTTTTTATTCTGAACAACTGAATCATCACTGAAACTCTTGAACACTTTCCAGTTGGAAATCAGAGGTTGCCTAGCAGTAAT